>NC_082689.1:22347927-22679177 GCF_949987515.2 Delphinus delphis | reverse complement strand
AGCAGTCAGGTATGAATCAAGAAAAGGTAGACTAGGACCTCCCTAGTGGTGCAGTGGATAAGAATCTGCCTGCCAATGCAGGAGACACAGGTTCAAGCCCTGGTCTGGGAAAATCCCACATGCCGCGGAGCAATTAAGCCCGTGCACCACAGCTACTAAGGCCTCATACCACAACTACTGAAGCCCGCGGGCCTAGAGGCCGTGCTCTGCAACAAGAAAAGCCACCACAATAAGAAGCCCGCGCACCGCAACAAAGAGTAGCCCCCGCTCACCGCAACTAGAGAAAGCTCGTGCACAGCGACAAAGACCTAATGCAGCCAGAAAAAAATTAATTAATTTTTTAAAAAAAGAATAAGTAGACTAGAATAAAAAAGAGCCAATTAGAATTCCTAGACATTAAAAATACTAATTTCAATATAGGTTATAAATGATTCACTGGATACAAAGTGAGAAATAATTCATTTGAAGGCAGGTATGAAAGTATTCACCCGGACTAAAGCACAGAGAACTATTTTTAAAAGGCAAGGTATAATAATAACGATGGTGATAATAATATTAAACTGATTACCATTCATCCTATGACTCAGTAATTTCTTTCCTAGGGCATACAGAGAAATCCTCACATGTATGTACAAGGAGACATATATAACTATATTCAGAGCAACGTTGACTGCCATGGCCAGGAAGTCAGAAACATCCTCAACGGCCATCAAGAGGAGAATGAAGAAATAAACTGGGATATGTTTACACAGGGGCATATTATATAGCAGTGAAACTGAATGAACTGGAACAGTAAAAAGGACAGCATCAACTTAGATTAACTTAGATAAATCTCACAAATACATTGAGCGAAAAAAAGCAAGTTGCAATAGAATACATAAAAGTATAATATATTCAGCATAAATTTTAAAACATGGAAACAATACTATGTTATTTATGAATATATATGTATAGATGTACATATACATCTATTATATGTGTATATATGACATTTTAAAATTACGACAGATTGGTAAAAACTTAAAGTCTGATAATAGCAAGGTTATGGAGAACTAATTCTCATATGCTATAAGTGGGAGTATGATTTGGTATGACCCACTTGAAGATCAATTTGACAATATTCAGTAAAAATGGAGAAGTGTCTACCTGGTAACCCATCAATTTGGTTTCCAGCTATATGAATCTAAAGAAAACTCTTGCAAACATACAC
This sequence comes from Delphinus delphis, assembly GCF_949987515.2. Lineage (NCBI taxonomy): Eukaryota > Metazoa > Chordata > Mammalia > Artiodactyla > Delphinidae > Delphinus > Delphinus delphis. The sequence continues at coordinate 22,677,967 of NC_082689.1, read as the reverse complement.
AAGGGACATGCTCAGTGATTTCCACTGAAGCATTACTTTGCGCAGAATTATTTTTACTAGAAAATAAATATAGTGAGAATATTAAAAGATGGACTGAATATAAACTAAATTAATGGCTCTGTTTGCCTAAAGGGAGGAGAAAAAGGAGTGATCTATAAAGAAAAACACAAGAAAAATATTCATAATGATTTATGTCTTGAAGAAAAAAGTCTGAAGGAAACATAATAACATGTTAACATTTGTTAAATTTGGAAGGCACCTAAACGGGTGTTTATTAGCAGTATTCTTTGTGCCCTTTTAAATTTGTGGTTTTTTCCCTTTTTAAGAAAAGTAATAGATTTCCCTTAGCTTCCTGAAGTTGTTTTTCTGGGAGTGGAAACCCCACTGGACTTGCAATCAAATGCCTGGTTTATAATTCAAGCTCTTCTACTAGATAGATGTGTTCCTGTGGACAAATCTCCTGAGTTTTAAATGGAAATGTAATGACTACGTCACAGGGGATGATTAAATGAGATATCCTGAGTTATAGGGCCTTGGATACTGGCTGACTGTAACAGTTTGCTGGGACTGCCTGGCTTCAAAAACAGGTTTTTATTGTCTCCCAGTTCTGGGGGCTAGAGGTTCAAAATCAAGGTGTCAGCAGGATTAGATCCTTCTGAGGGCTGTGAGGGAAAGAGCCGGTCCAGAACTCTCTTCTTGGTTTATAAATGGCTGTCTTCCCTCTGTGCACGTCTGTAACCAAACTTCCCCTTTTTATAAGCACGCCAGGCATACTGGATCAGGGCCTACACCAATTACCTCATTTCAACTTGATTATCTCTGTGAAGACCCCGTCCTCCAAATAAAGTCACATCTGGAGATACAGGGCATTAGGACTTTAGCAAATGAATTTGGGGAGGACACAGTTCAACCCGTAACACCTACTGCCCATAGTCAATACTTCAAATATATAAAGGAAAAACCTGTTTTCTTTAAGAAGTTTAAGCTCATCCCCAACTAAAGTCACTATTTTATGGATAGTAATTCATCGGTCAAATATTAGGAGAGGGGCTGAGGAATGATAGAATGAGGTTTCTAAGTTCAGCTTCTTCCTTTTCAGATGCACTATGACACCTGTGTTGGTGAGCTCTGTGGCCAAACAAAAGGCTGGACCTGCCAGCTTCTCATTTGTCACTCTATGTCCAGTGTGCTCAGAGGTTTCGAGGATAATGCTAGCAATGCCAAGATCCTACGTGTGATTCCCATCAGAGCTCGTTAGTTCCCTCATCCCTCCACATCATTAGCCACTTAGCTGTTGCCGACTGACCCACGGAACAACTGAAGCCAATAAAACACAGGGCACTGGCTGTTCACAAAGCCCTGACTTCTGGGTCCCAGAATCTGCAGCCTAATAGCAGGAAAGAGGCAATGGGAGGCTACCTTTATCCCAATTCAAACAGACTCTCCCATGTTATTTCAGACCTCCATGACCATGTGGTTAACACTGTGAGAAAAAAAAAAAACAGGGCTTCCCTGGTGGCGCAGTGGTCGAGAGTCCGCCTGCCGATGCAGGGGACACAGGTTCGTGCCCCTGTCCGGGAAGATCCCACATGCCGTGGAGCGGCTGGGCCCGTGAGCCATGGCTGCTGAGCCTGCGCGTCCGGAGCCTGTGCTCCGCAATGGGAGAGGCCACAACAGTGGGAGGCCCGCGTACCACAAAAAAAAAAAAAAAAAAAAAAAACCCACAAAATCTTCACAGAACAGAACAGTCTACACAAACCGATGCATAGGCGCAACAAACTCAAATAAAACTATCTGAATGTATCATAGCCTGGGGTTAACAACTCTGTTCTCATGTGACTATTTCTTCTGCACCTACTGAAATAATTACAGGTAAATTTAAACTGAATAATCATTACTCACAAATATTTTACCCCCATTTATCAACCATTCTAGTTTTCCCTTCTGTAAAAGACTGGGAATTTTACAGAAAAAGCTAGTCTAAACTTTACAAAAAAGAAATGTATCTTCTCTCTCTTGTTTTTTACTTGGTTTGGTCAAATCTTGGTTGTAAATAAAGACAAGGGCTTTCCCATTCTGATGCAGAAGACAGTAACAACGTTCCAGATTTCTCATGAAAGCATTCAAGATTTCCAAGTTTGTCCACTTTAAAGTGAGAAACTCTTAGCTCCCTCCTGCCTCAGGAACTTTGACTTAGAATTGATGTGGATTATAATGCAGAGAAATTGGCTAGAAACACCATACCTTAGACTCTTCATTACACAGGTATAACTTGGGAGGACTCTATTTGCACTTTTCTCTGTGTTAGTATTCTCAGAATCATGACCACAGAACATGTGTATAAGAGTACTCTTTTGGTTACAAGTAATAGAAACCCAATTCAACCCAACAAAAAGAAGGATTTTTAACCTCTCACAATTCAAGAGTTCAAGTGTCTGCTTCAGGCATAGCTGGATTCAGGTGCTCAAACTTCAGGCATTTGTACCCCACCCCCTCCATCTCTCAGGTCTACTTTCTTCAGATAGGCTCTCGTCAAATAATGACACAAAGGTCCAACGGGAGCTCTCAAATCACATACTACCAGTTTAGCAACGCCAGAAGCAAAACATGAAACTTCTCTTTTCTAAAATTTCCAGCAAGTATCCCAGGTTTCATGATCACATGACTATCCCTGAACCAGTGCATCTAAGCACATGCTGGGCTCTCATCTCCCATGTCTGGTCCATGTACCCACCCCCAGAGTCTAGGAGAGGGACCAACCACCTCAACCAAATGGATTGAAATGGGTGAGGGCTGGCTCTCCCACCAACACTGGAGTGTTATTATCAGAAGAGGAAACGACAGGCAAAACCAACAGATAGTCATCAAAGGCTTAAGTTGTTATCTCAGAAAAAAAAACATTATTAATCACAAAGAGGGTGAAGTCAAAAAGCATGGCAAGCCCAGTACGAACTCATCATTATAACTGGGAAAAAATTCATTAAAAATCCATTTTCTACTGCAGGAGGGTCAACATCACACTGTCATATGGACAAGTAATTATGCTAAGTAGTAGTTATCATTTGGAAGGTGCTCTGTAGGTATGGGAAAGCAGCAAATGAAGAGTGACACTGAAAGGTCCTTTAACACATCCCCAGCCAGCCATAAAATCACACCTAAGCCTTCAATTTCTGAAGACCCGCAGAAACAAGGTGCTATCACAGTCATTCCGTTATAATTAAATTATTAAGAAAAATGATATCTGCTGCCTTTCTAGGCTTCTCCATGCAAGGGAATAACTCCTTCTGTACATGTCATTAATTAATTTGTTGTAATAATTAGTTTCAGTGCTCCTGCGAGACTTGCTACTCTCTCACCGGGATAAAATGAGGCACTTGGATAAAAATTGTACTTCTGGGATGCATGAATTTCCAGCCCTAGTAATAGCTTTTGGATCAAGATACATTCCCTCACCCCAAAGGACTATTCACATGGAGTTCAAAAGCCTGTGAAAGAGAAGATAACCTCACTAGGTGTGCTCTTAACCTCACCAGGTGTGCTCTTTCCACTGTCAATGAGGATAACTCCCCTGTTGGAAACTTGACCTCCTTGCATGACCTGTCCAGTGGTAAAGTCGGCCACAAGAATCAGGCATTTTTTGCTCCCATTGTAATACTCTGTTCTATCATAATTAATGACAGTGTCACCCAGCACTTAATGCAAATTAATTCCATGTTTGTCCAAATAACCCAATACAATTTGTTTAAGTTTCATGTTGCCAGATTTAATGCATTATCTGGAAGATGGAAAAAACACTCCTTTACAGGTTTTTTTTTTTTTCTTTTAGGAATTAAATAAATAAAGGGCTCACCATATGTGCAGCCTGGGACATTGCTTGCAGCATTTAGCAGGGTCAGATTATCAAGTTTTATTATTTGATACATTTTTCAGAGTCGCAAAGAGCAGTAAATTCATTTTAAAACGGGTTTATCACTTCATCGGGTATTCATTTAAGCGGAATCCACAGTCCGACTGGATCTCTGGCTCTGTGTGACACGTTTTTCCAAATGGAATGATAATAAGTATAGAGATGTAGCATGTAGTTAAAGACTTCCCATCTCCATGAGGCACAGATATTCAGAGGAAGAAATGACTTTCATTCTCAAGCCACTGCTCACTAGAGGATCAATGGCCAGGTGTTTTAGGGTCTTGCTAAAAAGAAATCTACAGATGCCATAATCCTTTTGGTTCTTAGCGAATGAGGCTAACAGCTATGTTTTAGAGATACCATCATAGGAGATTTCGTTTCCAGTGAGAAAAAATTATAAATTGAGCGTTAAATAAACTATTATAATACATTTTCTTAGAGCTGCTAAGCCAGATCAAATCAAGAAATGGCATGAAATTAGTTAAGAAGATAAAAGTATAATTCAAAAACTGTTACTGAGAAACTTCAAGCTAGTTCAGATTTCCAGAGCATGGTAAATTATGCATGTGATATGTACACCAATCCAAAGTCTACAATATCCAACTTCTAGTCCAAGATGAAGATTATTCATCTGAGTTCTTATAAAGTCTTCCATTTAATGAATTCTATCATGATCTCCCCAACATATTAATCGTTGATTTTCCATATATATATTGACATTATGTTAAAAATATAAAAAGCTATAGGTGGTGTAATGCTACGTACACTTGTTTCATATAACAAAGTCTTCTTAGTTAATAGACTTCATATGTCATCATCATTGGACTACCATGGGCACAATAAACGATGTGTAAAATGTCACCCTTGTTACTGATAACGCAAGAGCATAGCTTAGATCTGCTACCTAAGTGGGTTGACTCCTGCCGCACAGTCTGGACAAGGGGTCCCCAACCCCTGGGCTGCAGACCGGTGCTGGTCCGCAGCCTGTTAGGAACCTGGCCGCAAAGCAGGAGGCGAGCAGCGGGCAAGTGAGTAAAGTTTCTTCTGCCGCTCCCCATTGCTCCCCGTCGCTCCCCGTCGCTCGCATTACCACCTGAACCATTCCCCCCCATCCATGGAAAAATCATCTTCCACGAAACCGGTCCCTGGTGCCAAAAAGGCTGGGGACCGCTGGTCTAGACCACTGGTTCTCAACCTTGACTGTACTTTAAAAATACCTGGAAAACTTGTGAACTATTCCATGCTTAGGCCAATGAAATCAGAAGACTCACTAAGGACTTGCCCCAGGCATCAGTAGTTTAAAACCCCCTCCAGGTGCTTCCACTGTGCAGCCAAAGTTGAGAACCACTGGATTAGAGCAGTGATTCTCAAAGTGGGGTTCTTGGAACAGCAACCTCAGCATCACCTAGGATCTTGTTACAAACGCAAATCAGGGTCAGACCTCCTGAATTAGAACCCCTGGGGGAGATGAGAGTGGAACCAACAATCCAGGTGATTGTGATGAATGCTGTAGTTTAGGAACCACTGATGTGAAGCACAAACAGAGAAGGCGTGGATCTGCACGGCAGACACACTTACCTGGAGTCGCCACCTCTCACTTGTCTATAGTGGAAAGTGCAGAAAGCAGGGGTAGATCCAGGCTTTGAGGAGCTTGAAGTCAACACAATTTCAAGGTCTTTTTTAAGGAAAAAAAAATACAAAATTAGGTACCAAGTAAATATTCATTTAGAATCAGAGAAACAAATTTAACAAACATTTAACCCTAACAAGTATCAAAAACTACAAGATAACATAAAAGTTTTATTAATTTATTTCCTAGGACTCATCTCTAACCCTCTTTTTCTCCATTTTTTTTTCCACTGAGTACTCTGGGTGCCTTTGCATAGGATAAAAATTTTATAATATTTCTACAGAGATAAAAATGATAATTCATTCTTTTATCTAGAATGATGATTTTTTTTTAACTGAGAGTTTAGATAAGGTGTCTTCGGGCTTGAATTTGGAAAAACTTCTGTCAAGTTTCATTTACATATGAGCTGTAGGATTTTAGGACATTTTAAGTATTTCACTGCAGCAACTAATCTTAATCACTCTTTGAGTTGAAGAGGCCCTAACCAGGGCCTTGGAAGTGGTCTGTGGTAAGGAGGGGCCTAAGGCTTTTTTTTTTTTTACTTCTTGCTAAATCCACCTTGCACAGACTTGATAAATTAACTTGTCCAGTCAACCCATAACCTAGGTAACTCATTCTACTTCTGTGGGAGAAGGTGATGGTACAGAGAGCTGGAAACTTTAGGAAAAATCCCTTCTGATGGAAACTAAATGAGGAGAATCTTTGCTCCCCTGAAAAAGAAGGGCAGCCTTCGGGGTTATCTACATATGGAGAAATGTGTGCAGTCTACATAGGTCACATGGCCAGACTCCCTTCCCTCTACTGCTCTAAAAAGTGTGACGCTATAGCATCTGAAGCTAGAAAGGCCCCATGGGGCCTAGTGTAATTTCTTTAGATAATGAGGTAAGGCCAAGACGTATACTGTGTTGAGAACCAAAGCCTGCTTCCTACTTTGTAAGGCGTGACTGTTCAAAACCAGAGTACTCGAGACCTTATCAGACACCTCCTGCGTGAGAATCATCACTAGGACACAGTTCAAACTGGGTTTTTACTTTGGTTTACTGTCAAATAAGCAGAACATGGGATGGACAGAGGACAAAGATACAACCACTGATACGAAGGAATAGCATGGCTTCCTCTATCACCTCCCAGGGTGCCACCAGCTGAGACGCAGAGTGAACTAACCACCACTTAAGAGGAGCTCGAATGGTGCGTGGGCTTGCTGTCTCTTACACCCCTGCCCACTTTAGCACCCAGACACACCTTATTTAGTACATAAAAACAATTCTGCCACTTAAAGGAACACACGTCCAGTTCCCGTTCTTAACATTCCTGCCAGGGCGGCACTGAGACATCTCTCCTTACACACATCTGCTCTACGCACTCAGGGGCTTTCCATGTCAGCCCACTCAGGAGCAGAGTGCCTAGAACACAGCAGGTGCCTGACAAGTATTTGTAAGATGAATGCATGGATGAGCTAGCTTCTAGTTTACAGGATTATAAGATAGAATGTGATAGGTACATACATGAGAAACAACAAAAAAAAAATGTGCCTGGTACAGTGTTTCTCTTTTAATTTGATAGTTTAATAAACAGCTGCCGAAATGAACACGTTTACAAGCTGTCTTTTATTAGTATTTGTCTGCTGACGAGCTAAAAAAAAAGTGAACATATCTGGTTGGGGAACTCAAGAACAGCTTAGTGAAGTGGGTGGCATGTTGGATGGGTCTTGAAAGAATATGACAGGTGACATATCTCAGGAAGATGTTCCAGATGGAACCTCATTAGCAAGAGACACAAAAGCAAGAAAACAGGAGGTGTGTCGGAGAAGAGCAGTAAACACAGTTTAACTGCAATGGAAGATGCCTGGAGAGGAGGAAAACGCACTGAACCTTTGGGTCTGGGGGGTCCAGCTGAACAGCTGGGGTTTCTTTTAGTAGGAATGTGGGCACCACGGAAAGCTGTGACAAGGAGAGTGACATATCAGAACTGTACATCTAGAAAATGACTCTGCCATCACAGGAGTATCATGGTCTAGAGAAGAGAATGACCACAGATCCACAAGATCAGCTAGTCTATTAAAGCAATGATCCAGGTACGAAGGAACAAACCTTCACTAGGATGATAGCTCTGGAAATAAGGGAATGAATTTGAAGAACAAGGGAGACAAACCTTCACTAGGATGATAGCTCTGGAAATAAGGGAATGAATTTGAAGAACAAGGGAGAGGAAGCTTTGGCCAAATGTCTCAAGGGAGAGAATTTGTGATCAGGGGTCAATGGGAGAGTAGGGCATCAGGAAGGAGTCAGCCAAGAACGCTCTGAAGTTTGAAATTTGGAATCATCATAGTAAAGCTTGCTGAGAATATGCTGCGTAATTTCCAAGTCTTGATCCTAGAGACCGGGCCAGCAGATCACTGGATGAACAGGTCTGGACTTTGGAAGTCACCTGCAGACCTAAACCTAAGTTCCGTGAAGACAGAAACCGTGTCTGTTTTCCTCACTCTTGAATACTCGACACATAATCTGGTAACTACTAAGAGTATTTACTTAATAAATATTTCAGTGGGGAAAAGGGGAGATGTTGGTCAAAGAGTACAAACTTCCAGCTACAAGTTGAATAAGTTCTAGGGATCTAATGTACAGCATACTGATTGTAGATAACAATACTGTATTATATTCTTGAAAGTTACTAAGAGAGTAGATCTTAAATGTTCACACCACAAAAAAGAAATGGTAATTATGTCATGTGATTCAGGTGTTAGGCAACCTACGGTGGTTATCTTTTTGCATTACATAAGTGTATCAAATCAACACACTGTACACCTTAAACTTACACAATGTTTTAAGTCAACTATATCTCAGTAAAGCTGGGGGGAAATACTTGTTTGATAAAAGAATAAAGATTATAGCTGAACCAATGGAAGAGACTAGGATAGCAAAGTATAATGATGTAGAAATTAGGGAAATGGATCAACACTGAACCTTAAATAACACCTACAAATTATACTTTGCAAGAGGAAGAAAACCATCTGAAGGCAGCAGCAATACTACTATGTAGTATATAAAAAAATTTCCAACACTTAGAGTAAGCAGGTTATAACTCATAAGCTTAGAGTTCTCTGGAAGATAGGCAAGAATTTGTACATAGGATACGTGCAGAACCTGGAGCAAATAATAACTTGTATTAAAGTTTATTATCAGAAAGGGATGAGGAAGATTAAGTCTTATGGGGGGTTGGGATGGGTGAAGATCTTGATGTCAGAACCATTTTTTATAAGTCAAGCCTGTTACTCCTCAGTTTAAAACACTTCGATGACTTTCCATTACGCTTAGGAAAAATCCAAACTCCCTAACATTGCCCGCATCGTCTGGCAATATCTGTTCCCTGCCAACATCTCCTGTCCCATGTTATGCCTCCACCTCCCACAACCATGACCCTCCAAACACACCAGCCATCTTCAGTTTCCCCAAAGTGGCTACGCTTCCTATTTCTCTTTCTGATTGAAAGGCCAGTCCTTCAACCGCACTTCTTTCCCCCACCTACTGGCTTTATCTAGTTAATGTCTATTCATTCTTCGATCTCAGTTCAAACATCATTTCTTTGGGGAAGGTTTTCCCTTCCCCTTGGTTTGTGTCAGATTCCCCTGTTATATACTCCTGGAATTTCAAGTATCTTCACTTTGTAGCCTTTCTTACAGTTTATAATTAGACTTTTGCCTCCTTTTTAATTATCATTCTCTGCAAATTCACCATCACCTCCACGGGGATAGTGTCAGCTTTAGTTCACTTTTATACTCCCAACATCTAAAAGAGTGACTGGCATATAACAATGCTCTGCAAAAATTTTAATAGCAGCAGCTAACTTTCTCATACACATACAATAAGCATTTTCTAAGTCCCAGAAATTGTTCTAAATGCTTACAAAAATTGAAGGCAACAGAATGTAGTGTAAAAAACATGGACTTGGAAACTGACAACCTGGGTTGAAACCTCAGCTTTACCACGTATTAAATGTGTGAGGTCAGGAAAACTATTAAGTCCTCTGTACCTGAGCGTCTCCATTAATAAAATCGAGATAAGGTAGAACTGCGAGATGATTAGGTAACTGAGAACCAGAGAGACTGATTAACCTACCCAAGGTCTTAAAGCCGTAGGGCTAAGTACCAAACCCAAGCAATCTGAATCTGCTATTACCTACTACATAAAGTTATAACAATATACATTATATATGAAAATAACTTATCTCTATAGATAGGCAGAGACATCCAGAAGCACCTGTAACTATCTCTCACACCCTACCCTGCCCCTCCCTTTTCTTCAAAGTATTAAGTAGGCCTTTAGGCCTAGACCCATGAGAAAATATCCTCAGCAGTGAAACTGGACTAAGATTATCTTTTCCACCAATGCCACAGTCAAAACTAGAAGAGGAAAACCAATCGCTACAGGTGCCCTGGCGTAGACGGGTAACAAACACAGTTGCACTTGTGCCTTGCTTTTAAGTGAGATATCACTTTACTTTGTACACCATACCAATATGCTTCATTTGGTATCTATTACTTAATACTTGAAAAGTTACACAAAATCTGTGTCCAATGATCCTTGATGACAAAGCATTAGTGACCCAATCCTTTTCCAGACCTAAAGATATTTTGCTCCGGAAGCCTCATGCTGTATCTCATATGAAACAAATAAGGCACTCATGCATAAAATTAATACAGTAAGCTCTCTAGGCAGTGATAAATTTGGAAAGGAAACAGGCCCTCATAGTCATTTCATCCCTCTTGAAAGCAGATTTCCTAGAAAACCCTGAGTCACCTACACCTTGACTTGTAAGGCTCTTTTAGAAATCATGCTATCATTCCCACGAAACCCAATAGGGCATGTGCAGTCAAGGTGGAAATAAAGGTGCAATGAAGCTGTGGAGAAAATGCTTAGAAATATGACCACTTCATCTTATGTGGAAAGGCGATTGATCTCTAAGCATTGAGAGAGCTCTCAGCTTGCCCTCTGCCATTAAGTTATCCTCACCAGGCTGCTCCTTTCTGTTTACCTGTGTGTAAATGGGCCCTGAGTGCTCTTGTTATATGTAGGAGAGCTGAAGGTGATTGTATGCCTTGGAAACTGTGATTAGCAGCAGTATCACAATACCAACATGGAAAAACAGGGTTGCCTTCATTTCTTTAATAATCACTAAAAAGCACCTCTACTTTGGAAAGCATGAATCTCATGAGGACTTTCACATATAAAACCCATATGACCTAGGAAACATGTCTTAGTCACCCACACAATGAGTCTTACTGCTGAGGTTTGAACGTTTTTTGTTTTTAACATCTTCATTGGAGTATAATTGCTTTACAATGGTGTGTTAGTTTCTGCTTTATAACAAAGTGAATCAGTTGTATGTATACATATATCCCCACATCCCCTCCCTCTAGCTTCTCCCTCCCACCCTCCCTACCCCACCCCTCTAGGTGATCACAAAGCACCGAGCTGATCTCCCTGTGCTATGCAGCTGCTTCCCACTAGCTATCTATTTTACATTTGGTAGTGTATATATGTCCATGCCACTCTCTCACCTCGTCCCAGCTTACCCTTCCCCTCCCCATGTCCTCAAGTCCATTCTCTACGTCTGCATCTTTATTCCTGTCATGCTCCTTTTTTTTTTTTTTAGATTCCGTATATGTGTTAGCATATGGTATTTGTTTTTCTCTTTCTGACTTACTTCACTCTGTATGACAGACTCTAGGTCCATCCACCTCACTACAAATAACTCAATTTTTTTTCTTTTTATGGCCAAGTAATATTCCATTGTATATATGTGCCACACTTTCTGTATCCATTCATCTGTCCATGGACACTTGGACAAGGTTGCTTCCATGTCCTGGCTATTGTAAATAGAGCTGCAATGAACATTGTGGTGCATGACTCTTTTTGAATTATGGTTTTCTCAGGGTATATGCCCAGTAGTGGGATTGCTGGGTCGTATAGTAGTTCTATTTAGTTTTTTAAGGAACCTCCATACTGTTCTCCATAGTGGCTGTATCAATTAACATTCCCACCAACAGTGCAAGAGGTTCCCTTTTCTCTACAGTTCCCTTTTCTCTACACCCTCTCCAGCATTTATTGTTTGTAGATTTTTTGATGATGGCCATTCTGATAGGTGTGAGGTGATAACTCACTGCAGTTTTGATTTGCATTTCTCTAATGATTAGCGATGTTGAGCATCCTTTCATGTGTTTGTTGGCAATCTGTATATCTTCTTTGGAGAAATGTCTATTTAGGTTTTCTGCCCATTTTTGGATGGGTTGTTTGTGTTTTTGATATTGAGCTACATGAGCTGCTTATAAATTTTGCAGATAATCCTTTGTCAGCTGCTTCATTTGCAAATATTTTCTCCCATTCTGAGGGTTGTCTTTTTGTCTTGTTTATGGTTTCCTTTGCTGTGCAAAAGCTTTTAAGTTTCTTTAGGTCCCATTTGCTTCTTTCTGTTTTTATTTCCATTTCTCTAGGAGGTGGGTCAAAAAGGATCTTGCTGTGATTTAAGTCATAGTGTGTTTTCCCTATGTTTTCCTCTAAGAGTTTTATAGTATCTGGCCTTACATTTAGGTCTTTAATCCATTTTGAGTTTATTTTTGTATACAGTGTTAGGGAGTGTTCTAATTTCATTCTTTTACATGTAGCTGTCCAGTTTTCCCAGCACCACTTATTGAAGAGACTGTCTTTTCTCCATTGTATACTCTTGCCTTCTTTATCAAAGATAAGGTGACCATATGTGCATGGGTTTATCTCTGGGCTTTCTATCCTGCTCCACTGATCTATATTTCTGTTTTTGTGCCAGTACCATACTGTCTTGATTACTGCAACTTTGTAGTGTAGTCTGAAGTCAAGGAGTCTGATTCCTCCAGCTGTTTTTCTTAAGATTGCTTTGGCTATTCGGGGTCTTTTGTGCTTCCATACAAAGTGTGAAACTTTTCTCTAGTTCTCTGAAAAATGCCATTGGTAGTTTGATACAGATTGCACTGAATCTGTAGATTGCTTTGGGTAGTATAGTCATTTTCACAGTGTTGGTTCTTCCAATCCAAGAATTGAACAACATTTTGAAAGTGGGTTTTGAACTCTGGAAACTGAATGATACTGCATTCAAAAATTCACATTTAGAGGTTTGGAAGAACAAAGAGGGTAACCATTGCTACATGGTTCCCATTAGACCTCCCTGAGGAGAAAATGAAGTGTTTGATCTATTTAGGGAATACATTGTTTATTGACTATGTGTCATGTTATACTTGAGTAGCATCTGAGAAAAATAAGGGATTCTGAGTGAAGTGATCCTGAGGATGGTGATTGCTGGTTTTACTTCACCAAGCTCAAGAAAGAGCATCTGTCATGAACTTCAGATGCCTGCTGTGGCATATTTTTTATTTTCACTGCAACTCCAGTTGTAGGGTGAGTTTTTAGAATGCATGTGTCTCATGTTGCTACTGTGCACTCAGTAAGTTACATATGTGGATGTGTTTGATGGATTCCTTTTGAGCTTGTTGTTTGCTGTTGTGTCATTTTGAAGAAAATGAAAAAAAACAAACAATAGCTTCTAAGGTTCTCTTTTCCAAAAGGGGAACTGGCTACCATTTTACCTTTTAGCTGTTCCAGGCTGGGGGTCCTCAATCAGTGTAGTTTACATACTAAATTAATCACTTGAGTCTCTATGGAAAATGAAAGGCAAGCTACAACACACCTCAAGGGGATTCCAAGGTGCAGAAATGTGACCTTGTTTCTGTATAACCAAGGCATTAATATTAATAGTGAGTATGCTGTGCTTCCTTAGCACGCAACCCTTCTCCCCAGAGTATTCTCACAGCACTGACAATACCCCCTGGTTCTGATTCTGTTTCCTGACTTTGAAGTTCAGGCACCAGGATGTTAGCATTTTCTTGCAGATTCCTCCCTTTCCTTACAGGTCAGAAGGAGCCCAAACTCAGCCTTCAACTGAAATAGAGACTTCGTTCCATAGTTACACAGTGATTTCCCTTCCTCCACGCTCCCTCAATGAAGGGTTATTTTCCTTCTATTTCCCCCAACCTTGTATTATGCTGAATTCCAATAGTAACATTTCCAATAGTAACAGTCCTACATCCTTGAATTATGGGAGGCAGGATTAATTAAATGTTAACTGAAAAGTAATATCTTCTAAGTGCACATATGAAGTTCCCAGAAAAACACAACCCACCAGAAAACAAACTGTATTCTACTCACCGTGATCAGATTTCCTCTCTCATGAGCACAGTTTTGTACCTCACACTTCTGTTTTAGTGGTACACATCTTTGGAAATCTGGAGAAAATAATGTAAATGTTATAATTACTGGCAAATAATATGAGACAGCTTGTTCAGGATGGTAGATTTTTATGTGTTACTACTAGTGTTTACTTGTAAAGCATTTCAATGAGCAACAGTTAAGATCACACCATCTTGTACACCATAAATAAATCATTCTAAAAAGCTACTCCTACACATTAGAGCTGCCACAGTACACACAGGGTCATTTCGCATTATGAGAGACTGAGTCAGTTTCCTAGCATCTGTTTTGGCTATTTGAAGGACGATCAGATCTCTGTGCAAAAACAGACACAAGGATTTTCTATGTAACAAGACAGGATGTCCTCCTATCACATTCAAAAGCTGCTAACAGGAATCCCTGCTAGAGTAATGATCATTGTAAGCTCACTTAAATCTACATCACTCTTTTCTTCTCTCCTATAATTGCATCTTATGGTAGGCGTGCACAAATAATTCTCAATACTGGAAAAATAACTATCTGCCTAGAACCCCAATGCACTAAAATGTTAAACCTGAAATGTTTGAAAGTTCACGTTGTTTACCCCAATCATTTTATAGATGAGAAGGCGAAGCCCCAGAGAGAGAGGTTTGCAGAGATAACATAGTAACAGAACATAGTATATTAACTGTACAGAATTGGGATAGCTAGAATATTACAGCAGAATTTTCTGTTTAAAATAATGGATTAAACACTCATTTTTATCTCTTCTTTATACCATTAAAACATTAGTATTCAATATAAACTCATAACAGTAAAGAAAATGAGAAATGAGGCAGCCTACAGGGTAGATAGAGGTGTATATGACAAGCTGAAAACAAAGCTAACTTGAAATGCCAGGAAAAACAACTGCTATACGAAAGAAGAGTATAATCATAGTTAGCCGTCAGACCTATCCTAAAACCAGATATTTTAGAACTGGTGAGATAATTCAACTTAACAAGCATCTATTGAGCATTTACTATAGATAGAGAACTGTTGAAGTTACATGTTGAACAAGAAAACATCCTTGTCGTTCAGGAGCTTAGGTCTGGTGGGGTAGATGACCAATATGCCAAACATATGGACAATCTAATTATAATGTAAGGCATCCTCATATACATTCTATGGAATGGGGCAAGTAACTTGTGGTAGTTCAGAAAGAGAAAGACAATTCAGATTGTAGAATCCAGAAAGACTTATTAGACTTTAGCCTTAAAAGATAGGATTTTGAAAATTAAGAAATGATAGTGGGAAAGCCTTTCATGCGGGGAGACTAGGGAGAGCTAAGTTGTGTATGCCAGGAAGGAACACTCATATTTGGGAATGGTGAGTAGACTGGTAAGCGTGAGCATGGGATGAATCAGGAATTGCCATGGAGAATGCATTTGCCGGATCATGGAAGCCTGGAATCCCAGAGAAAGGAATCTGGATATATTTACAATATTTAAGCAGCATGGAGCCCTTGAATATATATGGTACAGGAGAAAAGTAATCATGTTAAAAATCAATCTAATAAAGGTATGATTTAAATCCAATAAAATGCACCTGTGTTTTTAAGAGTTCGATGATTTCTGACAAAAGTGTACACTGTGTAACCACCATCCTGATCAAGATATAGAACATTTCCATCACCCCAAAAGTTCCCTCATGACTTTTCCCAGTCAGTCCCTCCACTGCCTACCCAGGCAACTACTGATTTGATTTCTATCACTATAGATACACCTTGTCTGTTCTGCAAATTTATATAAATGGAGTTATAGAGTATTTATTCTTTTGTGTCTGGCTCAATGCACTCGGTTTGTTGAGCTTGATTTTGCCTTGCTGTTCCCTGCCATGTACATCAAAAGGAAACTCCTCCATTAACAGAGCTTGCCCACCTTCACAGTCTCTGTTCCAGTTATCTATTGCTGTGTAACAAAACCACCCCAAAACTAAATTTAAAATAGCAGTAAGCACTTATTCTCCTTAGGAGTCAGCCAAACGGTAGGACCTGATGGGAACAGCTCATCTATGCTCCACATGGCATCAGTGGGGCAGTTCATCTGGGGTTGGAGGTATTCACTTCCCAGATGACTCACTAATATAGCTGGCCAGTTAGTGCTGGCTTCTGGCTGAGAGCTTGCCCAGGGCTATCAGTCAGGGGCCTTAGTTCTTCACCATATAGTCCTCTCCTCAGGGCTGCTCGGGCTTCCTCTCAGCATGGTGGCTGGATTCCAAGAACTAGTTTTTTAAGAGACAGGAAGTAGAAGTAGGTGATCTTTTAAGGCCTGGTCTCAGAAACTGATACAACATCACTTCCACTGTATTCTATTAATGAAGCAGTAACAGAATTTATCCAGAATCAAGAGGCAGAGACATCAACCATCACCTCTTGAGGAAGGGAATACCAAAGAATTTGCAGCCATTTTTAATCCAACACACCTTCCCATTCAAGGCCTCTTTAATAGGTTTATTCAATGGCAAAGGAAACCTATGCTAGCCATCTACAGAAATTAACCTAGTCTTCTTGTCAGACGTTGGATGAAAACCAACTAGGAAAGTAGATGACCAAGATGAACAAACCAGATAACGGTGAGGGAATCAGAACTGATACAAATAGTTGAAATAACTTGGTTCCATCTTAAGTTTAATTCTATTTTACTTAATTTGTAATTACCCCCAAAGATAATAAAGAGAATATTATTACATTGGTAAAATAAGCACAGTGTTGCTTTTTACTTTTTTTTTTTAAAGGATTCTGAGAACAAGAATGGATTCCTGGAAATTATATATAATTATCAAAATATGAAATTCACTAAAGAGATTGAATCTTAGAATGAATATGGCTGAAGACCAAGTTAGACATCTGAAAGATAACAAAAAAATAAATCACTTGAAATTTAAAGCTAAAAGACAAAATGATGAAGCAGAGAAAAATTAAAGCACACAGAAGATCAATCCAGAAGGTACAACATCTGTCTACTAGGCATTCCACAAGGAAAATACAGAGAGAATTAAAAAGGAAAGGCAAGCAAAGAAAAGAAAAAGTTACTAAAAAAAAAAAAAATACAGCATTTTCAGATGGAAAAGTCACCTAATGTCAAGAAGACTGAATGACAAAAGGCTCACACTTCGTGGTCTTGGGTGAAATTCTGGAGGTCTGAAATTAAAGAGAAAGCTCTAGAAGTCTCCAGAGAGGGTGATAAATCTGGTATTATATTTCCTTCTCTCTGGATCTAGACATGAACTTCTTGGTTTAGTTTTACGATGAATACAACTTACAGAATCATAAAATAATATGTAATGTTCAGTGTTTTAATTTTTATAATTAACCTATGGCAGATCTCAAAATCTTAGAATAAATCTCTCTCAAATTATATATATACATGTGTATATATATACATATATATACACACAAGTACATTTTTCCATATATATACCTATGCACAAATGACACATAAACACATACTGTACCTGTATATACTATGTATGTCTATATCCTTATACACCTCTCCTCTATGAAACAAACAAGCAAAAAAGCAAAAAACAAAAACCCCAATAGAACAGCTGACCAGAGGAGTGAAAAAGAGTGGCAGAGGGGCTTCCCTGGTGTTGCAGTGGTTGAAGAGTCCACCTGCCGATACAGGGGACACGGGTTCGTGCCCCCGTCCGGGAAGATCCCACATGCTGTGGAGCGGCTGGGCCCGTGAGCCATGGCCGCTGAGCCTGCGCGTCAGGAGCCTGTGCTCCGCAATGGGAGAGGCCACAACAGTGAGAGGGCCGCGTCCCGCAAAAAAAAAAAAAAAAAGAGCGGCAGAGAGTGTAGTTAATTTCCTAATTTTACATAATTAAACACTGCTTAAAATTAATGGCTCAAAAACCAGAGGTTTAGGTAATTTACAGTTCTAGAGTAATAATTAGAAGAACTAAAAAAGAATAACAAAAAATCCAGAAGTGAGAAGTGGATGGGCCATATATACTAAATTCCTTAGTTTTTCTAGTGGTAAATATACAGAGGTTAAAGTCATCAAATCAAGAAATAAGTTTAGAAGTATGCCATTTAGCATTACTGAAGTAACCAACTTTTGGAGGAGGTAGGAATGGGAAGGGAGGCCAAGACACATCCATCCTATTGCCCCCCAAGAAGGGGCAGGACCCTTTTTTGGAAGAGCAGCTCTTGAGCTGAAGGCAAATCCTTGCTAAGCAGCTGGAGACTGAGAACTTCAGTCCTGGAGGAGATGTGGGTGCGGCACCACAGCATCCGCTACAGTGAGCAGCTGTAGTTGTCCTTCATACCTCTGAGCTCATATAAATGGAACTCAATAATTGGGATTTTTGTCGTGTAGATATTTCCTAGGTCACTCAGTAATTATGAGGTGGTTCTTTCTCATTTGTATTAAAATTATTATTAGTGTTACAAATGGCATAGAAATAATTTCAAATAATTCCTTCCAACATGAGTATCTTTTTGTAATAGACTCTCTCTAGATTCATGTTTAACTAGGACATATTTGCTCAAACCCTCCAGAACATAAGGAATATTCCTTTTCCGACGCAAAATGAAGCCTTAAAAGTGTGTGTGAAAGTCACATCTTTTCTTATTACAAATTCTCTGTTAAATTTATTCTACTTCTACTCTGCACCATGAAAAGATAATAGCACATATGCAATTCCACCACTTCTTTGCCTACAGGGTACAACTACAGTAAAATTTTGTTAATTCTGTTCCACTAAGTTAGATTTATAATTATTGTAACAGAGGATGGACTGACATTCATTTTTAGTCACTTTTTATACGATTTTTTAAAATTTTATTTATTTATTATTTTATTTTTGGCTGCATTGGGTCTTTGTTGCTGCGTGCGGACTTTCTAGTTGTGGCGAGCGGGGGGCTACTCTTCGTTGCAGTGTGCGGGCTTCTCACTGCGGTGGCTTCTCTTGTGGAACATGGGCTCTAGGTGCACGGGCTTCAGTAGTTGTGGCACACAGGCTCAGTAGTTGTGGCTTGTGGGCTCTAGAGCACAGGCTCAGTAGTTGTGGCGCATGGGATTAGTTGCTCCATGGCATGTGGGAGCTTCCCGGACCGGGGCTCGAATCTGTGTCCCCTGCACTGGCAGGCTGGTTCTTAACCACTGCACCACGAGGGAAGCCTGACATTCATTTTTATTCTATGATTTTTAAAATAATACCTTTATAGTTTTTACAAAAAAATTATACATATTCATAAAATGTTCAACAATTACAGAAAGTATAAAGAACAAGGCAATTAATCACTTAAATCACACCACTCAGAAATAACCAGTATTAACATCACTCTAGATATATCTCTGTACAGATGGATAAGTGGATGGGAGGATGAATGGATGAATGGGTGGGTGGATGGAGGGTGATAAGATAGATAACTTTAAAAGTTTATATAAATGGGATTACATGTACATACTACAAATCTTTCTCATATTTATAAGAGAGTAATGACTATGTGTCAAATTCTTAAAATATTTGTGACAATAATCTTCTGGCCCCTTAAAGCATCTCATTAAAAATTATTGCGGGGCTTCCCTGGTGGCGCAGTGGTTGAGAATCTGCCTGATAATGCAGGGGACACGGGTTCAAGCCCTGGTCTGGGAGGATCCCACATGCCGCGGAGCAACTAGGCCTGTGAGCCACAACTACTGAGCCTGCGCGTCTGGAGCCTGTGCTCCACAAGAGAGGCTGCGATAGTGAGAGGCCCGCACACTGCGATGAAGAGTGGCCCCCGATTGCCACAACTAGAGAAAGCCCTCGCACAGAAACGAAGACCCAACACAGCAAAAATAAATGAATTAATTAATAAACTCTTACCCCCCAACATCTTAAAAAAAAAATTATTGTGCTTTGTCATGCATCCCACTGTTCACTGCAGGACTATTTACAATAGCCACGACATGGAAGCAACCTAAATGTCCATCAACAGAGGAATGGATAAAGAAGATATAGTACATTTATACAATGGAATATTACTCAGCCATAAAAAGGGACAAAACTGTGTCATTTGCAGAGACATGGATGGACATAGAGACTGTCATACAGAGTGAAGTTAAGTCAGAAAGAGAAAAACAAATATCGTATGTTAATGCATATATGTGGAATCTATAAAACCGGTACAGCTGATCTTATTTGCAAAGCAGAAATAGACACACAGACATAGAGAACAAATGTATGGATAACAAGTGGGCAGTGGGATGAATTGAGAGATTGGGATTGACATATATCCACTACTATGTGTAAAATAGATAACTAAAGAGAACCTACTGTATAGCACAGGGAACTCTACTCAGTGCTGTGTGATGACCTAAATGGGAAGGAAATCCAAAAAAGAGGGGATATATGTACACATATGGCTGATTCACTTTTCTGTACAGCAGAAACTGACACAGCAGTGTAAAGCAACTATACTCCAATTTAAAAAAAAGAAAAAAATTATTATGCTTTGTGAACTAGCCTTTTTCCAGTTTCATTTTAAATTAAATCATTTCTGAATTTATAATGTTTGTTTTCATAATAAAAGCAATGCTAACATATAGTAAACATTTACAGTGTGTG
Source organism: Delphinus delphis (assembly GCF_949987515.2). Classification (NCBI taxonomy): domain Eukaryota; kingdom Metazoa; phylum Chordata; class Mammalia; order Artiodactyla; family Delphinidae; genus Delphinus; species Delphinus delphis. The sequence continues at coordinate 22,657,575 of NC_082689.1, read as the reverse complement.
AGACTATGTTAAGCACTTTTACAAGGGCCATCTCATTCAATAATTCCAATACACCCATAAAAAAAGTGAATCTGAATAGAGAGGTTAAGCCACATGTCCCAGGTCACACAGCAAAGTACTGCACTGGATCTGAACCCAGGCATTTGGATTCCAGAGCCTGCACTCTTAAGCACTAGTCCATACAAAATGAATAAACCCCTCATTAAGATAACGCAGTAGCAAGACCAAGAAATTAATCACATTTTATTTCTCATTTGAATTTCCAGTGTCTTAAACTCATGACAATACACTTCCATATTCAGTAAGTAATTATTAAGAATATACTAAATATCAGGCACTGTGCTATGGGACAAAGAATTAAGGGGAAAAAAGAGAAAAGAAAAAAAAATGTTTGTCTAAGGGATTTTATTGTAAAAGAATAAAGCCATAATCAAAAGAAACTGTCTACTTTTGTAATGTTTATATTTACTGATTGGAAAATGAATTGTGGTTTATTTCTTGCGTGTCCTTTTTCTATATACATAATATGTAAATATGTATTTTCTTATAAAACTGAGAAAATACTTCCCATTTCATTCTGTGGTCTGCTCCTTTTTCACATAACATTGTAGATGAGCATTTCCCATATCATTAAATATTATTTTAAAATATTCTTAGTAGCTCTTTGGATGTAATTTTAATGAGCACATTCTAGCATATGGTTGAGCTATAAAATAGTTTAATTATTCCCCAATTGCTTAATGTTTATGTTATTAACTTTTTTCTATTATAAAACAATATCTTTAATAAACCTTAGGAAGGTCCTAGAGCAAAAATAAAATACTTCAGCTTTTTCAATTATTCAAAGCAAGAAAAGGATGAAAATTTACAGAAGAGATTCTCTGATACTTAGAATCCCAAGATCATCTCCAAAATATGTTTTTTATGCCTGAATATTATTCTCTCTACTTTGTATCCTTGTATGAAGTAACAACTTTATTTTCTTCTTTAAATCTCTTCCTTGTTCAATATATTGTTTTTTACAGTTATTTATTTTTCCTGTGTGAGGGTCTCCTCCGACACTGAAAATAGCTGACTAGAAAATATCTAATTTCTCGGAAAAGCAACGCTTATTCTCTCATTATTTTACTGTCTCTTCTTTTCCAGTTAACACAAACAGATTTACACTGCACCATTCTGCATTCAGTTGCCTAGTCTGAGAGTCCACCATCATCTCTCAATAAAATTCCAAGCTTTGGTTTAGAAAATTCAAGCACCTCCACCTGAGGTCCAATTCTCTTAAAGTGATGTGATATTAATGGCTTTAGTTGTTTTCTTTCCCTTAGCAGGAAGCAAATAGTTCAGGGCTTAATTTTTCATGAACTTAAAAAAAATAAAATTATCCAAAGGCAATAAATTATTCTTCATGTTGCTTAGCCTTAAATCCCCAGGTAATATTTTTCTATCAGTTCCACATATACTTTTTCCTGTTCCATAATACTTCAGATACCAGTTAATAAATATGTGTGCCTGCGCGTTGATCACTAGGTTTAATCGCATGAATGTTTTTCAAGTCCAAGGGACTAATTATTATAAATTTTCTACTGCACTGAGGAGCATTTTGCTGCGAATTGAAAGTTAAAAATGCAAAATATCTCTCTCTATGCAAAATGTAAACTGATTTATTCTAACAAGAAAAGGTAGCATGAAAGCTGAAAGAAAATTGGCAAAAGAAAGCAAAATATATTCTAACTGGCTTCCTTAAATTCATTTTTTTTCTTAATAAAGAGTTGAAGAAGGAACCATTTAAAGTAGTTAGCACAAAAAGACTAGAACCAACCATCATATTTGGTACTAAAAATGCTTCCGGAATTCCATCTACTACATTTTGGGGTTAGACATTATAGCTATAGCTATTTGGGTAAAGAAGTGGTAACCAATGTTTAAATCCAGAGCATGACCTCATGTGTATGAAAACACATCTCTCATGGGTCAGTTAATTCAGAACATCTGCCCCAAGGCTTTTACCAGTGTAAATTAAAAACTGACAATGGGACAAATACCAGCATTATGAGTTTTGTTAAATGCCATCATACATTTAAAGGATGCAAACCGACTCATGGCCTAGACCATAGATAAAAGCAGTCACAAGGTGAGGAAACATTTGTTTTTGACAACATTGAGCCATTTTTGAGAATACCTATATGCATTTTTGCTGGTTATTAGTGCTGGGAACAGGCTTCAGAGACCATTTTGCCCAGTGGTTTTTAAACTGTATTTCCTAGCATCCTGGAAAACTTCCAGAGAGATGGCATAAATGATGTAGAGAAAGAGGTGAAGCCTAAGCAGGCCTCCCCCACCTTTTTAACCAAAGTTGCTCAGCTTTTATCTGTTTTATAAGTTGGGGGAAAAACACAAAATTTCTTTCTTTCTTTTTTTTTTTTTTTGCGGTACACGGGCCTCTCACTGTTGTGGCCTCTCCCATTGCAGAGCACAGGCTCCGGACGCACAGACCCAGCCGCTCTGCAGCATGTGGGATCTTTCCGTACCGGGGCACGTACCCATGTCCCCTGCATCGGCAGGCGGACTCTCAACCACTGCGCCACCAGGGAAGCCCCACAATTTCATTTTTGAAATAAAATTATTTGGTCCTTCTCCCTCATTTTACAGGTGAGGAAACTAAGTACCAGATGGATTAAGTGTTTACCCAACTCTGCAATTATCTGGTGGTAAAATCAGATGTACTACCCAAACCTTTTACACAGCCCAGTACTATTTTTTTTTTTTTTATGACAACACTTACATATTCTTAGGAGGCCACTTTGTGGCCAGACTGCTGTCCATTTGATCCAAAGTCAGATTACTTTTGGCCTTTGGCCAGCTTTCTTCTCTATAACTTCTTGAATAGAAGTCAAGTCAAGCTTGGAAAGAATTATCAACAGGGAAATATTTTATTTCAGTGCCCAAACTTTCCTTTTCTCTGCTCCAGGAATCTCTTCTAGGTCTATGACTTTAAGTTATTAAATTTTGTTGTACATTAAAGTCTCTATTTTTAAAATAAGAATAATGTGATAACAACATACTAAAACAACAATAAGATACCATTTCACATCTATCAGACCAGCAAAGATAAAAATCTGAGGATAACAGGTATTATGGAGAAATGAAGAGTAAGAACACTCAAGCACTGCTCGCTTATGGAGGGTAATTTGGTTTAACCTTTGAAAACCGTTTGGTAAAGTATAGTAGACTTGACAGCACAGCATCTTATAAAGCAGAAATACTACTTCTAGTTATATGTACCTAAGTATCTTACAGGAGACTTATATGAATACGGTCTTGGTAGCATTATTTCCTAAAGTGGAAAACTGGAAACAGACGGCCATCAACAGAGGAATAGGAATGGTGGGTTTCCAGTTGCCCGTTTAAGGAGCTTGCAAGGTCCCCAGTCCGGCCAAACAACAAGTTAAAAGCTTAACAGACTGAAAAAATCAACAACTCTTCTTGCATTCATAACAGAGGGGAGGACACAGAGCAAACCTGAGCCCCCAAGACTGAGGAGACGAACAGGGGAACACAGGGAATTGTGACTTACCAGAGCACAGACTGTCAAGGAGGGGAAACTGCTGGGGAGCCCGCTCCAGGAAGGAAACGCTGAGCTGTAATTGACGAATTCCTGGAGGCTCAGGGCAGACAAGTCACAGGGGAGCCCAGTCACGGGGGGCTCCCACAATATAGTGAGATTTACCTGCAGGAACTCGAGCAGAGCCAGTAAATACTGGAGAAAAATCCCATCAAGCTTCCAGCACGGGAAGGGAAGGGAACCATTTTGAAATTCATCAGCCCCATCGGTTCTTCTTAATAAGGCCTGGCTTCAGCAGAAACTAATTAACAGAGCCTAACCAGCTGGGATAATATAAGAGCCTAACTAACCTGGGGGAAGGGAAATACCCAACTGCAGTGAGTCCTAGGCATCCATTCCCACCTAAGGAGATAGAAAAAAGTAAAAACACTTGTGAAACACACAGTCCAGAGGTATAGGCTTACTAAAAGCCTGAGACCTAATTATAAAACTATAGAATGCTTCCTCCCAACACCTCACCACCACATCACTGAAGCCCTACTTACCCAGGACATCATGTCCAGCTATCAGAAAGAAATTACAAGGCATACCAAAAGCAAAAAACATAACATAAAGAGATACAGCAAGCATCAAGACTAGGCACTGCAGGGATGTTGGAATTATCAGGCCAGGAATTTAAAACAGCATCATTAATATGCAAAGAGCTCTAATGGATCAAATGGACAGCAAAGCAAGAACAGATGAACAATGTAAGATGTTCTTTCCTAAGAAAGAACCAAAAAGAAATGTTAGAGATAAAAAAAACACTAACAAAAATGAAGAATGCCTTAGATGGACTTATTAGTAGACCAGACACAGCTAAGAAAAGAATCTCTGAGCTGGAGGATGTATTAATAGAATCCTTGAAAACTGAATAGCAAAGGCAACAAAAACTACAAAAAAATTGAATAGAATATCCAATGACTGTGGAACAGTTAGAAAAGGTGTAACATACACATCATGGGACTACCAGGAGAAGAGAGAAAGGAACAGTGGAAATATTTGAAACGATAATGACTGAGAATTTCCCCAAATTAATATCAGACTCCAAACCACAGATCCAGGAAGCTCAGAGAACAAGTAGGATAAATGCAAACAAAAAAAATCTACACCTGGGTATATCATTTTCAAACTACAGAAGATCAACAATAAAGAAAAAACTTGCAAGAAGCCAGAAGGAAAAAAATACCTTAACTACAGAACAAAGATAAGAATTACATCCAACTTCTCCTCAAAAATGATTCAAGCAGGAAAGAACTGAATGAAATTTTCAAGTATTGAGAGAAACACCTCCCAACCTAGAATTCTGTACCCTGTGAAATTATCCTTCAAAAGTGAAGGAGACATAGTTTCTCAGACAAACAAAAATTAAAGGAATTGTTTCCAGTAGACTTGCTTTGCAAGAAATGTTAAAAGAAGTTCTTAGAGAGAAGGAAAGAGTCAGATCAACAGAAAGTAAGAAAGAACACTGCAGAAGGAATAAGTGAAAGTAAAACAAAATTTTTTTTTCTAATTCATAATTGACCTAACAGATAACAGTTTGTTCAAAATAATACCAATAATGTATTCAATTATGTATGCTTATGTGTATATATATGTGTGTATATGTATATGCATATATATATATATGCATGCTATATATGCTTATTTATATAAGTGGAAGGAATGACAGCAATGATACTCAGAATGGAAAGGAGGAATTAGAATTATTTTGTTATGATAAGGTACTCACAACGCCTATGAATTAGTATAATGTTATTTGAAAGTGGACTTTGATTAGTTATAAATGTATATTGTAAACTCAGGCACCCCAAAGAAATGTAAAAAATAAAATAAAAAGAAGTATAACTGATACACTAAGAAAGGGGAGAAAACTCATACTCACACACTCTTAATATGGCCACAGTCAGAAGCAAGGCTATCTGGTCAAATGGCAACCACTTCTCTCCTATACACTCCTGTCCTCGTTCCTGAAGGCATCAACCTTAACCTTCAGCAACACTTGTCAGTATCTTCTGCCTTCGACTTGAATGAATTCCTTCCAATCAGCAATGTCTCTGAGAATTCTATTTTCCCATTTTCCCAATTTCTCAACTGATTCTTCTCAAGATTTGGAATTTAAAAAAATATATAAATTTCCCAAAAAATGCTAAGAAGGAATTCCCACATGGAAACCATAATCTACATATAAAACCTGGATGCAAGAAATATTAACCATATTCACAACTGTGATTACAACTAAAAGGGGCAGGGGGTTGAGCAGAGAGAGAGAAATAGAAGCTTAAATTGTATCTGAAATGTGCTATCTCTTTTCTGAAAAATTCAAGACAAAAGTGATAAAATTAAGTCTGTTAATTCTGGTGGAGGGTATACATGTATTTGATAAATATTAATTTTACTTTCTTGGGTTTTTAAATCTTTCCAAAGGAATTGCTAATGCTGATTCCTAGGCCTCACTTCAGGATCCAGAGATCCTGATTCTGTGGGTCTGGAATGGAGACCAGGAATCTTCGTTTTCACTAGCTCCACAGAGGATGAGGGGGCAGATGGCACAACACCAAACTTGGGTGAAGGCTAACCAAATCCAGGGAAACCCAGATGCAAACCAGAGATACCGGCATAGATTGTGGCCAAACAGGATTTGCCAATAACAGCCTGAGGCCAAAGGAGTGAGCCCCAGCCTCAGGAGTAGCTGGGTGTCTTTGCCCCGGGCGGTGTGGTAGGAAAGGCCTCCGGATCCTTGCGACACAGCACCATGTAGATGCCTCTCACACCTCAAGTGGACTGGCGCTGCTGTTTCTGCCAGCTTCCAGCCACCGCTGTTCGCTAGTTTCAAAATCACATGCCTGGACGGGGAAGCCAGGGAAGGAAGAAGATAAGGCTCTATACTAAACAGGCAATATTTTAAGCGTTTCCAAAATTATTCCTTTATTTAAAGAAAAATTCCAAGCCACATCTGTGCATTTGCTTTATGATGTACTTAAAAGGCACTGTCTGACCTCACTGTGTTTCTTCCAAAGCCTTTTCACGGAACTTTATGCTTTCTGATTGCTTGGCAATCACAAACCAGCTAATGATTAAATTACTAGTTTCAAACCCTCATTATGAAGCAATAATGTCAACTTCCTTGTTTCTCTTGATTGCTTGATTTTAAAAATTTTAACTCAGTACCATCAGTTAGTCAATATGCTAATATTTGAGAAATATTTATGTCATGAGAAATTTATGTATGTCTTATGATCCTACAAAGTGCATCATAAGCAAGTTTCAGGGGTTATAATAATTAAGAGAAAATAAATCCAGACTCCTGAATTCTAAAACCAATGTGTGTCCTCCCTTCATTCTCTTTGTGTAGACAAATGGGGTCTTGATAAAAATATAGGCATAGATACCTGGAGTTCTGTGTTTCACTTCTCGGAAAAATCCTGGTTTCTGCATCAATCCTTAGGCTTCCAGCAGCAGAACCACTGAAAGCTTGGTGAACTTGACCTAAGCTTCTGGGCCCAAACTTTTCTCTTTCCTCCCATTTCCTTCTGGCTTTCATATCCCATGTCAAACTGAAGGGGAACTCTCCCTCCCAAATGCAACTGACAAGGCTCATTTTCATCCTGATCAAAGCTACACCATGTGGAAAGTATTTGGATATATATCCAAATGCCACCGAGTAAGTGGGATGCCATCTGTACAGGGAGTTTCACCGACCGTTGCTGTGACTTTGGCATTTAAACGGTGTTACAAGCTGCTATTGTGGCATGATGAGTCATACCAGCTACATACACACACTTTCAATTACAAAAAAGAATTAAACTTTAAAAAAAATTATTTTGCATGATTTCCAATTGACAAAGACACCTGCCAAGGAACACCTGAAGTACACACTTCCCACTTTCCAGTTAAATTCAGTATTCACAAGTAACACAGTGAAGACTATTGGAGAGCCCAGTGCCAGAATCTGGGTGGTCTCTGCCGTAACTCTGAGGCAGGTGGACTGAGACACTGCTGATGCTGATGATGATGGGCTAAGGAAAACTGACCCAGGCTGTGCCTCGTGAATCACAGGCAGCATGAATCAAGGTAAGAAGGCATGTTGATTTCCTTTACTCTCTCTTTCCTGACACGAGAGTTCTATAGTTTATGCCAACCAAAACCCTGGGCAGCCACCCTTCAACTGCATGAAAGTACTGTTCTTCAAGACAAACAAAACACTATACTCATGACCCTATCCTCACCTTCATCTTTTACTATGAATTGACAAATAGTATATTCCAGAATGCAACCAGGCAGCAGCAAATGTGATAGTGAAAGAGCAAAGAGGAGAGCCATAGAAATAGTCATTGCACCTGTTTACAAGAAAAGTACCATATGTGAAGGTGGTGAAAGGACAAAACCTGCTAACAATCCCGGCTGAAAAATACTGCTTTTTTAATCCATGGGTATAGAATATTTGAGAAAAACATAGGGGGTATAGGAAAAGATGCATAAAGCAGAACTAAATTAGATGAAAGTGTTCTGCATGTATTGTTGCTTTAATTCTTGTTTTAACCACATGATTTAAACACTATGGGCTGGAAAAATTAATTTTTTTCCTAAAGCAAAGTGGGATTGAGTCCCCAAACACTTTGGAATCCTTTTTTTTTTTTTTTTTGCGGTACACGGGCCTCTCACTGTTGTGGCCTCTCCCGTTGCGGAGCACAGGCTCCGGACGCGCAGGCTCAGCGGCCATGGCTCACGGGCCCAGCCGCTCCGCGGCATGTGGGATCTTCCCGGCCCGGGGCACGAACCCATGTCCCCTGCATCGGCAGGCGGACTCTCAACCACTGCGCCACCAGGGAAACCCTGGAATCCATTTATTAATTTAGCACATATTTATTGCATGCCTACAAAGACATAGTCCTGTAGCAAAAATCAAACCAGATCAGAGACAGATGGTGCACGTTACCACATGCTGAGCTCCCCAAATCACACATAACCAAAATGCAGCTGGAGAAAAACATAAGTGACCGAGGAGAAGTAAAGATAAAGTGGAATGAGCATGTGGAGGAGGGAGGAGGGCACTTCAAAGGAAGGAAATAAGAACTTTGAACTTCCTAGAAGTTTGAGCCGAGTCCTCAGTTATAAGAAAAGGGATGAGCAGAGGCTAGGAAGAGCACGCCAAGCCAAGGCACTGACGAGAGCCAAGGCGAGCACAGACTTGGAGAGGCTTGTACTCAGCTAAAGGGGTCTACAGCTTTTTTCCACATAGAAAGGTACTGGTGATTTGTGAACAAGAGAATGAAAATATCAGAGCTGTACTTCAAGAGTCAATAGAAAAGAGAGGATAAATTGGAATGGAAGGAAGGATCAAAGGAAAGTAGGAAAAAAGTCCATTGAAAGAGTCCAAGTGAGATTTAGTGAAAGCCTGATTCATTATTATGTTACATTTTATAGATAAGGAAACAAAAGCACCCACAAGTTGAGTAACACGTTCAAAGTCACACAAACTGGTTAATGACAGAGTCACGATCCAAGTCTGGGAAATGTAGTCCCAGAGTCCATGCTCTTGACCATTCTGCTGTAGGACTTCTCAATATTAAGACTTTTCAAAAATATACTGTCCTTCCCAGTATTCCGAAAGCAGAGGGCACAGCCATGACATGACATTGCATAAACAAATGCTTAAGGTATAAACAAAATTAAAATATGAGCAATTTAAAAATCCTATAATAGGCAAGAATGTGGGTATCAATTGTGAAACATATATACCATGGGCATTAAATGACATTTTAAAGAATATTTAATGGCATTGGAGTAGTTTCATAATATGTTCAAGAAAAAATCAAATTACCAACCTATGCCTATATCTATATGTGCATAGAATCAAACACAGGAATGATTTATACAGAAATATTTACAGTTCTCATTTATCTTGAAAGGAGGATTTGGAGTGATTTTTATTATGTTTAGTTTTCTGCATCATATGATTTTTCTACTTGACTCCTGTAAAAAAACTGCACAATTTTCTAGTGCTAAATAACCAATTCACTCAAGTTTTTCACCTCTCATACATATTTCTTATGTTGACAGAGCCTCACGGCTTCATGTTTGGTTCCTTTCATGTATTTGAGCACAAAAAGCAGGTAATAGACCCTGAGTTAAGTACTGGAGTTACAACTGTGAATAAGACAAATAGAATCATAAACCTTACAGCCTAGTGGAGATCAAGATATTGAACAAAGAAGTTAAAATGTGAAAGCTGTTTCAAAAGGGAAATTATGGGATACTAGGAGAGTACCCACAATTATGAAGAGGCACTGGCTAAGAAAGGAAGTTTAAGATGAAAAGTAAACATAAAGTAAATTGAGGGGGTAAGAGTATTCCAGGACGAGCAAAGAGCATGCATGATGTCCTTAGGAGAGGGAGTCTGGAGGTGGCAGAAAAAAGACAAGGATTCTGGAAAGACGATAGAGATCCTGGGTGGAATGGAAGGTGGAGGGTCTTAGAGAGATGTTAATTACGGTGGATTTTGTCCTGAAGATAATGGGAAGCCATTGTTGTCCAAGCCTTGCCTGGAGAAGGTCAAGAGACATTCAAGGAGACAAGTTAGGAGGGTTTTCTAGAAAGGATGGTGGCTTGGACAAGGAAAGGAGCAGAACTTAGAAAATCAAAATGTTAACAAGGGGACTTCCCTAGTGGTCCGGTGGTTAAGACTCCATGCTTCCCCTGCAGGGGGCACAGGTGCGATCCCTGGTTGGGGAACTGAGACCCCGCATGCTGTGCTGCACAGCCAAAAGGTAAAATGCATACAGGGACAAGGCAAGCTATCCGAATGATTGAAGTGGGCTGTGTCTAGAAAGAAATGCGAGCAATGTTAAGTGATCGATATCATATTGCCACAGAGTTGGTAACAGTACAGAGTAGCAGAGACTATAGCCTTATGGAGTGTGCACGCCCTACCCAAAAGCAAAATAGCTACTCGGTTGACTGTTGTCAAGCAGGAGTGAGCCTTGTGTTGCCAGCAATTTTGTTCTGTTTCATCTTAAACATTACGTGAGCCTCTTGATTTGGATATATTATCAATTAATTCAACTTATACAAAACATGTGTAAAGCAAATAAAACAAGCCTATCCTAGGCTGTCAATTTACAACTGTGATAGAGAAAAAACCCCAGCAACTTCGTCAATGTCACACCCTAGTTGAAAGGGGTAGTCCCTTCTGATGATGAATACCTTTAATATCTGGAATCCTCATTTACAAAAAAGTCATGAATCCTTTGCGCATGTGCTCCTGACGAGAGAAGGTGCTGGAAAAGCTAAAACTTTGGAGCATAAGACACAAGGCTGAAAAACACCTGTGGCATTGCCAGTCTCTGTAGATGAATCCTAACTAAGTGAATCAAATCCATTTTTTAAATTATATTTCAGCGTTTGTTAGGCAATAGCAGAAGACAAGACAAAATGGAAAATGTGGCCCCTGCCCAAGGGGCATGAAGTCTACACAGGAAGGAAAAAAAAATTCTGGAAAGAAAAACACCAGCTGGGAAGGAAACATAATTAATGAAATAGTGCTAAAATTATTGTCTTGCTGCAATTATCAGGTGTTTCTGATACTTCAACAGAGATTGATGACTCGTGGTGAAGGGGGCAGACCAGGGACACACACACTCCGGGTTCGACACAAGACAGAAATGGAGTGTAAAACTCTCAGATATGGCGATGCCTCACTTCTGCCAACAAAATTCAGCCAGTAAAACGAACTGATTTGCAAAGCACTGTAATAGTCCTTAATGATAATCATTCCACAATTACACAATTGCCTTGACCCTTACGGAAAATTGATGGCGTTAAAGTGCCTTGCCTCTTCCAGATTCACCCCAATTTATTTTTTTTAAAGGATTTTGCTATTGTTGTCTAACTTTTTTAAAAAACTTTAGTAAAGGACTAAGGAAAGCAGACGGAAAACGTAACTGTAACCAATAGAATACAATCCCCATTTTGTTTTTACGAAATGTATGTAGGCAAAGAGAAGAGGCTGGAAAGAAAGAAACTGAGATGCACTGGTTATCTGTGGGTGGTTGTTATCTCGGGTGATTGGTACTCTAAGAGCAAGCAGAAACCAGCCATGTTTTCTCGGTGCCGCTTCTATGAATCCACTCTACGAATTTGCTATGCCCTGCCATTGGATGAAATTTCACAGTTTGCATATTTTTTTATGGTGACTCGAATAATAAAGGAATAGTCTTTTCCTGGATAATACAAAGTCCAGTACAATCTATGAATCACGCAATTCCAGTCAGGCGTAGTATTAATGCTCCAGATTCATGTTCAGTGTATCTCTTTACGTATCCTGAGCAGTCCCACTGCTTGGGCCCTCTTTCAACGAAAGATTGCACAGGGGAAAAGGGATGACAGCTCAGCCTCTCCCTTTGCATCCTCCACAGTTTGCTAACTGAAATGTGTGCTTCTTGGGGCTTGGTTGAGGGTGAAGTGTGTGGAGAGGTAAAGGTGCAGGGAAGAGCTTTCCAGAATGACTCACTCATAATCTGGTGTCGGTGCCCTGGAAATGGCAGCCCAGAGCTGACTGTTTCTTTCATAGGGATCTTCTGCAAATTCCTCAGACATTCATCCCTGGATACTCCTGATTACCGTTTCCTCTTACACCCTCAATTCCTCTCCTCTAATACACTTCCGACACTCCCTGGGCCCCTGGACTTCCAGCACTCCACATCCAGGCTGGAGTTCTGTTGTCCTTTCACATAGTATTCTGGAAAGGCTGCTCCTTCCAATGGGATCTGGTCCCCAAGAAAAAAACACGTTTGTCCCACCTTCAAAGGAAGCGGAGTTCACTCCCAGCATCCCCTGGTCAGTCCTTACCTTAGGATTTCTCCTGGAAAGAAACAGGCCCCAGTTCTGAGTTTAGTGGACTCCAGGGGATGAATATCAAGTCCTCCAAGCAGATCTTCTGAAATTCCTTGTCTCACTTGACTAAGGTGAGAAAGAAGCAACTCACCTTCTCAATGCTCTTACCTCTTCAATGCTCTCCAGGTGGGAGATCACTCTGCCCAGTCCCTCCATCTCGTCAGACATCCTGCACAGGTGATATACATCTCACTTTTCAATGTGGGGTACCTGAAACTTATTGTATTACTCTTAGCCTTTGGAGTTTCTGCTGACACTGAACGATTTTTTTTAAAGTACCATTTTAACCATATTGCTGCATTATTTTCTTCTGTATGTTTTTCTCTTTTAATTTTCCTATATCCATGTGAATTAGTTAACTATCAGAGAAAGAAATGAGTATTTTTTTAAAGCGTATCCAGGGCTAATTTTGTCAAAACAATTTAGCAGCAGTTACATATATTTGTTCAACACACATTTTAAATATTATTTTTAACTAAAGTATAGAATCATTCCCTTTATAATTATAAAAATATTTACAAGCTTCTTTTAGAATTTTGCCACATCTATAAGCAGAACAAACGACCTCTACAACATGTCAACATGCCCACATCAATGCCACTCCTCTCCTCTCCCCATTAATATTTTCTGTAGTAATTTAAAGAGTTGTGGTGATAAGGTCAAAGGCTTACAAAGGAAAGACTTCAAGAACACCACATCTCTGGTGAAGTCACCATTATCCAGGACTTAATCACAGCTCTTCACAGCCTAGAAAATCAACTTGATTAGGGACTCTAGAATTTCTCAGACTCAGGATAATCAAACAAAATCACCTGAAAGTGACAAATGATTTATATGTAATGGGTTCAAATTTCAGATCACAAACCTAGTTGTTCGAGAAACATTACTTTATGTTCTCTATCTGAATTAATCTTCTATTCTGAAACATCATGTTGCTGAGCAGCGAAATTTACTCATTCACTTATTTATTTTTTATTATTATTATTATTTTGGCTGTATTGGGGCTTCTTGCTGCCCGCAGGCTTTCTCTAGTTGCGGCGAGCAGGGGCTACTCTTCCTTGCGGTGCACAGGCTTCTCTTGTTGCGAAGCACGGGCTCTCGGTGCACGGGCTTCAGTAGTCGCAGCACGCGGGCTCAGTAGTTGTGGCTCGTGGGCTCTACAGCACAGGCTCAGTAGTTGTGGTGCACAGGTTTAGTTGCTCTGCGGCATGTGGGATCCTCCCCGACTAAGGGCTTGAACCCATGTCCCCTGCTTTGGCAGGCAGATTCTTAACCACTGTGCCAACAGGGAAGTCCTGAGTGGAGAAATTTAATATTGGTCATTTCATGAGCATCTGCTGATTTCCGGTTACCTTCATGGATTCAGGGTACCCACACAAGATGGGGTGGATGGCTTATATAACCCGGGGTGGGGGCAATCTGGTCTTCCACTATCCTTGACGAAACACCCCCTTCCTCAGAAAAAAAGCCTTCCCTGCCTCTTTCTCACCAAACTTGCTCCCACCTCCTCAAGCGCTCACAGGTTGTCATTAATAGAGGTTGGCAGCTACCCCAACGGAATCACTCTAAAAATAGCCTAGAGCCAACCTGTATGAGAAAGAAAAGTATAAACAAATAAATCAGAGGTGCAAGAGGTGAAGCAGGAAAAGTGGGCAAAATGTGATAAGTTTAAAATTTACTCCATTGCCTGTGATTTCAAAATCCATGATAAATGACTTTTCCGTTTTCTAGTTTCAGAGGCACCCATGCAGATTTAGGGACTAGTACCGAGAAAGAGCTCACAACCCCTCAAAAGACAGTGTATTGTTAACCATGGGCAATTCATCGTCAAGAAAATAAGTCTGAATCATTTAATAAACTGTAACACTCATGCACTAAATGGTGCTTCTCTGGCCTGGGGAAGTTCATTTTTTTTTCAAAAGCTCAGTAGGCATCCACTGTATAGCTACCCTGGTGGGATCTAACCCAGAAATAATGTTGGAGCCAATTCTTTAACAGCATATATTTATTACAAGCCTTCAATAGAAAATACCAAGTCAGATCAGAGACAGAATGTTTATGGCTGGGCTCCCAGAGAGCACAAATAACCACAATACACAGCAGAAGGTAGCAAGTCCCCAAGGAAAGAGACAGTGGACCGTTATGGGAGTTGAGAGAGGCAAGCATAGAGAATTTCAAGGAAGGGAACTGGGGACGGCTTCCTGGGGGTTTGAGCTGAATCCTAAATGACAAGGAGATGGATGTGTGGAGGTGATGGAGAAGGGCAGCCCAAGCAACTGGCAAGAGCAGAGGCAAAGGGCAGGAGAGGGAGGGATTGTAGAATGAAGAAAGAATAGGTTGAAAAGATAGGTTGGGACACAGACAAGAAGGCCTTGAAAATCCACCTAAATACTTTGGAGGATTTTTGTTGGTGTTTTTTTGTTTGTTTGCTTGGTTGATCGTTGTTGTTGGGTTTTTTGTGTATCTTTTGTGTTTGTTTTTTTTTTTGTTTTAGTTGGCTTTTTTCCTAGACTAGGAATGCACTTGTGATTATTGAGCAAGGGAGTACAACTATCAGAGCTGTGCTTCAGAAGATAATGGGAAAGAGATTGTAAAATGATTAGGGGAGGGACTGGAGACAGTGAGAAACAGGAGTCTATTGAAATAGTCTGGTGACATCCGCAGAAAGACTCCTCTGGGACGGTGTCACCCTGCTCCTTAGCGATCCCAGAACCCACCTCTTCAAGTGCTAAAAGGATGGGATTAAATGATGGTTGAATGAAGAAGATGAGGGAGAGAGTGAATGAGTCCAGTTCTGGTAAAAGACTGGAAAATATAACTTGAGGAAGACAAATGAGTTTTGAGAGGACAACACTGATTCCTACAGATAAATCTAAAACTAGGTGAAAGTTTAAGGTCATCTGACAGGTGAGGAGTTAGGGTCACGAATGACTAAAAGGACCTTGGGACTCTCTACCCACTGGGTCTCTCACTCTCTCCTCGTAACAGAGAAGAATAATTTAATAGGTATATTCTCTTCCTTCCCTTGTTACTACCTGCTGCCGTCTTAGAATATATGCAGCAAAGCACAACTTTTTCATTAAAATACATTTTAAAAACATACTTGATTATATTTTTTCTAGATACAAAAATATCCTCTGTTCACTAAAGGTAAATAATTTAATTAATAAGTTGGAAAATTCAGAAAATCACTTGCAAGTTCATGCCAGAGATGAGCACATTTAATTTGTAAAAGCCTTTCTAATAGATATGTGCAGATATGTGGAATATAAGTCAGTAGATTGGTAGTTGCAGTAGGTTGCTAGGTAAACTCTTCCTTTGGAGTGATCATCTAATCCATTCATTAGCTGAAATAAATTCCTGTGCTCTTTTGTTATCTTAAAATGTTGTCACTGTTGCTTTTACATCTCGCAGAGCCATCTCAAAATTAAAATCTACACTGAAATTAAAGACTTCTGTTTAGCTGTCTCTTGGACCACATTACTGTCTTTAATTAGTTATAATATGTATATAGGAATTCGCTGCAAGGGAGCTGGCAGCCCTTGTCAAACTCCAGGAAGTAAATAGGAACTACTTTTAATCTCACGGCTCAGATACATCAACTCAGGCATCCAGCATTTCATAATGAGCTCAAGGTCACCTGGTCCATAAAAAGCAGGCCTGCAAATCAAAGCCAGGATTCTGCAGACTGAAACCTTTGCCCAAGAATGGAAATGTCTTCATAGAATGTTCAGTCTCGTAGATCTGAACCTAAAAGTACAGTTTAACCTCTTCACTTTACAGACATTGACACAAAGTTACAGAGAGGTTTTACGGCTGGTGTGGGTCACGTGGGTGGTTAATAACTGACCGAGGTATTTCTTTCCATTGTTTTAAAACTGGACAGTGGGGCTTCCCTGGTGGTGCAGTGGTCGAGAATCTGCCTGCCAATGCAGGGGACACGGGTTCGAGCCCTGGTCTGGGAAGATCCCACATACCGCGGAGCAGCTGGGCCCATGAGCCACAACTACTGAGCCTGTGCGTCTGGAGCCTGTGCTCCACAACAAGAGAGGCCGCGTTAGTGAGAGGCCCGCACACCGCGATGAAGAGTGGCCCCCACTCACCGCAACTAGAGAAAGCCCTCGCACAGAAACGAAGACCCAACACAGCCAAAAATAAATAAATAAAACTGGACAGTGTAGAGAATTTCCCCCAATCCTGGGGGAAACAAGGTATGAAGGGAAATGTTTTTCAAATTTTAAAAAAAGTTAATTGAAAACAAAACCTGATTAGATTGAAAATTAGAGTTCATTAAAAATGAAGAAAAGATAGCTTATTTTTGACTTGATGAAAGTGATTTAAAAGTGAATTTCATTTTCTTTAAAACTCAGTGTCTAAAAAAAAAAACTCAGTGTCTATTACCTCAATGAGTTTTTAAATCACGTTGTTAAGTCAATGTGTGTTTTATGATTTTTAATTAACTTTACATTTTATACATTGGATCAAGCTTTCCTACACATTTAAAACGGATTCTGTCGATGTGTGATATGATTATTCTGTTTGTTTTTTTTTTTTTGGCTGTGTCGGGTGTTAGTTGCGGCTCAAGGGATTTTTCATTGAGATGTGCAGGCTCTTCATTGCATCCCAGGAGCTCTCTAGTTGTGGCATGTGCGGGCTCAGTAGCCCCGTGGCTCGTGGGATCCTAGTCCCCTGACCAGGGATCGAACCCGCATCCTCTGTATTGGAAAGCGGTGTCTTAACCCCTGGACCACCAGGGAAGTCCCTATTTGTTTTAAGTCTTGCGTGTGTGGGGTGGGGGAGCAGGGATTGCGTATGCAGGGGTTTGAAAGGTCATACATCAAAATATTAACATTCTATGGTGAGATTTCAGATGCTTTATTTGCCTTTTTCTGACCTGTGCTTGCTTATTTTCTCATTTTTTATAATAAGAATATATCAATATATTTTTATATAATGCAAAAAAAGATTTTGCCCGTGAATCAGTGATCTTCCCGGCCTTTGCGGGAAAATAGCCATTTATTGTATTTGAAAAGCAAGGTGCTCTTTGTTCATCGTGGCAGATACTGTGCGGCTTGCCTGCGTGATATCCATTCCAGCCTCCTTCTAGTACAGCTTCCTACAGTGCAATGTTTGGAAAGCTGAAAATTATAACTCAGACTCCTTGGCGGCTAGGGTTCCAGATGAGACTTGGGTTCTGCCAATCAGACACCGTCATGTGAGGCTAGAACCTGAAAGTGAGTTGAATGGGAAGGGAGGCAGTCTGTGGGGCACAGACTGAAGCAGGTCACAGCAGAAGCTGTGTGGCTCTGAGGTCCCCACTCCGCAGCTTCCTGACTCTCTAGCTTCTTGCCGCAGTGGTAGTAACTTGCCCTGATCACAAGGGAGGCAGGGTGATTCTGGAGGTGTTCCTGGAAATTCCACCTACCACTTGTTCCTTCAGCTTTTCCAAGAATATTGTAAGCTGTCTTATACATAGTAAAAAAAAAAAAAAAAACCCATTCTGCTTAAAACTAGCTCTAATGGTGCTGTTGCTTACAGTTGGGCCCTACCCCATGGAGTCATGCTCAAAATGTTCCCATTGGCCCTCCTTCCAGTCCTTAAGCTCTACCATTAATTTTTCTCCTTTTGTAGTTACAACAATAATACCTGCTTGGACAGGAATAAAGATGCAGACGTAGAGAATGGACGTGAGGACACGGGGAGGGGGAAGGGTAAGCTGGGACAAAGTGAGAGAGAGGCATGGACATATATACACTACCAAACGTAAGGTAGGTAGCTAGTGGGAAGCTGCCGCATAGCACAGGGAGATCAGCTCGGTGCTTTGTGACCACCTAGAGGGGTGGGATAGGGAGGATGGGAGGGAGACGCAAGAGGGAAGAGATATGGGGATATATGTATACGTATAGCTGATTCACTTTGTTATACAGCAGAAACTAACACAATATTGTAAAGCAATTATACTCCAATAAAGATGTTGAAAAAATAATAATACCTGCTTGTTGTAAAAAAAAAAAATTTAAAAAATCAAGCAATACAAAGGTTATTCACTGAAAAGTAAAAATCTCTCCTCACGCTCCCTACCCCTTCATCCTATATTCTAAAGGAGTCCATGTTTACTAGTTTGCTGTTTCATGTTCTTCCAGTTATCTTTTCATGCCTATAGAAACTATGAACACACAGGGTTTTTTTTTCATTTTTACAAAAATGACATATACATAAATCCTGCAACTTGATTTTTTTTATATCTTTCCATATTTGTGTGTACTAAGCTAATGTCTTTTGAACTGCTATATATTATTCTACACTGTGGAAAAACTAAAATATATTTCAACATTCTCCTATAAATGGACATATAAACATTTAAAAACAATGTTGTCATAACCATCCTTTATAATATATCTGTGTGTATATATTTGAATATTTCTTGAGATAGATTCTAAAATCTAAATGCAGGGAAAGTTAAATGTTAGCAGATTGCATTTAGCAATGTGTTTAAAGAAAAATGTCTGTTTTGCTTGTTACTGTATCACTGGTGATCCGCACAGCATCTGCCATGTAGAAGGCACTAAATAAATATGTGTGAAATGAATGCAAAATGAATGATTGAAAATAGATTAGGAAATGCACTAATGCAATTCATCACATGAAAGGATTAAAGGAGAAAAAAATAAACCCATATGATGGATGTCCCCTCAAATTGGGTAAAACTCCACATCCATTCCTGATTTTTAAGAAAAACTATTCATCAAGAAATGGAAGAAAACATCATTAACCTGATAAAAGGACTTATCAGAAACCAACAGCAAAATATATTTCTAAATATTTATAAAAGAATAGTTACTACCTCCAAGGACTCAATTATGAATAAAAATAAACTTACAGACCTGAGCTGGGAAAGGAGGCAAAAATATTAAAATAAGATATAAAATATTAAAGAACCTATAGACCGCCACAAAGAAATGCAAAACAGGTGTAATCAAAAAGAAAAATCATCTGTCATACAAGTGCACTGAGTTTACTCCGATGAAGTTCATCCTATTGGGGGCAGGCATGGTGGTCCATTTTTAATATCTGGAAAACTATGGGGTCAGACAAGGAAAGATTCTCAGAGAGAAATGAGCAGCCTGCAGCCATTCTGCCTCTTTTCCAGGACTCCTGGGCTCAACAACAACAACAAAACCTATTCACCTCTTTGCCCTAACGTTCTGCTGTATTGGTTCTAAATGCTTCTCATCCCCTAATTGTGGTCATTTGTAGGATACAGACAGGCCAAGAACAAGGCGCTTTTTAACTTCAGGAAACTCTGTGATATAAATTTAAATTATAGGAAACAGTCAAGTGTCCCATAATTTAGAATATTATATAAGCATTTAAAAACATAGGCAGCTTGGGACTTCCCTGGTGGTGTGGTGGTTAAGAATCCGCCTGCCAATACAGGGGACATGGGTTCGAGCCCTGGTCCATGAAGATCCCACATGCCGCGGAGCAACTAAGCCTGTGCGCCACAACTACTGAGCCTGTGCTCTAGAGCCCAAGAGCCACAACTACTGAAGCCCACGCGCCTAGAGCTGGTGCTTCGCAACAAAGACAAGCCACTGCAATGAGAAGCCCGCACACTGCGAAGAACAGTAGCCCCTGCTCGCCGCAACTAGAGAAAGCCCCCTCATGTCAATGAAGACCCAACAAAGCCAAAAATAAATAAATAAACGTATTTTTTAAAAATCAGAAAAAAAATAAAAACATAAGCAGCTTTATATGTTCTTATATGGAAAAAAACACACTTAAGATGTGTTAAATGAAAAAGTAAGGTGGCAGTGTGTATACCATAACTATATATGTGGACATTTTTGTTTCTAACATATTTTTTGAGATATAATTTACATACTGTAAGTTTACCTGTTTAAATTGTACAATTCCATGATTTTCAGTGTGTTTACAGGGTTGTACACCTAATCACCATAATCTTATTATAGAGTATTTTCATTATTCTAGAAAGAAACTCTGCGCCCATTAAGAGTCACTGACCATTCTCCCTACCCTCAGACCTAGATAACCATTAAACTACTTTCAGTTTCTCTGGATGTGCCTATTTTGAACATCTGATATTAATGGAACTGTACAATATGTGGTCCTTTGTGACTGGCTTCTTTCACTTAGCATAGTGTTTTCAAGATTCATCCATATTGTAACATACATCAGTACTGCCTTCATTTTTTATGGTCCAATGATATTCTATTGTACAGATATATCACATTGTATATACCCAGTTGTTCATTGATGGACATTTAGGTTGTTTCCACTTTTTGGCTATGATGAATAATGCTTCTAAGTGCATTTGTGTACAAGTTTTTGTGTGGACATATATCTTTATTCCCCTTGACTATGTACGTTGGAATGGAAATTCTGGGTCATATGGTAATTCTATATTTAACACTTTGAGGCACTGTCAGGCTGTTTTCCAAAGTGGCTGAATTTTACATTCCCACCAGCAACGTAAGAGGATTCCAATTTCTCCACATCCTCACCAACGTTTGTTATTGTCCATCTTTTTTATTATATCCATCCTACTGTGTATAAAGTGGCATCTCATTTTGGTTTTAATTTGTACTTTCCTAATGACTAATGATGTCGAGCATCTTTTCATGTGCTATTAGCCATTCATATACCTTCTTTAGGAAAATGTCAATTCAGATCCTTTGTCCATTTTTCAATTGGGTTATTTGTCTTATTATTGAGTTATAGGAGTTATTCATTTATTGTGAATACAAGTTGCTAAACACATATATGATTTGCAAATATTTTCTTCCATTCTGTGGGTTGTCTTTTCACTATCTTGATGATGTACTTTGAAGCACAAAAGTTATTAACTTTGAAGTACAACTTATCAATCTCTTTTTTTTTCTATAACTTGTACTTTTGATGTCATATCTAAGAAATTGTTGCCTAACCCAAGGTTTTGTCTACATTTTCTAGAGTACATAAAAACCTATGTGAGCATATGTGCTTTCTTCTCTAAAGATTCACAGAAATGTTAACAGTGATTAACTCTGTAGGGACGGACAAGGGGAAGCAAAGAGAATTTCATGTTTCACTTTATTCATGTGTACGGTTGGAATGTTTTACCATCTATATATGTCACTTCTATTTTCAGGATTATTTTTTAATCCAAATTGAATACCAATAAATAACAATTGACTATGAAGGCCTAATAAATGACAATCCTCTTTTCTGCCTGAATTCAGAACTAGTTGAGATACAGATACAGAAATCAGAAAGGTGAAAGCCATAATGGCAACCTGATCTCTGATAAAGCCATATTGGAGGGAATGACTTAGTGTAAGAGCCAAATAGATCTGCTAAAACATCCTGCCCCACCCCGACTCTGGTTTATATTTTGGAACAGTCTACCTAAGAAAAAGTTGGAGTCTAAGAGTATACACAATTCCTGAGGATCAGTGCCTAGCACTGTTTAGGGGAAAATAGGACAGCTACAAGGGACAGGATCCTCTATGCCTAAGAACTTTTAATACGTATGCTCCACCCAATCGAAAGCCGTGAATCAATGCCTTTCACCCAACAACAAATTAGCTTATTTCACCTCCATGACTAATGACCGAGGCAAGAGGCTTAGGGCATTTAAGAAAAAACACTTTGCATAGACGACAGAGAAGTAGAGAAATAAGCAACTCCCCCTAACAATTGCCATGAAATTGTAAACTACAGTAAATAGAAACCTCACCTAGACATTAGACATCCTTACATCTTGCTCCTGATGGTCCTATATAAAACTAGCGTGTACATGCAAGTAACTGGTAATTAAGTGAGAAGTTGAGAACCTAAACCAGCTTGTAAACTCCAAGGCATTTGGACAGGCATCATATTTCCTGTGAAGGAAATTTGGGGAAAGGAGCTCAAGATTTCAAGATACAGGATTTACATTAGGAAAGCAGAAAACATAGAAAGAATATTTAAATTCTAAAGCACAAGAATGGAGCTAGAGAGTAGAAGTCTTTTCAAACCAGAAAAAAAAAATCAGAACAGTTACTGAAAAAGTTAAACTACTATTGAAAAAATATCTGCATATAAGTAGACCCATGAGTTCAAACCTGTGTTGTTCAAGGGTCCACTGCAGTTACTAAAATCCAATGCAATAAATGCTAAATAGAAATAAGCACAGAGGAGAGTCTCATCTAAGGTACCATAATCATAGCTTATTGTCACTGAGAAATTACTATCTGTGAAGCCTTGTGGTAAGCAGTTTACAAACATTATTTCTATTGCCCATAAGAACCCTCATTGGTAGGTTCTATTATAATTCCCTTTGCCAGATGAAAAGGTCAAGACACAGAAGGGTTAGGTAGGTAAATTTCACAGCTAATCAACAGAGGAAGCAGAATTTGAATCGTGCTGTTTGAACCCTGCCTTTACCCTTAAGCACTGACCATCAACAAGTTCAACCACCCAGTCATGGTCAAGAAGAAAGTATTAAAATATGCCACTGAATAATGTCTCTCCTATACCTTCTCATTTAACTCATGGAACATGTGTTTTCAGTTCATCCTTGCTTGGAACCATCAGGTTGAATGGATGACATTATATTTTAAGGGTCTAAACAACCAATTAAAAAAACTAAAAGCATCACATACATTTAAAGGTAAAGCTCCAAGTTTGATAGCAGCTGAGCATAGACTCATATCTTCATGGGGACAAAGCAGATATACTGTCTTTTTCATCTTTGGGTCCTTAACACAGTAACTAGTACTACAGATGAGGAAGTCAACAGTGTTTGTTGCATAAGTGATTGAACGAACAAATAAACTAATGAAAGAACAAATTAAATAGCTGTTGAATAGAAAAAGTAACAGTCACAGAAGAGAAACAAGGACATCTCATGATGCAAACAAAAACAAGTAGTGACTTGATTATCCCAAATGATACAAAAATTATATGAAGATCATAGTTCACAATCTTACATTAAGCATATCATATTGTTTGAATTCTAGAATATTCTATTTCCAAGAGACATAGAAGATATCTAGTCTGACTCAATTTGGACCTAACAGGATGTCATTAGACTTTCATTGGAATACATCCAATGGTAAAAAGCTGCTTGTGACCAGCTTAAATCACTTAATATAAAAAACTCTTCCCTATCTTGACCCAATATCTGCTTTTTGGTCCTAGTTCTACTACTGGAAACCTCATAGAACAATCTAATCCTTCTAGCTCATGATAACCCATCAAATATTTGAAGACATTAATCATGTTTTCTTGTTCACACTCACATACCTTTTCTGTTTTCCTAAAGTACCATTTTTTCCTATAGATTTTATGACATGCTCATGTGTGTTTCAACAGAATAGTGACATGATGAATGGAAAGTAGCCACAATTTTGGTTAGAAGCTTGAGAAGTCCTTTAACAGCATATATTTAAAAATTTATAGAGACAAAATTATGTGCTCCTGGAGATAGAGCTTTCCAGGTCTCCAAATTTCTGCATGGAAGTAACAGGTGTGAATACCACCTACCCCTTTTCTCAGAGTGAGGATTCTCCCAAGCATATAAGCTCATTTTTGCATTTTCCTGGGGAAACTTTATGTCCTCATGGCCTCTTCTCAACCTGCCTGTGATGGAATCTTTGTTTATATACTCAACAGGTGCAAAGAAATAGTGTAGCATGAGCCTAAGTGTTTACTGTGTTTACTAAGTGTTTACTGTGAGACTGACTTTTAAAAAGTCAAGTTTCCAGGAACATTCCCCAGCAAGCCTAGGATTCGGGCCTGGCTAAATTTCATTCCTGCATACCCAGATTTTTTTCTCACATTCTGATTTTCCTCCTCTGGTCTTAAGTTTTCCAATATCCAATATCCAGTTTTCCAGTTATCCAACATCCAGTTTTCCTCCTCTGGTCTTAAGTTTTCCAATATCCAGTTTTCCATTCCGGGAGAATAAATGGCCCCAACATGATATGCTAAATCAATACTGTTATAGAAAAAAAATCAATTAGGGCTAAGAATATAAAAACAGGACTTCGCGGGCTTCCCTGGTGGCGTAGTGGTTGGGAGTCCGCCTGCCGATGCGGGGGATGCGGGTTCGTGCCCCGGTCCGGGAGGATACCACATGCCGCAGAGCAGCTGGGCCCGTGAGCCACGGCTGTTGAGCCTGCGCGTCCAGAGCCTGTGCTCCGCAACAGGAGAGGCCACAACAGTGAGAGGCCCGCGTACCGCAAAAAAAGAAAAAAAGACAAAAATAGGACTTCGCTATTTATACAAACTGTCCTGCAGGAAGTAAAGAGCACTCAAAGAATGAACCAACATATCCAGTTTCCTAACACATCTACCTGATAGGCTTTGGTTGGTACCTGACTACAGGCTAAGACCCTCCAAGATTTGCTTTGTAGTCAGCAGGGCAGGGAGGTGACATGATATTCGGTTAAAAAAAGATGAGAAACCATGGCATTCAATAGGAAAGGATGCAGTGTGTACTTAAAAGTGAGCACAGAACACAAAAGCTTTATGAAAGGGGTACCAAAAGCATACATCAGAAGGAGGTCACAGGATTGTACAAGAGGACATTTAGGATTGACAAAGGGTCACCGTGTTTGTCCAGGACAAGAGGACATTGCAGATTTATAAAAGGGTCTCAATATCTGTCCAGGAGGATAAAATATTAATGATCTCTGTTAGCTGAGAATTTTTTCTTTCTGAAACTGACAGAGTTTTGTGGCTTGTAAATCCTGCTTCCCTCTTCAGTACAGAAGAGGCCGAGAGTCTCATTTTTTCTAAAGGGCAGCATGTTCCTTTCCCTCTCCTGAGAGGAGGCTTCCCGCTGTTCACCACGACCAGAGCGGTTTTGCTCATCCTGTCTCCTGCTCTCACTCACCCTTCAGCCACTGGGGACTTTTAATGTCTTAAATGTGGGCAGAGAGTAGTTTCAAACTGTCATTACTGAACTAAAACCCCGAGAAAAAAAAGAAAAAACAATTCTCTATCTGGCTCTTTACATTGAAATTATGTTAAGGAATTACTTCTCTTTTTTAAAGAGTCATTTGTTGCCACTTAGTAATGAAACATAATTGCACAAATCCACGTTAATTTATGACAATGAAATAATAAAATATTGATGAAATAAAAATCCCTAGGCTTCAGTAATGAGAACAGGCATTAAATCAATTCTCCACACCGGCACCAAAGCAGTCTTTCCAAAATACTAACAAGTTTGTGTTTCCTGCTTAAAATACTTTACTAACTTCCTGCCATTTATAAAAAGAGGCCCAAACTCATCAGTAACATAAAATGTTTCCTTCTTGTTGACTCTTGCTTTTTGCTCATATCCCACCACTGATTCCAATCTCTTGTTTCATACTACATCAATTCTAAACTACTTACATTCTCCAAATATAATCATTAAATTCTTCAAGTATTTAAAGGAACAGCTTTATTGAGGCATAACAGACAAATAATGAATGGCACACACTTAACTTTTCAAATTGATTGTTTTTGATATATGTTTATACCCATGAACTGATCATAAAAATCGAGCCAGTGAATGTTCCATCACTCTTGAAAGTTTGCTGGTGGTCTTTGTAATCCCTTTCTCCCATCCTTCCTTGGCCCCCATCCCTAAGCAACCACTGATTTCCTCTTTGTCACTATAGATTAGTTTGCATTTCCTACAGCAGAGTTTCTCAACCTCAGCACTATCCACATTTTGGACCAGATCGTTCCTTGGTGTAGAGGGCTGTCATCTGCATTGCAGGGGCTTTATCAGCATCCTTAGTCTCTACCCATCAGATGTGTGTGTAGTACCTGTGCTCCAGTTATAACCACCAGAGATGTAACCAGACATTGCCTAATGTCTCCTAAGGGCAAAATGGGCTCTGATTGAGAACCACTGTCCTAGAGTTTTATATAAAGGAAATCACATGGTGTATGCATACGCTTTCTTGTCTGGCTTCTTTCCCTCACATAATTATTTTGACATGTATCCCACAGGGATCTTTTTCATCAGGCTACCTGAACAGAAGAGTCTCTGAGAGTGAATGTTTTATTGTCCAGAGGTAGCATACAGAGGATTAGACAATGCAGGGGTCGAAAGTCTTGGGTTCTGAGTCTAGCATTTTCACTCACTGGCTGTTCTATATTAATGACATGAAAATTTTTGTCTAGTTCACTTTGCAAGATTACCATGAAGGTCAAGTCTGTATAACATTAAAATACTAGTATGTGCATTCATTTTGCAAAATCTATGAAAATATATAGTACATGTTTATTGAGTAATCTAAACCGTGTCATCTAATTTATATTTTTTATAGAGTCCTTGTATCTATAGAGTGTTATATGTACTGTGACACAAAAATTAGTTTGTTCCCAAAGAGCTCACAAGACACTGTGGTTAAATGAAACAGTAGAAATAGGAGAATGACAATGACAAATGACAATGACAAAAAAGTCCCTATGGTATGAGACGAAGTGTCTACAATCCTCTCTAACTCAAAAATATCACGCTTGTGAGAGGGGCCATAATCAAGCTTTAGGATGTCATGATCTCTTTGATAATCAACATTTCCTTTCCAAGCATAATCCCTGGCAGGGCATGATATATCACCACTTAAGATGGAAAATAATATAGTAGAATTATATGGAAGATTCAGAGTCCAAGTTCTGAGGGTTTGATACAAGGCACAAGGTGCTTCTTTATATTTCAAACAAACCAAAGCAGTACAGAGATGATGAACATAAACTTCATCCATCTATCATCAGGGGAAAAGTCTGCTGTTCAAACTAAGGACCTAGTAAGTGCCCATCAGTGTGAATGGGTTTTCTGGATCCTAGAGAGCCACCTCCAAGAAACGCCCAGTTGTGAGAGTACTGGCTTTCGCCTGCCCCCTTTCATTGGTCAGGACTGGAACAGTTAGACAACTGGGTAGAATGCTTAATGAGAACAGGTGGTAAATCTCAACAAAATTCATACAATTCTCTTGTGTGTGGTCCAGCCCATTTGTGGTAGCCAGACTCTAAGATGGCCCCCAATGATCCCACCTCTTTGTATTGATGTCCTTATATAGTCTTCTTTCATATTATACCAGCGTTAATCTGTATGAACAATAAAATACAGCAGAAATTTGGCATGTCATTTCCAATATTGATTATAACAGACACTTCTGTTTATATCTTGATCTCTCTATTTCTCTCTCTCTCTCTCTCTGACTCTGGTGTAAGCCAGCTGCCACATAATGACCAGCCCTATGGAGAACCCCACGTGGTAAGGAAATGAGACAGCTGACCAACAGCCAGCAAGAAACGGAGGCCTGCCAACAGCCAGGTGAGCGAGGTACTCCAGCCCATCAAGCCTTGCGATGACAACTTATCGGCAACCTCATGAAAGATCCTGAGCCACGACCACTCAGCTAAGCCATTTCTGAATTTCTAACCCTCAGAAATTGAGTGAGATAATAATAAATGTCTGTTGTTTTAAGCTGCTGAATTGTGGGGTAATTTGTTATACAGCAATAGGGTAACTAATACACCTACCTACTCCTGAAACGTGGGAGTCAGACATTGCCTACATTTCGTACATACATGGTCTTAGGATATCCACACCCCAACATGAGAACTACTTCTGGGATGGCATCCCAGAGCCTAAAGATGATCCAGTATGCTCTTTGGATGATTGAAGAAAAGGAAGAAGGATGTGGGGTGGGCAAAAGTGCAGATGTAACTCGATCGGGACTCTCCGGGTCTGTATAAAGATTCTGCGTAAGGGAAGGACACCCCTCTGATCCAGAACAAATACCTGAAGCTGGTTGAGAAGCACAACATGTAGACTTTAACAGAGGTCTTTCTTACATATTTGTTCCAAGCAAACAGACTGAGGGCTGGAACACGATTCACGAGTTAAGTAGAGACTTATTACCAAATAATTCACTTAAAATCTGTACCATTAGACCCACAGCTTTGGATAGAAATAAGATATTGTCTCCAGAAGACTCCAGTTGAAATGCACATACCACGTGGGAGAGGAGCAAGAACACCCTTCCATTAATCTTATGGCGGAAGTAGGGTGGGGTTGGTAATAAGGTTAACTTCCTTTTTTTTTTTTGCAAAAGGCACAAAGAGGGCTTCCCTGGTGGCGCAGTGGTTGAGAGTCCGCCTGCCGATGCAGGGGACACGGGTTCGTGCCCTGTTCCGGGAAGATCCCACATGCCGCAGAGCAGCTGGGCCCGTGAGCCATGGCCGCTGAGCTTGAGCGTCCGGAGCCTGTGCTCCGCAACGGGAGAGACCACAACAGTGAGAGGCCCGCATACCGCAAAAAAACAAACAAGCAAAATAAAAAGGCACAAAGAGAAGAGAAAAAAACTAGAATAAAGACCAAGGTGGTTTTAACTGAAATGCTATCCGGGGCAGCTGATTTAACAATGAACAAGCAACGATAACAAAAACAAAACCACATAAGTGTCTCACAACCTTAGCTGCAGATGGGAATCATGTAGGGGACTTTTAAAAATCCTGTTGCCCAGAACACACCCTAGATCTATTACCTCAATGTCTTTAAGCATAAGAAGCAAGAACCATGTTATTTTTTTAATTTTTTTTGCATTTTATTTATTTTTTTATACAGCAGGTTATTAGTTATCCATTTTATACATTTTAATGTATATATGTCAATCCCAATCTCCCAATTCATCCCACCACCACCACTCCCCCCCCGCCACTTTCCCCTCTTGGTGTCCATATGTTTGTTCTCTACATCTGTGTCTCTGTTTCTGCCCTGCAAACTGGTTCATCTGTACCATTTTTCTAGAGAACCATCTTATTTTTAAAAGCTCACTGAGTGATTCCTATAGGTAGCCAAGTTTGAGAAGCACTGAGCTGTGAGATATGAGACATCCAAGAAAAACAAAGAAGGAGCAAAGAGGCAAAAAAAACCAAATCACTGAATTCAGCAAATTTGTCCTGTCCCTTTCATGCGGATAACCTAAGTGCTCGAGCTGCTGCTGTTTACTTGACAACATAAGCTCATCAAGCTATCTCAGCATTGTAGTCCTCATTTCCCACAGCACCAAGCATGCTGTTGACATTCTATAAATGCTAAATGATAACAATGGTTTGCTGTCAGTTTTTTTTTTTTTTAAATAGTTGTCATTACTGTAAAGCTGGGTATCAGGGGAGAGGTTTTGTTCAGCAAGTTCCAATTATTTGAACACCACAGTGCTAGTCAAATCAGAGTTTACCATAGACCCCAGGGCAGTGAAGGTACAAGTGGAATGTCAACAGAAGCGGTTCCTGGAGTGTCACATTATTTTTCCCACAACTGCATGGCTCCATTGGCTTTCCAGAAAATCTGGGTCTCTCTCCTGTCCCATCTTGCAGGCACCCTCTATCCCTCCCCAATGCTAACACACGCTGTGACCTGAACGAATAACCCAGCAGACTGTCTCCCGAAGAAATCGTCCTCTGGCTCTTCTCCCTCCTAACAAGACTTTTCTAAGATCACCTGCTCTGAACATTTTGGGTAGTTGTTGTAAAAGGAACACTCTGAAGTATGCAAGGTCTGGGGAACCCTCCAGGTGCTGATAAAGAAAAAACAATTAAGGATCAAAGCCTCAAGAAAATTACATTTCCAGTGTCTTACCAAATGACCTTTAATTGGGAATAGTTTAGAATTATTCCCCGTCTAGGCTCCCATGTGTCTATCTAGAACCTTTACATTACAAAATCCAACCTTCTGCTTTGTTTTAGGCTTCCACTGCGAATTTCTTCAATACACAAAGATATTAATTGGTGAACAAGAAACCTATTTGAAGGACTTCATGCCCTACAATTATTTTGGGGGAGACTTGGGGTTTTCATTAACATATGAAAAAATAGTTGTGCCTCATCTTCTCAGTGATAACTTGCTGTAGCCATAATTCTATCTGCACGAGGCTATCGTGTGTTTTAGAATTGCAAAAAAGAGTTTCCTCTGTCAGAGGTAGCATCCCAAGACAACGTAATGAGAAAATAAAGCAAGAAACATGCAGTTCTCTTGTGACTGCAAACAGCTAATTTAATGAATTACACAGTAGACAAAAATGAAAATGAAAACAAGATTGACTCGATTTATGTGAAACCCCCTCTCTTTTTTTTGCACACACACACAAAAGGCTCAGAGTTTCAAATTTGTTTCTTTCTAATCCAGAGACCAAAGAAGTGGAAGCATGTAATTTTTTTCTTAGTAAAAAAGACTTTTACCACACTAACACCATGTATTATGACACAGAGTCCATTGAGAAGAGGCAGAGGTGTATTACAAAGTAGTGTTCACATTTTGTGGAAATTTGTGCACCTAAATTTCCTTATTAGAATAATCTGAACTGGGGATATGCAATTATTATGCAGCAATAAAAGACTATTGTACTGAAGGCTTACTTGTTCATTACTTGGTTTGGGGTACATTTTTATTGCTGCTTTGTACAATCATATGATGGAATCTGTGGCACATGAAAGCACAATGACATACATGCAAGGCTTTTGATTATAGCACTGTTTGTACCCAAAAATAAACGGGGAAAAACTAAATATCTATCACCAGGAAATATTTTAAATAAATTATGACATATCTGTTTAATGAAATCTAGGTAAACGTTAAAATAATGAAGTGATTTATGAAATTCTCCTTAACAGATCTAATTACATGAAATTAAAAAGGCGCAGTTTACTGTGTATAATACACAATCATTTGTGGGACAAAAGAGGGATTAGATATTTATATATAACTTGTCTATGCATAAGTTAGTAATAAAAAATAATAATCATGCAGAAAAGAATTGAGAGAAAGAATTAGGGGCAGAAAGAAGAATTTTTACCTTTTCTGTGTTGGATGTTGTCTGTACTTTTCTCTAAAAGACTTTAACATAGATAGTGTGGTATACATGTGCACATTCAATATTTTAAACTTATCCCTGTACCCTGGGGGGTTAGTTAATATTTCAAGTGCCTTAATCAGGAATACACACTTAAATAATTATTAATAGTAACTATTATTATTAATCACTTGTATTTTAAAGTATTTAATCAAAAGCCCTCATTCCACAAATAGGCTAATATATCACATCATCAATCTTGCTTTCTGATTAATAGCAAAGGTCATGCTAGTTTAAAAAAATAGTTTGTATTGATTTATTTATGTATTTAAGAAATATTTATTGAGCAACTACATGATAAAAGGCATTTTCAGCACTTGGTCCAAATTAGTGAACAACAACAACAATTAAAAAAAGAGAGATTTATATTCTTGTAGGGATCTAATATACTTTTTGAAAAATGTTTTTCTTGGTAAGATTAGTGGATTTGACTTCTGCTTCCAGCCATGATGGATTAAATAGTACCTGATTTGCCCTGCCCCCAGCACAATCTGAAAACTAAACAATACAAATAAGTGTTTAAAGACACTGAAAAACAGGCAGCCCAGGACAGTGAACCCTAAGGGAAGGTAAACAAATAAAGTGAACCCTACATGTTTCCCTCGCTTTCTGCCTGGAGTCACATTCCAGCCAGTAGCACAGAAACTGGGGACCCCTAAAAAACCACAGTGGTCTTGCTGACTAGAAAACACAAAGATCAGAGTCATGGAGGCAGCTGAAATTTGCAGGGCAGAGCACTGGAGAGAAAGTTTCTACACAGAGAAAGAACTCAAAGAAACCTGCTTAGGCATCCTCTTGAGTCAGAAAACCTATAAGCTGTAAGCTGAATAACTTTCACTGCTCACACAGGGCTGGGAGACATCCAAGTTCCAGGGAGCCAAAGTGGAGACATCACTGAAGCATCTACACATTCAACAGAGACTCCAGAAGGGCCGTGCTTTCAGTAATGGGGCTAAACCAGTCCTATAGTAGGGGCTACACAAGACTCGCTCAAACAAACTTAAGAACAAGCCTCCAAAGCATCACACTATCTCAACTGCCTGCCAAACAAAATTCAAGATTCTTTCTTAAAAAGACAACAAAATCTTGATTCTCAATAATTTAACACGATAATGTCTGACATCCAATTAAAATTTATTATACATGCAAAGAAGCAGAAAAATGTGATCTATAACCCAGGAAAAAAATCAATCAAAAGGAAAAGTCACACAGTGTCAGAGATAATGAAACTAGTACACAAAGACTCTAAAACAGCTACTATAAATATGTTCTCGGATTTAAAGGAAAACACAAGCAAAACGAAGAAAGAAATGGAACCTGTAAAGAAGAAGTAATAAGAACTTCTAGAAATGAAAAGTATGAAATGAAAATTCACCATATGTGCTTAATATCAGATAAGACACATACACTGACTTGAAGTTATGGCAAAAGAAACCATCCAAACTGAATCACAGAAAGAACAAAAAAAACAAAAAACGTTAAAATTAGCAAACAGTGAGTTATGGGACAGTATCAAGACTTTAACTATACATGAAATTTAAATATTGAAATTGAGGAATCAGCAGGGGGCAAAGGAAGAGAAATTAAAGAACTAAGGTCCAAACTTTTAAAAAATTTATTGAAAAACAAAAACCTACAGAAATCCAATATACTCAACAAACCCCAAGTAGGCACATCATAATCAAATTGCTGAAATCCCGTGATAAGAAGGCAGTCTTAAAAGCAACCAGAGAAAAACGACACATCACTTTAAGGAAAACATTCCAAAAGACAATAGAATGACATCTTTAAACTGATGGAAAAGAAACTACCAACCTCAAATTCTATGTCCAGTGAAAGTATACTTTAAAAATGAAGGGAAAATAAAGGCTTTTATCAGACAACAAAAAAAGGGAGAGAATTATCACTAGCATACCTGTGTGCAAGAAACACTAAAGGAAGTTCTTCAAATTGAAATAAAAGGATATCTCATGGAAATGCAAATGTACATAATGGAATGAAGAGACCTAGACACAGTTAATGTGTAGATAATATATGACTTGTATTTTCCAAATTTTTGACTTATTAAAAAAATAATAATATATTGTGGGATTTATAACACATGAAAAAATATAATGAAACAATGATAGCAAAAGGGACAGTAGAGAGAAATGGACATAACTCTGTTAAAGACTCTTACATATGAAGTACTATAATATTATTTTAAGTTAGACTCTGATAAGTTAAAAATAGGTATTATAAATTCTATAATAGGGAGACTGGTTCAAGATGGAAGAGTAGAAGGATGTGCTCTCACTCCCTCTTGCGAGAGCACTGGAATCACAACTAACTGCTGAACAATCATCGACAGGAAGACACTGGAACTCACCAAAAAAGATACCCCACATCCAAAGACAAAGAAGAAGCCACAGTGAGACGGTAGGAGGGGCGCAATCCAACAAAATCAAATCCCATAACTGCTGGGCGGGTGACTCACAAACTGGAGAACACTTACACCACAGAAGTCCACCCACTGGAGTGAAGGTTCTGAGCCACATGTCAGGCTTCCCAACCTGGGGGTCCGGCAACGGGAGGGGGAATTCCTAGAGAATCAGACTTTGAAGGCTAGCAGGATTTGATTGCAGAACTTCGACAGGACTGGGGGAAACAGAGACTCCACTCCTGGAGGGCACACACAAAGTAGTGTGTGCATTGAGACCCATGGGAAGGAGCAGTGACCCCACAGGAGACTGAACCAGACCTACCTGCTAGTGTTGGAAGGTCTCCTGCAGAGGCAGGGGGTGGCTGTGTCTCACCATGAGGACACGGACACTGGAAGCAGGAGTTCTGGGAAGTACTCTTTGGTGTGAGCCCTCCCAGAGTCTGCCATTAGCTCCACCAAAGAGCCCGGGTAGGCTCCAGTGTTGGGTTGCCTCAGGCCAAACAACCAACAGGGAGGGAACTCAGCCCCACCCATCAGCAGACAAGGGGATTAAAGTTTTACTGAGCCCTGCCCACCAGAGCAACACCCAGCTCTACCCACCACCAGTCCCTCCCATCAGGAAACTTGCACAAGTCTCTTAGATAGCCTCATCCACCAGAGGGCAGACAGCAGAAGCAAGAAGAACTACAATCCTACAGCTTGTGGAACAAAAACCACATTCACAAAAAGATAGACAAGATGAAAACGCAGAGGGCTATGTACCAGATGAAGGAACAAGATAAAATCCCAGAAAATGAAGTGGAGATAGGCAACTTTCCAGAAAAAGAATTCAGAATAATGATACTGAAGATGATCCAGGACCTCGGAAAAGGAATGGAGGCAAAGATCGAGAAAATGCAAGAAATGTTTAACAAAGACCTAGCAGAATTAAAGAACAAACAAACAGAGATGAACAATACAGTAACTGAAATGAAAAATACACTAGAGGACAGGTTTTTTTAAGAGCGACTGGTGGGACTTCCCTGGCAGTCCAGTGGTTAAAACTCTGTGCTTCCACTGCAGGGGGCTCGGGTTCAACCCCTGCCTGAGGAACTAAGATCCCACATGCCGTTCAGGTGTAGCCAAAAAAAAAAAAAAAAAAAAAAAGAGAGAGAGAGAGAGATTGGTGAAAAATGGCTTCAAATATGAAGAAAAATAAAGCAGAATTCCTACCTTACAACTCAGAGAGGAACTCCACATGAATTCAAGATATAAGTATAAAAAAACTAGGAAGCTAATGAAAGAAAATGTTGGGGAATAGTTGTGATATAGTGGTGAGGAAAGGCTAAACCCCCACATATCAAAAGGTTAGAAAATGTAATGAATTTAAGTATAACAAAATGAAGAATTTCTGCTCAATGCAGGATAGATTATAAACTTGAAAAACATAATTGCAATATTTAAAGTTGACAAGAAAAAAACATACAAAAAAAATACACTAGAAGGAATCAATAGCAGAACAACTGAGGCAGAAGAATGGATAAGTGACCCGGAAGACAGAGTGGTGGAATTCAATGCTGCAGAACAAAATAATCAAAAAAGAATGAAAAGAAATGAAGATAGCCTAAAAGACTTTTGGGACAACATTAAACGCAACAACATTCACATTATAGGGGTCCCAGAAGGAGAAGAGAGAGAGAAAGGCCCCGAGAAAATATTTGAAGAGATTATAGTCAAAACTGCCCTAACATGGGAAAGGAAATAGTCACCAAAGTCCAGGAAGTGCAGAGAGTACCATACAGGATAAACATGAGGAGAAACAGGCCGAGACACATAGTAATCAAGTTGGCAAAAATTAATGACAAAGAAAAATTACTGAAAGCAGCAAGGGAAAAATGACAAATAAAATATGGCATGACATATTTAAAGTGATGAAAGGGAAGAACCTAAAACCAAGATTACTCTACTTGACAAGGATCTCATTCAGATTCGATGGAGAAATCAAAAGCTTTACAGACAAGCAAAAGCTAAGAGAACTCAGCACAACCAAACCAGCTCTACAACAAATGCTAAAAGAACACCTCTAAGTGGGAAACACAAGAAAAGAAAAGGACCTACAAAAACAAACCCAAAACAATTAAGAAAATGGTAATGGAACATACATATCGATAATTACCTTAAATATGAATGGATTAAATGCTCCAACTAAAAGACACAGGCATGCTGAATGGATACAAAAACAAGACCCATATATATGCTGTCCACAAGAGACCCACTTCAGACCTAGGGACACATACAACTGGAAGTGAGGGGATGGAAAAAGATATTCCATGCAAATGGAAATCAATAGAAAGCTGGAGTAGCAATACACATATCAGATAAAACAGACTTTAAAGTAAAGAATGTTACAAGAGACAAGGAAGGACACTACGTAATGATCAAGGGATCAATCCAAGACGAAGATATAACAATTATATATATATATACACCCAACATAGGAGCACCTCAATACATAAGGCAACTGCTAACATCTACAAAATAGGAAATCAACAGTAACACGATAATAGTGGGGGACTTTAACACCTCGCTTACACCAATGGACAGATCATCCAAAAAGAAAATTAATAAGGAAACACAAGCTTTAAATGAAACAATAGACCAGATAGATTTAATTGATATTTATAGGACATTCCATCCAAAAACAGCAGATTACACTTTCTTCTCAAGTGCACACAGAACATTCTCCAGGATAGATCACATCTTGGGTCACAAATCAAGCCTCAGTAAATTTAAGAAAATTGAAATTATATCAAGCATCTTTTCTGACCATGATGCTATGAGATTAGAAACCAATTACAGTGAAAAAAAATGTAAAAAGCACAAACACATAGAGGCTAAACAATACATTACTAAATAACCAAGAGATCACTGAAGAAATCAAATGGGAAATCAAAAAATACCTAGAGACAGATGACAATGAAAACACCGCAATCCAAAACCTAGGGGATGCAGCAAAAGCAGTTCTCAGAAGGAAGTTTATAGCAATACAATCCTACCTCAAGAAACAACAAACATCTCAAATAAACAATCTCACCTTATACCTAAAGGAACTAGAGAAAGAAGAACAAACAAAACCCAAAGGTAGCAGAAGGAAAGTAATCATAAAGATCAGAGCAGAAATAAATGAAATAGAAACAAAGAAAACAATAACAAAGATCAATGAGACTAAAAGCTGGTTCTCTGAGAAGATAAACAAAATTGATAAACCATTAGCCAGACTCATCAAGAAAAAGAGGGAGAGGACTCAAATCAATAAAATTAGAAATGAAAAAGGAGAAGTTATAACAGACACCGCAGAAATACAAAGCATCTAAGAGACTACTACAAGCAACTCTATACCAATAAAATGGACAACCTGGAAGAAATGGACAAATTCTTAGAAAGGTATAACCTTCCAAGACTGAACCAGGAAGAAATAGAAAATATGAACAGACAAATCACAGGTAATGAAATTGAAACTGTGATTAAAAGTCTTCCAACAAACAAAAGTCCAGGACCAGATGGCTTCACAGCTGAATTCTATGAAGGTAACATTCATCCTTCACAAACTCTTCCAAAAAATTGCAGAGGAAGGAACACTCCCAAACTCATTCTAAGAGGCCACCATCACCCTAATTCCAAAACCAGACAAAGATACTACAAAAAAAGAAAATTACAGACCAATATCACTGATGAATAGAGATGCAAAAATCCTCAACAAAATACTAGCAAACAGAATCTAACAACACATTAAAAGGATCATACACCATGATCAAGTGGGATTTATCCCAGGGATGCAAGGATTCTTCAAAATACGTAAATCAATCAATGTGGTACACCATATTAACAAATTGAAGAATAAAAACCATATGATCATCTCAATAGATGCAGAGAAAGCTTTTGACAAAATTCAACACCCATTTATGATAAAAACTCTCCAAAAAGTGGGCATAGAGGGAACCTACCTTAATATAATAAAGGCCATATATGACAAACCCACAGCAAACATCATTCTCAATGGTGAAAAACTGAAAGCATTTCCTCTAAGATCACGAACAAGACAAGGATGGTGTGATGAATTGGGAGATTGGGATTGACATATATACACTAATATGTATAAAATGGATAACTAATAAGAACCTGCTGTATTAAAAAAATAAATTAAATATTCAACAATTCAAAAATAAATAAGTAAATACATTCTATAATAGCCATTAAAAATTCAGCAGACATAAATCTAAAAAGCGAAATACTATTAATTTAAATAATTTATATTTTATATACTTACATAACATAAATTTATATACGAAGAAATGTCCAAAGAGTCAGGCAGAATATTATATTATTTGCCTGAATTTTTTACTGTTTGTGATACCTGTCAGCTCCACAAAAACTGAATAATTTTTTTTGTGTGATTTCTTTTCTCTTTCTAAATATATACTTATTTTTACCTGTAGTTTTGAATTTGGAGTTTTGTACTATTTTTTTCTTAAAAAGCGCTCTCAGGGACTTCCCTGGTGAGGCAGTGGTTAAGAATCCGCCTGCCAATGCAGGGGACACAGGTCCGAGCCCTGGTCTAAGAGGATCCCACATGTTGCGGAGCAACTAAGCCTGTGCACCACAACTGCTGAGCCTGCACTCTAGAGCCTGTGAGCCACAACTACTGAGCCCGTGTGCCACAACTACTGAAGCCCGTGTGCCTAGAAGTCTGTGCTCTGCAACAGCAGAAGCCACCACAACGAGAAGCCCACGCACCACAACGAAGAGTAGCCCCTGCTCGCAGCAAGTAGAGAAAGCTCACGCGCAGCAGCGAAGACACAACGCAGCCAAAAATTAAATAAATAAAATTGTAAAACAGAGCTTTCAGAAGTATTTAAGCTTTGGGCCACACATGATCTTTAAGCAAGGTGCTGCCCGAGGGCCTGTAAGAACAGAGATGGCTCTCGATCAAGCTTTCAGAACAGGCTGCATGACTGTTTTTGTGCCTGCTTGCTAATAAAAGTTTTTATATGTGACAGAATTGGGCCCAAGACTTGTTTCCAATATAATATACTACCTGGTAAGGAGATTGTTGGGGAGGAGACTAAAGCAGGGTAACCATATAATTTATCATCCAAGCAGGGCACTTTTAATAGTGCTAAACTACTAAACTGAATGGGTCACTAGAATATCAGGCACTAACGGAATCTGGTCCAAGCAAACTGAACGAATAGCCCCTCACCTTCTTTTATCTACTGGATGCCACAGATAACTTCCAAAAAGGACTTTTGACAGATCAAGTGGGCTTAGGTCAGTTCACGACCTAAGTTTGAGTGTATATATGTATGTGTAAATACAGATAAATGTACATATACTTATATATGCATATATGTCTATACAGGTATATATGTACATATGCATATGCATCTATACGTGCATACATGTATGCCTACGTGTATATATGTATACACGTATACACATGTATATATGTATTTTTTTTAGTAACGATCATCATTTCAGATACATAGTCTCTTTGGGAACAATTTAAGATGTGTTTTTAATGTCACTTTGTACTCAAAATACACAGCTATCCAAGAACAAAGTGAGGTACTTTTTTAAGGGCGAATAATTCTGCTACTTGCGTTATTTGTCTTCCTTATGCAGTCCAGTTCTTCATTATGAGGGACAGTAAGAAAACCCCAGATGTCAATGCTTTCTCAGAACCCCATTAAGGCAGAAGTGAGAGGGCGAAATATTTAAAGGCCTCTGAAAGCAGGAGCTACACTAAGTGTTTCTGGGTGTCTGCTCTCTACGTATCTGGTCCCCAAACCTCCCTCTTTATATGTAACTATCCTTAAAAGAAATATGCTACAGGAGCTGTATGAAGTTCCTGTCATTATAATCTCGTGAAATAAGTAAATATAACTAGAATTCTCACAGTCTTCTATTTTGGTCTGACTCCCTTAGACTCTAGAATTTGAAGCCAAACAACTGTGTAAAAAATCATCAGATTTTTGCCATGTTGTTTTCTTTTTGAAAATCTCAAATATTTTCAACTGATGCTCTTTGTCTATTTCCTATTTGGAAAGAAATCTACCATCTCACATTTCCCAAAACAGTCGCCAATAGGCTTTCACCAGAAGAGGTTGTGAGCACATGTCAGTCAATACCCAAGTTTCCAAATTCAAGGTGATGGCAGGGTCCTTAGGAGAAAATACACTTGGTGTGACTTCACACTCGAGTGACTTTTCAGTTTCTCATTTGATAGCACATTAAAGACAGTGAAAAGTGAAGATGGGCAACACAGAGAAAATAAAACACCCATTCTTGGTGCCCATGATTAAATCAACATTTAGATTAAGAACAGTTTTTAGAAAATAGATTCTTCTGCCTATGACTTTAATTTAAAAAAATTCAAAAACAGTACACTTCTAATAGAAGTTGGAATATAGTCAGCAGAATTGTATGATTTTTTTTTTAGCGGCTTTAGTAAAAAGGGTATTGTATTTATTTCCTGTTTTGTCAATATCTCTAATGCTGTTTGTACCAAGTGTACTTGTTGTCATTGTCCCCAGTTTCATCAACAACAAACTTGAAGGAAATTTCTTATGGATTGAATGAATTAATTAAAAGGACTGTAGAAGTTTAGGGAATTATAAACTGATGATTTGCTTGGCCAGTCAGTGCAGTATCTGGATTTTGACTCAAAGTCCCCACTCCACAAGGTCCCTTCATGCTGTTTCACTCTCTCTCCTGCTCTTCTGCTCTTCTTGTCTTTTCTCTTTATTTTCCTTTTTTTTTTTGTCTTTATTTCCTTTATCTTAGGTACACACAATAAAGATAATGAGGCTCTCCTCATGGCCCACCATCATCACTAGCTATTCACTTTGTTTCATTTTATTTTATTACATATCTGCTTTGTCTCTGTCCCCATCCCATTCCCTTTCTCGTCTCTAGTCACCTACTTTACTGTATTTAAAATATACCCCTAATATACCATATTTATGTATATTAGATAAACAGGTACCCTTAAAATATTTTTGTGTTTTGTAAAATTTCATAAATAATATTAGATTTAAATCTTAGTATTTGTTAAATTTTTCTGGTTACACTTTTCTTGAGTTCTAACCCACACTGTTGTTAATCTAGTTAATTAATTGTGACGGTAGTATAATATTGCACCATGTGGTTTTACCACAGTTCGAGTCTGATTCCCCTAAAGACCATCATGTATCAAGGACCAAATTTTGCCCAATAAAAATGCAGCTGTAAGCTTCGTCAAACACATTCCCTCATGGGTCTGGGCCAGTTTCTCTGAGGTATATACACTGGAATGGGCCTGTGGGGTCTACAAGTACATCTGTATTTAATGTCACTAAGCACAGGCAGGACATTTCCCAAATGACTGTATGTGATGCTTCCCTTGAACAGGGCCTCCCTACTCTCATCATGACTTCCTCAATTTTGACGTTTGTCAAAGTAGTGTTATTCATAAATTTAAGTTGCATCTCTCTATTTACTGAAAAAAAGTGAACATCTTTTCATATACTTCTTAGCCATTTGGTTTCCCTTTCTCTGAATTACCTATTCATTGTCTTTGCCCAATTTTTGATTGGGTTTCCTTCCTTTTCCTTGTTAATTTGCAGACATTTCCTCTATGTTCTAGGTTTTAATCCCTTCTTATATTTTAGAAATTGAAAATATCTTCTCTCAATCTACCATCATATTTTAACTTCATTATGGTAAACTTTGTTAAACAAAAAAAAGGTGATTTATGATAAAAGTCAAACATGAAGTTTTACCTGATGGTTAATGCTTTGAGGAATCTGATTTTTTCAAAAATCCTTCCATAATCCAAAGTCATAAAGATGTTCTCATATGTTTTGTTTTATTAACTTTAAAATTTTATCTTTACAGCTAAGGTAACTATCAACAAAATGAGAAGGCTACCTACTGAACAGGAGAAGATATTTACAAATGATATATCCAATGGATTAATATCCAAAATATACAAAAACTCATGCAACTCAACACTAGAAAAAATAAACAAACAACCTGATTAAAAACTGGCCAGAGGATCTGAATATTTTTTTAAAAAAGACATACAGATGGCCAAAAGGCACATAAAAAGATGCTCAACATCACTAATCATCAGGGAAATACAAATCATAACCACAATGAGATATCACCGCACACTTGTCAGAATGGCTATTATCAAAAAGACAACAAATAACAGGTGTTGGCAAGGATGTGGAGAAAAGGGAACCCTCGGGCACTGTTGGTGGGAATGTAAATTGGAAAGCCACTATGGAAAGCAGTATGGAGGTTCCTCA
Source organism: Delphinus delphis (assembly GCF_949987515.2). NCBI lineage: Eukaryota > Metazoa > Chordata > Mammalia > Artiodactyla > Delphinidae > Delphinus > Delphinus delphis. The sequence goes on along the minus strand of NC_082689.1, from coordinate 22,615,422 downwards.
AAAATATTAAAAATAGAACTACCATATGATCCAGCAATTCCACTCTTGGGTATTTATCCTAAGAAAATGAAAACACTAATTAGAAAAGATATATGCACCCCTATGTTCACTGCAGCATGATTTACAATAACCAAGACATGGAAGCAACCTAAGTGCCCATCAATAGGTGAATGGATAAAGAAGATGTGTGTATACACACACACATACGTGCATGTATGCGCACTATGGAATATTACTCAGCCATAAAAAAAGAATGAAATCTTGTTGTTTTAGACAACATGGTTGGACCTAGAGGGTATTATGCTAAGTGAAATAAGTCAGACAAAGACAAATACTGGATAATTTCACTTATATGTGGAATCTAAAAAACAATTGGACAAAGATAACAAAACAGAAACAGAGTTATAGATACACGGAATAAACAGGTGGTTGCCAGAGGTGAGGTAAGAAGAGGAAAGAAATAGGTGAAATTAAAAATAGGAAATTAAGAGGTACAAACTTCCAGGTGCAAAATAAATGAGTCACAGATATGAAATGTACAGTGTAGGGAACACAGTCAACAATTATGTAATGTCTTTGTATGGTGACATAATTAGACATATTGTGGTGATCATTTTGAAACCTACAGACATATGGAATCACTATGTTATGCATCAGGAACTAACATGGTGTTGTATGTCAGTTATATTTCAAAAACAAACTTGAAGAAAAAGAGATCAGATTTGTGGTTACCAGAGGCAGGGGGTAGGAGGAGGGGAATTGGATGAAGGCAGTCAAAAGGTACAGACTCCCAGTTATAAGATAAGTAAGTACTATGGAGGTAACATATAATATGATAAATACAATTAAAACTGCTCTATGTTATATATTAAAGTTGTCAAAAGAGTAAATCCTAAGTTCTCATCACAAGAAAAAATTTTTTCTATTTCTTTAATTTTGTATCTCTGTGAGATGACAGACGTTCACTAAACTTATTGTGATAATTATTTCATGATGTACGTGAGCCAAATCATTATGCTGTATACCTTAAACTTATACAGTGCTGTATGTCAATTATATCTCAATAAAACTGGAAGAAAAAAATAAATACATTTGAAAACAAAAAAGCTGGTGATTTCAATAATAAGGATTGGAAAAAAAATTATCTTTACCAGTTTAAATCTTTAACTCATCTGAGGTTCATATGGTATTAAGTAGTAATCCAATTTTATGTTTTCTCTCTATAGAAGAAGAGTTTCTCCAAGATCATCTATTAATAATCCACCCTATACCTACTGTCATATACCGAATACCCATAAATATGTGGATCTAACCCTGGGATATTTACACTCTTCCATTAGTCAATTCTCTTTTCCTGAACCAGTGCCATCTTGTTTCTATTTCTTTGCACTAGATCCCAAGGGTTAATAGTTCATAGTCCTCAATTTTGTTCTTAAAAAGAGTTTGTTTATTCGTAGACTTATTTTTCCATATAAATTTTAGAAAGCCAGCTTCTCAAATTTCATAAAAGAGTCCTCTAGGAATTCTAATTGGAATTACATTGAATTTAAGATTAACTTGGGGAGAAACTAGGTCTTCACTATATCATATAATCTCATCTTTGAATACATTATATCTATTGACTTATTTGTCTTCTTTAACTAACTTTACAAGCTTAAAAAATTATTTTTACTGAAGATGTTGTGCATTCTGTTAGTTTTATTCCTCAGTATTTCATAGTTTCTGTTGCTCTAATGAAAGGCATTTTGTTTTCTTATATTTTCTACTTAGTTTTTATTCTCTTTTGCAGAAGAAAGTTATTGACTTTTGTATGTGAAACTTGTATCCATCATTATTTACTTAGATATTTTCTCCCCTTTTTTTTCTTTTTGAGATTAATATTAAAGAAGTGTTGGCATTTCTACATCTAGCCTTCATACCTCTTTTCTTTCATTCTTTCCATTTTTTAAAAACCCTTTTCTGATGCCTTAAAACAAAGTCCCTCAACCAGATCTTCCAACTGACTAATTCCTACTTCGATTGCGTTTTCTCTTCACTTCATCTCATTCATCGAGTTATTTCAACAGCTTAAATGTTAACTGAGGACCACTGATTCACCCTCACTGATGCCACATGGTGTAAAAGAATCACCTGGGTGAGCTCTGACCTAATCCCTGATGCACAAGATTGTGAGATATAATAAAATTTGCTCTTAAAAATGCCACTAATTTTGGCCCGGTTCACTGCACAGCAACTGATAACCAGATCGTCAAGAGATGGTGGTAAATGAGGATGCAGCTTTGAGAGACAGATGAATCAAATTCCAGTCTAGATTTTGAAAAGAAAACAAAAATAATCTAAAACTGGTTTAATCTAGACTTTAAAAGGAAAATAAAAGCTGCCCAGATTGGTCCCAGTGCAGACAGTCTTTTCCCTGCTCTTACCTCTTAGTGGTGTCATGGGAGTCCCGGCCCAGTAGAAATGTCGAGCTCTCAGGGGGCTTTCGCATCACTAGATTCATCTGCGTGGACCACTGTGGGGGCGCTTCTATTCATAGTGCTGTGGCCTGTTTATTAACTGAAGTAGCTCACCTCATTACGAATACATCAAAATGTGCTTGTGTTTGCTGTTTGCATTCTCAGAGTGATTTTTAAAACAGCATTTTTACATGCTGAGAGCCTCTAATGAGGAAAACATCAATTCCAAAAAACATTAGGTTTCAAAAGGAACAGCTAACTAACCTTTCTGCTGGTAGCTTACAGCCCACGCATACGGGCTGAACAATAGATTGTCATTCATCTAAAGAAGACAACCTACCACAGATCTTGAAAAAACATGTATTTACCTTTAATTTGCCTCAAGTATGTAAAATTCTAAAGTCACTTGTCCAAGAGAGAACACTGAGTGGCTGTGTGAGGGGAGAAGAGTTGTTACATACAATAAACCCAGTGTACCACGTGGAAAGAGTAGAAAGGTCCTCGGGAAAGTTGTTTTTTTGTTCTTGTCTTTGCTTTTCCTACTTAGCCTCAGTTTTCTCACCCATAAAAGGAAGATAATAGTACTCATTCTCAGGGCCAATGTAAGAATTTAGTGAGAATTTATATCTAAATTGCCTGAGAAGCACTCAATAAATGGTAGCTGTCACTTTTATTGTTATCATCATCATTATCATTAAAAAGGGAGGAATGAACCTCAGTAATTCAGAGCAGGGTTAAAACCTAGAGATCATGGAAAGAAAGTATTTTGTCAAGATGTCACTCCAAAACCAGTGAAGCTTTAGATTAGCTAGAAAACCAGCAGAAGCCCCACAATTACGTCACTTGGGGGTGCTGGACCAGAACCCAAAAAGTCAGTTTAGACAGAGTACTCAAATGGAATCAAGGGAATGAAGACCTCATGTAGAAAGAAAATTTTTGACCCATATAGCCCATCCCACTCTCTATGCCATTTTTAAAGGGCAATATGCCTTGATCAATTCCCATCATAATGTTCAAGAGCAGGGAAGTCTGGTGGCGCAGTGGTTGAGAGTCCGCCTGCCGATGCAGGGGACACGGGTTCGTGCCCCGGTCCAGGAAGATTCCACATGCCGCGGAGCGGCTGGGCCCGTGAGCCATGGCCATTGAGCCTGCACGTCCAGAGCCTGTGCTCCGCGATGGGAGAGGCCACAGCAGTGAGAGGCCCGCGTACCACAAAAAAAAAAAAAAAAAAAAAAAGCAGGGAAGTCTTCTGGTGAAGGGCAATAAGGATAAAATAGGAGAGAAAGATGTCATCAAGAATTCCTCTTGGAAAGGGCAGTCACTATTTGGAAAGAATACTTTGATAGGGTAGCAGACACTGTCGGTGCACAGCCTACATCTTCTTGGGTCCCTCATTCTGTTTCTTTGTGCACCTTCACCCCAGCTTCCACGTGCACTTGCCCCTCAAGGCCCATGGTACTACCTCTTCTTTGAGGGACTGCACTTAGGCTCCTGGAGTCCTTTGCCTGCACATACAGAGAGCCTCAAATACATGACAGTTTATTACCCTTAGGTTGGCCCTTGGCCAATGACCGATGGTGCCTGCGCATGGAAGCCCAGTCTTCTTGCCTTAAGTCACAAACTATGAGGTGTAATTTGTATCACACAGCATCATGTCAAGGGTAAGGTTTCGCCTGAGGTTACACCTTTGCTTGGCTTCTTCCTGTTCTATGTTCTGCTTCCCTCACTTCTCCAATTTCTCCTGGGAGCATCTGAAATAAATCACTTGCACTTGACTTCTCATCTGAGGGTTTGCTTCTGAGAACCCAACCTAAGACAGTGAGCCACTTCAGTGTTGGCTGCAACAAAAAAAGGATGCATAAGTAACAAAAGGCAATCTTCCCTCGGAAACTGGCAGAGCCTATTAATTGGAGAGCCCTTTGTTTCAGTGGATTTGAGAATTTAAATTTTGCTGAGACACAGCTGGTATTTGTGTGATATAACCACTCCCCCACATACACACATATTCAAGTCATCTCCTCTGTAAAATATCAAGTAATGTCTATGTCACACACTAAGATATTCACACACACATGTGGATTCTTTTGAAGAACTGACCACGTGCTGAGTTCCTCATTAGGAGAGGCAAAAAACAAATGCCGAAATTGCTCTTGTGAACCTACACAGGTCCAGAGATTTAGGGTGCATTTCACTCTGGTTACACATATAAAATACAAGAATTTAAGTTGTAACAAACAAACAGAATGGAAAAACAACAGCAATATATTAGTCTTATCCTAATCTATTTGTTCTCCTCTTTCCTTAACACTTTAGTTATATAAAATGCTTAACTCATCTGTGCCAAATTTCCCATTCTGTTATCAAAAGTCGAACATAATTATAACATTTGCTTCCCTCCTTCCTTCAGTGATCAAACACTACTCTTCACCCTCTCAACTCCTCAGCAGATCTTTTCCCACCTTTCCCTGTCTCCTTCCTCTGGGTGTCCTCCCACCTTCCTGTAATAGAAGAGTGATGTCATCCTGAAGGAACACGCAGTCTCTATTTTCAAGGGCTCTGTCATCATTGCAGCCGTCTGACATCCTGTCATTGCCCATCTCTGTCAGTTAATACAGAAACACAAACCTTCAGTGACATTATGCAAATGTGTCACCTTCCCTGGAGAAATTCTGCCTGGATGTCATTGTCTAGGTATAACTGAAATAACACATTGTCTACTTAGACAGCTGTAACCTACTCTACTGTGTCAGAAAAACAAATAAAAATTATCTTGACCTCATTTGCTAAGGGAATCTACAATTTCTAGCATGGAGTAGCCTTCTAGACCAAAGCTCCCACAAGGAAAAAATGCTTTAGCAATCCATAATCCACGTCATCTGGGAGGAGCCCTCAATAGAAGTCGAATTTAAAACTCACTGAGTAAAATTTCTTCTCCTGGGATCCAACAGGCAATGTAGGCTTTTCAGAATCCATACCACACCCAAACGGAAGGGGATGTCACTCCGTTTTAATCGTGTTCTCCTCTCCTTCAGGTTCATCAGGCCAATGCAAGTAACCTACATGCACTAACCTTTCAAGACACTAAAGCATATAAACTCTTGTTATTTAAGCATCCTAATCGACCGGCTCACCGACAATTGCTTCTCATGACCATTTCAGCCACTGACATCCTTAGTCTTCCCTTTCACTCAACAAATAGTCCTTAACTATTAACTGTGTTCACACGCTCAGTAAGTTCTGGGAAAAACACAGCACTCAATCACCAACAGCCTGTTGTCAATGAGCTTGGAACCCAGAAGGGGAACTAAGAAATATATACACACAAAATCAATGAGAGATTGTGCATTGTTTTGAAAACCCAGAAGTGCTTCAAGAAGGTAACATTTATAAGCAAATATAGAAAAGAAGGTTACAGTGATTTTCTAGTTGCAGCTGTAACAAATGACCACAAGCTTAGTGGCTTAAAACAAAACAAATATTGTCTCATAGGAAATACAGTTGTGGAAGTCAGCAATCTACCATAAGTATCAGAGAGCTAAACCCAAGGTTGTCGATAGGACTGGTTTCTTTTTGAGGCCCCAGAGGAGAATCCAGTCCTTGCCTCTTCCAGCTTTTAAAGGCTACCTTGGCATTTTAAAACTCGTAATAGCATCATTCCAATCTCTGCTTCTGTCTTCACATCACCTTCTCCCAATGTGATCTTCCGTGTCTCCCTTATAAGGACCCTGTGCATATATGGGGCACACCTGGATAATACAGAATAATCTTCCCATCCCAAAATTCTTAACTAAACCACATCTGCAAAGTTCCCTTTTCCATATGAGGTAACATATTCACAGGTTTCAGAGATCAGGATGTGGATATCTTTCGGGGCAGGGGAGACATTATTCAGCCTACCACGGAAGTGTTCCAGGCCACAGACGTTTTCCCGACGAAAGGCATGGAAGCAGGTGGGGATACCACCACTGGAGGAATGGTGAGGTAAGGGTTTATGCAATGGAGGTAGGAAATCTCCATTTAAATGGTAGGACAAAATGCTACTACGGAGGCTGAAAACTATTTAAAGACAACTAGAAGAAATCAAAAGTGTAGAACAGAAGAGTATTTTTAAAAATCAATATGACAGTATTGTACAGAATGATTTGGAATAGGAGTCTCAAATATAAATGGTCTAGGGGCCAGTTACCTTAAGTGAATGAAATGCTCAGAGTGTAAAGAGAACCCAGCTGTGGGAGGAAAGGAGCCCACAGGATCCCTTCTAAAAAGCCCAGCACTGGGCAGCCCGAGCCAGTTGCGGCCCTGACGGATGCAGACCCAGTGGTGTCATAGCATCAGATCTTTCAAAAGAAGTGAGAAATCAGGATTTTATATAACATCTCTCAATTTGTAAATATTAATAACTATTCAGAAAATTTTTTTCAAAAACATTGTAATATTGAAACAAAGCATGTCTGTGAACTTGACACACCCACAGCTGGCAGTCTGCAGCCCCTGAATGAGAAGGCAAAAGGAGTCATTCAGTGCTCAGGGCCAATCTCTGGTCTGTACATGGAAGTGTGACTAGTATTAGGAACAAGGTTATAACCTTAAACCCTAAATTGTCCTTTTGCTGATTTCCACATGTCAAAATATTATCCACCACCATTATCTAGTTGGGGAAACAGAACGTAGACATGAGAGGATAATTAACTCCAAAAGTTCAGATATGCTAAGTGTCAGTGAGTATTATATCAACTGTTGCTTCAGAGATCAAAAGGACACTGGTGGTTTGGCCTGACAGAAAGCCTCTTGGACAGAATATTTCCTCAAGTCGGATCTCAGTTATTTGGTTCCAGTCATTACATGTTCAGTCAAATATCTTCATTCCTATAGCAGTTGTACTTGTGGCCTAATCAACAGCCAATCTCATCTCTGACTTCTTGCTAATGAAGTCTTGATTCTGTGCAAGAATCTGTATCCTCATCTTTAGTGGAAGCTGGGCCCCTCCCCAGATCTGTGGGAAAATCTTGTTTAGTATAAGTCTATCATGGCAATTCCATTCCTCTCCCAAGTGACTGGTTTCAGAATTGGTCCAACAATTCAGTTCTGACCACTGAGATGAGAAAGCAATTCTGTTGATGTAACTTGTAGGGGAGTCTTCTTTGCTCTTATAAAGGCACAGACACTCTTCTAGACATAGAAGATTGCTGTGTGATGTCTGGAGCTGCTGCAGCCATCTTGTGTCCATGCTGGGGCAAGCATGAAGCAAGATCCGTCATGTTGAAAGTGGTATGGCCAAAAGATGAACCAGTATCATTCGTGATATTTGCTGCTAAAGTTAAACATGGGAACACCACAAAAGATGACATGTGGCTGGCTGGTTCAAGAACCATAAGGAAGGAAATCCACAAACACTTATAGCAATGGTTAAAATCAGGCCTTTTCAACACCAAAGCCAGATGGGTGGGAAGAACAACGTGAAAAGTAAGAAAGAAGAAAACAGATGAACACAGTAAAGGGTCAAGGGAGCAATTAAGAGCAGAGCTGACTGTAGAGATTCCAGGTATAATAATACAGTGACAGCAGGAAGATACCAAGGAGGGCAGCAGGGGAAAGAGACAAGCTACACCCACTTCGGACCCTGTGGCCTTCACTAAGAGCATGGGTGTCCAGCCAGCCCAGCAATCTAGAGAGTGTTTAGTAAAAAAGAAATAATTTTTAAAGAAAAATTTCAATAACTGCATAAAGAATCTTAAATGGTACCACTCTGAAACCCTACTACACAGTAACAAAACTTGCGGGCAGTGAATGGGCAGTTTAATTTCTACTCATTTAGTAGCAAACTCAATTTTATCAACTCAAACTGAAATAACTGAGATTATAGGGGCTAATATGTGCAATATGATAAGTTAAATGATAAGGAAGTAAGAGGAAAACAATTGGGTGTATAAGTAAATGCACAAAGCAAAAGAAGCAGAAGAATGAAGACAGAAGCAGAAAAAGCTATAGTCATCCTAAAAGAGGAAACATGAGATTGTTATGCAATTTAAATAATGTTATTAGAAAAGAATTATCAATAAAATATAACTCTATGGAAGTATGACCTAAAGATCAGAAAACAAAAGCTAAACTTATGAAAATTATGAAAACTATGAAAATTAAGGCAATTACGGTCAAGTAAAGCTAATAATTTAGCTGTTAGAAACAATTTGAGCATCTTGACATTTTTTGAATGAATCTCAGTAAAAAAGTAGAGAGTAATTCTCTATCCCTGATTTTTGATAAATACACAAATTAATTTTTAGTAATAAATGTATTATTTCTGAGTCATATGTATTTCCTGAAGGTGCTGATATTGTTGGAAAACCCAATATAGCTTTAAGAAGCTACATGTATTTTAAGAGGGAGAGTCAGCAAACTATACCTGTTAAACAATTTTCCAAATTCAAAGATATTTATTAATATTTATAAACATTATTAATATTTAATACTATTTCACAGGTTGGAATGCAATCCATTTCTTTTTTACATCTTTATTGGTTTATAATTCCTTTACAATGGTGTGTTACTTTCTGCTTTATAACAAAGTGAATCAGCTATACATATACATATATCTCCTATCTCTTCCCTCTTGTGTCTCCCTCCCTCCCACCCTCCCTATCCCACCCCTCTAGGTGGTCACAAAGCACGGAGCTGATCTCCCTGTGCCATACAGCTGCTTCCCACTAACTATCTATTTTACATTTGGTAGTGTATATATGTCCATGCCACTCTCTTTCTTCATCCCAGCTTACCCTTCCTCCTCCCTGTGTCCTCAATCCACTCTGTACGTCTGTGTCTTTATTCCTGTCCTGTCCCTAGGTTGTTCAGAACCATTTTCTTTTTTTTAAGATTCCATATATATGTGTTAGCATATGGTATTTGTTTTTCTCTTTCTGACTTACTTCACTCTGTATGACAGTCTCTAGGTCCATCCACCTCACTACAAATAACTCAGTTTCATTTCTTTTTATGGCTGAGTAATATTCCATTGTATATATGTGCCACACCTTTTTTTTTTTTTTTTGCGGTACACAGGCCTCTCACTCTTGTAGCCTCTCCCGTTGCAGAGCACAGGCTCTGGACGCGCAGGCTCAGTGGCCACGGCTCACGGGCCCAGCCGCTCCGCGGCATGTTGGATCTTCCTGGGCCAGGGCATGAACCCATGTCCCCTGCATTGGCAGGCGGACTCTCAACCACTGCGCCACCAGGGAAGCCCATGCCACACCTTTATCCATTCATCTGTTGATGGACACTTAGGTTGCTTCCATGTCCTGGCTATTGTAAATAGAGCTGCAATGAACATCGTGGTACATGACTCTTTTTGAATTATGGTTTTCTCAGGGTATATGCCCAGTAGTGGGATTGCTGGGTCATATGATAGTTCTATTTGTAGTCTTTTGAGGAACCTCCTTACTGTTCTCCATAGTGGCTGTATCAATTTACATTCCCCCCAACAGTGCAAGAGGGTTCCCTTTTCTCCACACCCTCTCCAGCATTTGTTGTTTGTAGGTTTTTTGATGATGGCCATTCTGACCAGTGTGAAGTGACACCTCACTGCAGTTTTGATTTGCATTTCTCTAATGATTAGTGATGTTGAGCATTCTTTCATGTGCTTCTTGGCCATCTGTATATCTTCTTTGGTGAAATGTCTGTTTAAGTCTTTTGCCCATTTTTGGATTGGGTTGTTTGTTTTTTTGATATTGAGCTCCTAAATACCAATGCTTCAAGTGTCTCATAAAATATAGACTTATACATGTATAAGTTTTTTTCTAATGTAAAAGTTATATTCATGTCCCCAGATATGTTTTTTAAAGTATAGCTAATTTACAATGTTGTGTTAGTTTCGAGTATACAGCAAAGTGATTCAGTTATACCTATATATGTATAACCTATATATAAATATAGGATATACATGTATGTGTTTTAGCCTAATTGCCTACATTAGTGGTTCTCAACACTTTTTTTTTCAGCTTTAACATATGTAATGGACAATGTTCACAAATTCCATTCCCTTGGTTACACAGATTTTGCTGACACAAAGAAAGAAATAGCTGGGACCTCTGGATGTAATGTAGAGTTATAATTCACATTTTTATTCATACTTTCTTTATCCTTACGGTCTTCCTTACTGGTAAAACTAAATAATAATAATTGCAATTTATTAGGATTTAAATGATTCATAATCTCTCACATATTATCAGTACATAAGTAGCAGTTGCATTTCAAGGACAAGGCTGTGAAATATGAACATTTACCACTTAGCTAATGAATTACAACTCAACCCCTTTCCTCCCATATCAGAAAGCATGTAAGAGAGAGAGTCTTGGGTATATCTTAATTTTTTTTTTTTTTTTTGCGGTAACTGGGCCTCTCACTGTTGTGGCCTCTCCCGTCGCGGAGCACAGGCTCCGGGCGCACAGGCTCAGCGGCCATGGCTCACGGGCCTAGCCACTCCGCGGCATGTGGGATCCTCCCGGACCGGGGCACGAACCCGCATCCCCTGCATCAGCAGGCAGACTCTTAACCACTGCGCCACCAGGGAAGCCCTATATCTTAATTTTTAACAAAAGGTAACTAACTCACTTATAAACTTTGGTACTCTTGTTAGTAACAAACTACCTATACCTGGGTTCACAACCCATTTTTATCACAGGTGCGTAAGTGTGGCTTGACATCATTTTGGGGAACTGTTAGCCTGTTAAATGCAAACTAAAGTGTTTGTAAAGAAAAAATTCAATTTCATATGTTGTGTCTGCAGAGGGAAAAAAAAAGACATAGTAACTCTGGATCATTATAGAACATGAATTTGGAGAACAGGGTCAGTGTATATTAATAATTTTTATTATTTTCTATCTCCCAAGGTCACAGCCTTCATTCTACCTATGGACCAGAGTTTAATGAAAATACGAAATGTTATTATAAAAGAAACAGCATAAGAAAATTCATCATCATGCAGATCCTATGCATATTTTCAAAATCTCATTATGACCTTAATATGCAATTTCTAATGTTCCTTGTGCCTGGTGTGACATGATGGTGAGGGGGGAGCAGCAGGGAAGAAGTGGCTTAAAGTATTTAGGAGTCTGAGTTGATAGTAAAGCTCAGAATGAGTCAACAGTGGCAGGAGGCAATCAAAACTCTCACACATTCTTTATTAGAAACATAGTATTCAGAATGAGTTCCCTGCCTCACAGACTATGCCTAGATTAATATGTGCTATTTGGACCTCACCTTCTTGAATGGGATGTGGAAAAAGAAGAGAAAATTAAAAGAAAAGTGACTGGGATGGGTTTGAAATCCTGTATAAAAGAACTGCCTTGGGCTTCCCTGGTGGCGCAGTGGTTGAGAGTCCGCCTGCCAATGCAGGGGACACGGGTTCGTGCCCTGGTCTGGGAAGATCCCACATGCTGCGGAGCGGCTGAGCCCGTGAGCCATGGCCGCTGAGCCTGCGCGTCCGGAGCCTGTGCTCCGCAACAGGAGAGGCCACAACAGTGAGAGGTCCGCATACCACAAAACAACAACAACAACAACAAAAAAAAAAAGAACTGCTTTGAGGACATGCTAGGTAAGATAAGCCAGTCACAAAAATGTTATGATTCCACTTCTGTGAGGGTCTTAGAGGAGTCAAATTCATTGCGACAGGGACTCAGGGGAAGGTGGCATGTGGAGTTGCCATTTTATTTTATTTTATTTTTTGCCCACACTGCACGGCTTGTGGGATCTGAGTTCCCCGACCAGGGATTGAACCCGCGCCACGCAGTGAAAGCCCGCAATCCTAACCACTAGGCCACAGGGAACTATGGAGCTGTCATTTTCAATGGGTATACAGTTTCAGCTTTGTGTGATGAAAAAGAGCTTTGGAGATTGGTTGCACAACAATGTGAATGTACTTAATACTATGGAACAGTTGACTTAAAAATAGTTAAGATGGTAAATTTTATGTTATGTGCATTTTACCACAATTAAAAGCTTAAAAGGAAATCTGCTGAAAGAACAAAGATTGTTTAATCAGGAAAAGAGAAAGACTCGGGGTCAAAAGATAGAAGAGGTCAAATCTATTAATGAAGAGTCAGTACATGGGAAAAAAAAACCCAAAAAACACAACTTATTCTTGTGACCTTAAGAAAAAGCCAGCACCAACTGGTACTAGCTACTGGGCTACAAATTTTAGCTCAACATACATAAGAACAATTCAACAGTCAGAATGTAGGACAGAAAGATAGAATAAATGATTGATACCTATGATTCATGATATTAGCGACCCTGAATAATTCACACCCCAGGAACCAGTTAGGAGCAGTGATGTAGTATAAAGAGCATTGGGGAAGGAGTCAGACGATCTACGTGTATGTAAGTCCACCTTTGTTACTAAATAGCTGTTACTATCATAACATACTTTAATGTACCTTAATGTCTTATCTGTAAATTAAGGTCTTGGAAAGAACTTCCAAGTCAAATGGCAACTGAGGTGGGCATTTAACTCCACACCACACCGATTTCTACTCAAATAATCAAAAGAGGAAAAAATTGTCAGAAACGAGGAGATGTGGGGCAGATATAGTGCACATAGGTCAGACGAAAAGCAGACACCAAGATGCTATCTGCAACTCTTACCAGTGAGAGAGCATCTAAAGAGTAGAAAGGACCTTGGAGCATCACGTTACCAACCTGATTATCAATATAATTTAGAGGAGTCAGAAATCAATTCATGGCTGAGCCTGGGGAGAGATGAAAAACATCCCTTTGAATCACTTTGACACTGCAGAGCATCAGCTGATCACTGTTCTAGACTGCGGTTTGACTTTGTCTCCTCTCTTTATTGAACCTCCTTCAAAAGATAGTAAAGGATAAAAGTCCTCTAAGACTAGATGGAGGCCTTCAGCAGATGGGCTGTTTCAACATATTTCTAGAAGAGAAAAAGCAGACAGAAGAGTGCTGACAAATGAGATAAAATTGTGGAAGCTGTAGTCTAGAGTTCAAACAAAGTAGGATTCAGGGCAGTAGAGAGATAATCAAGTCTCCAACTTAAGACCAAGAACAGGTAAGACAAAGGACAGGAGGGGAGAGGGAGCAGACAATAGGGTAGTTGATTGCCTGTCTGTGCGCACCACCGAGAAGTTGATTCACTGCCCACTCTACCCCCCCATCCCACACTTGCATGTAGAGTATAGGTAACTGGTATTTACCTCCAAGGGAAAAAAGTAAAAGCTGATTAAATTCCTAGACAATTTTTTTTGAGATGGGGGGATAACTAAGGTAGCTAGTGAATGTGTGTGTGCCCTCCTGATTCTGACACTTGGCAATAATAGATTGCTCCCTCAGCACTCCTTTTTTTTTTTGTGGTACGTGGGCCTCTCACTGTTGTGGCCTCTCCCGTCGTGGAGCACAGGCTCCAGACACGCAGGCTCAGCGGCCATGGCTCACGGGCCCAGCCACCCCGCGGCACGCAGGACCCTCCCGGACCGGGGCACAAACCCGCGTCCCCTGCATCGGCAGATGGACCCTCAACCACTGCGCCACCAGGGAAGCCCAGCACTCCCTTTGAAGACAAAAAAGGGAAGTTCTTCTTCTTCTCTTAGTTCTTCTCCATGTGGAGGAGAACTAAGACACAAGGAGGTTGTGCAACCAATAACGACTGCCTATCATGTGAGTGACCCATACTGAATGGTCCAACCCAGTCAAAGCTACAGATGTCTGCAGTCCCAGCTGATACCAGGTAGAACGGAACCATCCAGGTGAATCCAATCAAGCCAGAGGCTCATGAAATATAACTTTTAAGCCACTAAGTCTTGTTATACAGTAATATATAACTGACACACACACCCTCCCATGTTAGATTGATGATAAAATATACAATTTGTTTTCATCTGACTTAGACTTAAAATATTTGTTGTCTTTTTAAAATAATGATGCTTAAACTTGTTAAATCATCAGGAAAGGACAATTTCTCCTCATGAATCAAAAACTATGTCTTATCTTTAAGTCCATACTGTCTTGACCAGTAGTACACCTGGTCATTTTGTAAATATTTATTTAAGATATGATGCTTTTCAAGAGATATACATTTATAATGTCAAAACTAAATGGGAGGGGTGGGATAGGGAGGGTGGGAGGGAGGGAGATGCAAGAGGGACGAGATATGGGGATATATGTATATGTATAACTGATTCACTTTGTTATAAAGCAGAAACTAACACACCATTGTAAAGCAGTTATACTCCAATAAAGATGTTAAAAAAAAAAAGACTAAATAGGGTGTAAAGAATGAAAAGTTTTTGATAAGCAGCATAAAAATTTCAATAAAAGACATTCTTTTGGAAATTATTTTGAGCATTTAAGGGAGAATGACATTAACAGATGGAATGCTTTCCTTCAAAAAAATAACCAAAAAAAAAATAGGAAGGAAAAAAAAATAACGTCTAGTAATCTCTCTGTTGGTCATATTGAATTGACCTTTGATTTTTGATTACTTTTGAGAACATATTTCCTGTACTGTCACGTAGAGTTTTGCAAGTTTTTAAGTTCAAAGCCAAATTTCAAATTCACATATTTTTACTACACCATAAAGAACAAAAATACATGCATTTTTTTAGATACCTCTCATGTGATTACTTTGCGATTTCAATAGTCTATGCCACTAAAGTTCCCCTTTTTAATTCTTGAAGGTGATATTGAATATATGCGTGACTGAGAATCCAATGTAAACATTAATCTTGGTTGCAATTTGATTATTTGATCCCAGTGAGTGTATGTAATTATGAAGAATAGCTCAAGAAGATATACTTTCTATTCTGTAAGGTTAAAAAAAAAATGAGATGGGCTTCCCTGGTGGCGCAGTGGTTGAGGGTCCGCCTGCCGATGCAGGGGACACGGGTTCGTGCCCCCGGCCGGGAGGATCCCACATGTCGTGGAGCGGCTAGGCCCGTGAGCCATGGCCGCTGAGCCTGCGTGTCCGGAGCCTGTGCTCCGCAACAGGAGAGGCCTCAACAGTGAGAGGCCCACGTACCGTTAAAAAAAAAAAAAAAAATGAGAATTAGGAATAAAACATTTTTATTTGAGAATATCTCCTCACTTAAGAATGTAATTAACCTTTTCCAAGAAATAACTTAGTACCTTAAATATGAAGGAAGGATAATAAATAATCTGAACTGAATTATTATCAGAACTGCATGATAATTGTATCTGGGTAACAACTAATGTATCTGTGATTTTGATAGAGTGTAAACCATTTATTTGAAAATATCATTGATTTTATTTACCTTAATTACATAACATCTATAAAATATTTCAAATTTAGATAGGTGGCTAATATTCTGACAATAATATTATAATTATTGCAATCCTGTATCTTGAAACTAGAGAGCATCTGGAGGTGTTATCCATCTCTAAAATATCATACCTGTTTGATGTCAAAAACTTCTGATTTCTCCTGACAGCCAATAACTTTGCCTGCCTGGATCAAGTACATCAGCAAATTTCTTCCCTTGATAGAATAAACCCTGAATTTAGAAAGGCTAGTATGGCGTTAAAAGGCTCTTAAATTATAATTTCTTATATCTATAAAGGACCTAACAATTTACACGCACATTATTACTTGATGTGCAAAGCAACCCCGTGGGATAGCCAAAGATGATTATTCTTGTGGTACAGGTCAAAAAAAAGGAGACTGTGAAAAGCCTTGTCCGAGTTGACAGTTAGTAAATGGCGCAGTGGGGACTCAATCCAGGACATGCCTGGTTTAATGCACTTGCTACTGTATCATGCTGTTTCCAACCACACAATATACTTTAACTTGAGGGACTGATAGCAGAACCTACAACTGTTGACTTAAAAAGGAAAGTGTACATTTATTTTATGTTGTATTAGAAATTACAGAATATTGTAAAGGACAGGGACATAACGTGTGGTTATTGTCAAGAAGAGCCCTTGCAAAAACAGCGCCTCAGCAGAACATGTATTTCCTCCGCATGTGTCTTCTGATTCACGTCTGCTTAGCTTACTCAGAAAAAATAAATTTTTTACTACCACCCCTTCTGAGGAAGCAATCTTGCTACAGAAGAGCAAAATGCATGTTATTCTGTACTCATAAATCAAAAATATAGCTGGCTGAATTCTGATTTCAGAGTCACCATTGTTGGCAATGATATATAAGCCAAAAGAAACTTTCTTTATAAAAAAAAAATGGTTTCAGTGCTATGTTCTTAATATGTAAAATAAATACAAATATTTGGCAAAATGTTATATTTGAACCCTGTTTCAGAAATACTTGAATTTGTCCTGATAGAGGCAGAAATTCTTGACATCTTAATTTCTGGATGTGAGAGTGCGCTCTGATGTAAGAGTGGCAGTTGCAGATCTTATTATCAGGAGATGGTGATTTAATTTCATAAATCCTTGACTTTTGTGTGGCAGAAATATGGAGCAAAGCTCCAAGAAATTGAGAAACACTGTACTGGCCCAATCATGCCTAGCAGTGATGTGAAATTAGGTAAAGCAGAATCCTTCAAGCCAGAGAGAGTATATCGACATAAGTAACAGGAGATTCTGTGTGATTGCATCAGCTCTTATCTTTACAATGGCAAACACAGAGCAGCTGAAGCCAGCAAACTCCATCAATGCCACAATGAAATGGGCTTAACTCATAACTGCAGGACACAAATATGCCTATCCTCCTCCAAGGGCGATGACGACTCTTAAACACTAAAGGCTCAGTTCTGGATTTTCTGGTAAGATCCCAAGACAGCCCAGCACTTAATTATTTCTCCAATTTTTTAAATGTTTCTTTTTCACTAGATCGGACAAATTTTGCCTCTTTTCTGCATTCTTTTGTTACTAGTACATTTTGCCTAATAAGCAAGAATCTTCTCTGAAATAGCCTATCTTATGAAAGGGTAAAAATGAATTTTATCGGACCAGAGGCGACAGAAATGTATACGGGTCACTGTCCTCTCTCAAATGCAGGCATATTAAAATCACATTACCTTCATATTTTAAAGCACATAGGGGAAAAAAATCATAGTTATCTTTTTCAGCCAGGCTGTTTCCCAGCTTTACTATATAAGAAATTCACCATTAACAGTGAACCTGGGCATTATTCTTCATGGGTTATATTTCTATCTGTTCCATCCATCTTGCATTGGCACTCTTGAAGATTCCTTTATTTAACCCATTACATATATGGCTAAAGAAATGTATATACCTGTTGTTTATCATCTTAGCTATTAAATATTGCCAACTGAATTATTTGAGTGAAACTCAGTATCACTAAAATTATTACCGTTTTATAGTTACAATTCCCTTGTTTTAAATCAACCTCAGAAATGTGCTTGGCATAACTGTATCTGCATTTACCCTCAGATGAACTTAAGCCTCGTCAAATGAAAAGACACCAAAATGTCATCTAAATGTAATCTGATCATGTATCCACGGTTAAATTAACCTTTGATTATATAATTGTTTGAGCAATGGAGCCTCAGCACTGAAAGTCTTTATTTTTCATTACAGATCAATAAGGCTAATGAAATCAACCATTTGCAGGGCAAATGTCAATCCACTGGACCATGTTGGTAAGGAGACCTCCAATGTGAAAATGTCACTCTAGAAAAGAATACAGTGTGCAGTGGGCTGATGACAAATGGGCCCCTTCTGATGGCTGCAAAGCCCCAAGCCAACCATGTGGCTTCAATCACCACAGACCACCTCTTGTCCTTTAGAGCAAAGATGATGCTATCAGTTCATTATCTACTGAGTGGATGTTTTGTGGTTTGGGTTTGCTTTCCCCATGGGAGACAAGATAGGTTGAAAAAAATCTACATTCATTACTGTCTGGACTATACTCATTTATGAGAAGGTTGGCCAAGGACAGACAATAAGGGGACAGGTAATTAATCTCTGTGGAGTTCAAGCCCAATACAGAGGCTTTGTGATAACTCTGCCTAACCAATTAAGGTAACTTCTTAAGATGTGAATGTGACCTTTATACATATATAAAATGGCATCTGCACACCATTCTTTTGCAAGGGTCAAGCTCATTTTTTTCTGTCTTAATATTTTAATGTTTGTAGCAGGAACATCCTTTCATTCCCTCTCTAACTTATTTCCCCCAGCTTCTACGAGTTGTTGCTGCTTCTTACGTTCGCTGCTGGCTATAGCTTCAACTGCTCCAATTCTTCCCTAGTTTTGTGGTAGTTTGTTCTTTCTGCTATGGCTTCTGGTACATAACACACACATGTAATCGCCATGTATAAATACACATGCACACTCACATACCTATGTTGGCTAGCTCCTGCTTCATTGCTAACAGTTCCATTTTCTTTTGTTGTTGTTAAGGGTCAACACTTTGCAGATGGGGTGATCATGTGACTTTCTGATCAATGAGACAGAAGCAGCAGATTTTAGGTGTGGTTGACAGAGCTGGTAGCTCTCTGGCTCTCTCCTTCCAGTCTAAAATGCAGATGAGATGGCCAAAGCTATAGTGAACAATGCTGTGAGGTGGAGAATGGGACCCACTGTACCAGCCTTGGACCACTTGCCTCTAGATTTTTTTGTTACATAAGATAAAAATAATTCCCTACCTCATTTAGACCGCTGCCTTTCAGATCCATGTGACTGATGTATTCCTAAGACAGATTCCATGTATAATTATTACTCTATTCATGCCAAGCACTTTATATGTATTAATTTAATCTTCATGACCCTTCAAGACATTTTTGTCCCCATTTTACAGATGATGAAACTGAGTGTCAGACACGAATCATTTAAGTTAACTTTATAGTTTAAAGTTAGTCCATTATTAACCACGACACTATGTCCTCTTTCACACTGCTTTTCTGAGTTCATCCTCTTTAGAGCTGTTGCTTCAGTGAGCTTAGGGACTGATTCTTTGCACTAAAAACTCTTCTGGAGCTACACGTGGCTTCCAAGATGTTGTGGAGGGCTGAGGTAGTAAATAGTTCACGCCCTTGAGTGAGATTATCTGGATTCAAGTCTCAGCAGGACTAAAGCTATCTGTAAGGCTTTGGCCAAAGTACTTAAACTTTCAAATCCTGTTTTCTTATCTTTAAAATGGGACAAAAATTGTACCAAGGAAATGAAAGCCATTAAGAATTATTTAACACTTGTAAAACCAATGAAAATGATGTCTAATCATGGTAGGCACGCAACAAGAAAGCATTCCCTGCTTTGATTACTATATAGTCCTGACTTTTAAGGAGCTTATACAAATTAGGTCATGGTTTCTTTAGTAAGAGCCAAAAGACCATTGACTTTCACCAGTAACTGGAAATAAAAGTTTTGGTAATTTTCTGATAGCTACACTGAGTCAATGTTGAAGTAAAACCCAAATTCTGGAGAGAAAAAAAGAGAGAAAGAAAAAAAGCTAATAATTCATAAGGCAAAAAAACCCAAAAAGTAGTGTTTTATTTACTGAAGTGGGTGAACCTCTGATGGCTTTATAAAAGTAGACAATTCCAAGAATCCTGTGGAACCTTGTTTCCTCTTGGATGACAAAGCTAGAAAATCACTGGGGAGCATGGAAACAGACTTTTTGAGACTGAATGCCATTGAACAGTCAATGAGAGGTAAAAATACAGAGAAGGCAGGAGAATGGTGATATGGGGGGAATGGAAGTCTAGCTGAAGCCAAAAAAAAAAAAAAAGTAAACCAAAGACAATGTAATCAGTCTTCTGTTCAAGATGTAGATGTAGGGCAGAGGTAGAGGCAGAGACCTTTCTATTAAGGAAGAATGTATTAAAAATATCTGGTGGTAGAACTGGCAATAAGAAAACACTCAAATATAAAGTGGAGAAAAATGGGGGGAAAAAAAACCCCTTAGGTCCAATTCTGTAGCCTTTTAGTTTATACGTGATGTAACATTTTAAACAAGACAACTGAAGCGACATGCTATTTTTAGTGATCCTTAGATCACCTACAAATGGAAATGATTTATAATGGAACAAAATTTTGGAAAAGGTTCAAAACAAGAGAAGAAAATGGCTCAGATTCTAATTCACAATTTCCTGAAACCCAGCACAAGTTGACAGTATTACTAGGGATGATCCCATCAAGGACATGTTGAACTCTGAATTTTTTTTTGTTGTTCTATGGATTCCTTTCCCTCAAAAATTATTATATAATATTAAGATATTCTCCAGAGATAACCACCTGAATATGATATTTCTATGGATTATTTACCACTCATAGCAGGGTAAGAGGTTTATTGCCCTAAACTCCCACAATGTACAGATATATTGAGAATTGAATGACTATATTTTCTTACAGATGAAAAGCCACAAAACCACAAGCTTACCTTTGAATGAAGAGGTGTAGCTTACCTGCCAATTCTTAAGAAATTATAGTGTAATTTGTGTATTTATTAAAGGAATTATTATGTATGCTTCATTTTGTTTATTCTTTCTTCCTCTTTCCTCAACCATAGTTCTAGGAGATTGATAGACTTTCTACTTGGTATTCCACCCTCCAAAATGTCCAATTGGTCATCATCAACTGGCCTTATCTTTTTGTGTCAGCATTACCTGATAGCTTTCTCTTCTTATGCCCTTTTAAAATCCCCATCACCTCCCCTACATCTAGATGACTTTCATTTCATCTCAGCAGATCTCCTGTGAATACTGCCTTTACTTTTAGGCTCTAAGATTTATAAATCTCAATAGTACTACCTAAAGAAAAACATGCCTGGTCAGAAAACATTAGGTGGGAAGGCTTGCTGCTAAAAAGATTAACCATGAATATCATGATAGTTTGTATACAGAATACTACAGATGGAATCAGTGGGCTTTTCTGGGCAAAGAATGATTCAGCCATTTAAAATCACCATTCAAGGGCCCAAATCTCATTTGGAACTGTTTAACTAAGTTCAGTTAGCAAGTTGCTCCAAGCCCCACATGACTAGCCTGCCTTATTTTGTCAAACATTACTCTAAGAGGGCCAGAGAACACCATTTTAAACAAATTATGCCCAGTTATTTCCAAATGACAAAGTAGTCCAAAGCACCGTTTTATTAACTATATATAAAAGGTAAAATTTTCTGGTTTTCAGAAGAATGAGTACAGATGTTAAAGGCATTGTTCCATTGCTTGCCCCTTTCTTGGCCTGGAAACCACACTGCAAAACCCAATATACGGTGGATGAAAACAGTATACAGTAGATGAAAATGACTTCGTAGATGGGAGGAAGGTCAGACCCCAGTGCCTGCAGAGGGAACACAGACGAGGAGAAAGAAGTTGACTCACCCATTAAAATCCCACTCTGAGGGAAAACCATTACCACCTAAGAATTATTTACCAAGCCAAATGTCAGTGGTGATGGGAGAATAAAAACATTTTTCAGACAAAATACTTAGAGACTGTATTGCTTCTCATGAAGCTACTGGAGGATATCTCCATCAAAATATCGGTATAAAGCAGAAAACAGGGATTCCAATAGAGAAGAGAAGCAGAGGGGTTTCCAGGACCTGGGAGAGAAGAGAAGTCGCAGGATGAAAGCTATGCAGCAGATATTACCAGTGAGCAGTCCACACTGGAGAGGGGAAACCAGAGGGCTTAGGAGGGAAGTGTCCAGAAAAACACTGAAACCAGTCTATTACCCGAACAGGTTCATCTTGGAGAAAAATTATATTGTGAGACCTTTCTCAAAGATGTCAGGAAGGGGCTTCCCTGGTGGCGCAGTTGTTGAGAATCTGCCTGCTAATTCAGGGGACACGGGTTCGAGCCCTGGTCTGGGAAGATCCCACATGCCGCGGAGCAACTACGCCTGTGAGCCACAACTACTGAGCCTGTGTGTCTGGAACCTGTGCTCTGCAACAAGAGAGGCCGCGATAGTGAGAGGCCCGCACACCACGATGAAGAGTGGCCCCCGCTTGCCACAATTAGAGGAAGCCCTCGCACAGAAACTAAGACCCAACACAGCCAAAATTAAATTAATTTAAAAAAAAAAAAGTCAGGAAGTAGTGGAAGATGTAGACATACGTTCAAACATTTGAACGTAAATTTTAAAAACTAACAAAAATTCAAGAAAAACAAAAAGGTTTGCAGAAAGGAAATGCAATCACTGCAAATAACTTGAAAGAGCAGGGAATATTTCCATAGTCATCACGGTGAAAACCCTGAAGAGAGATTTAAGTCACTTATTAGGAAGATTTGGAGAGGAAAGGAGACAGAATGTCAGACTGCCAAGATGACCATGTACCATAAGAGGAAATCAGTAGGTGTCTAGAATGGATGAATCAAGAGAATGCAGGGCACACATACATACTAACGGAGAAGGCAAATACCAAAGTAAACTGCTGAAAGGGTGCAAAATGATTGTTTCTGGGGAGAGGCTAAGAGAGAGATTCAGGAGACTGATGCTTTTTCATCTAAATCTTTTAGTATTATTTGACTTTTTAGACTATGTACACAAATTACTTTGCTACAAAATGGAAATTATTTTAAACGCCAACAATCCATATAAAAAGTCTTTCTTACATTAAAAAAAATCCCTTCTTAATGACTACATCTGAATTCATAGGAAACCAGCATGAATATTAAAAACATGCATTTTTTTGGAAAAAAGGTAGATGACATAATCTGTATAGCTTTAACTACTGTTTAAATTATCTTTAGATTAAATGTGATAACTTAGCAAATTAAACACTGATAGCCAAAAAAAACCCACCTCATTTCCTATTCATGGCTTCAGCAAGATACATTTCCTATTTCTGACTTGACTTTCTAATTAAAAAAAAAAACCTAATAACATATTGACAAAATGTCATTCTTAGAAATATCACTCAAGGGAAATCAAAAAATGTTCTATGGTGAATATTAATTCATCTGGTCCTAAGAATGAGTCCTAGAAACCTTTTCAAAACATACCTGTCTATCCAGAGCAAACGCTGGTTGGTCCTTCTGCCAAGTCAGTCACGTATGGCTGTGTGTGAGGAAGTCTTCTTGATGCCCCGACACAGAAATGCCCACTAGGGTACAGGTCTCCACCAAGGCGTTCTTCCTGCACAGGTGACAGGTGCCAGCCTTGCCAGAAACAATACCACCTGTGCAGTCATCTCTCTACTTGCTGGCTCTCCTGCTGGAGTGTAAGCCCCTTGAGGGCTACGGCCATGTTTCACCTTCGTTGTTCCAAGTGAGCAACAAAGCCTGATATCCAACAGTTTCCAGATAAATATTTGATGAATCAATGTACAAAGTAGTGAGGGAATCAGTATCAGACTCTTGTTCAACCTCCTTTGAAAAGGAGATCTATATTTTTCAAATGGAAAAGCATAAAATGCTATATGTAATTACTAGTGAATCTTTGCATAGCACTTGAAGAGGATACTTACTGAAAAAGTCAATTGCCTGCCCTTTGTGCTTCTGTCATATCTGCAAAAAAAAAAAAGGTCAATGAAAAATAGCTTCACACTTCATTTGCTTTTCACAATGTATTAATTCCTTTTTAAAATAAACATGATATTTATGAATCATTACTTCCACAGCCCAGAAAAATAATATGAATTTACCACGAGGTATCAGAACTCCAGAACTCACAGAAAAAAGAAATGATTATTATAGTGAGAATGATGATTTTAAGGCACATGCATCAACCACATTCTATAGCAAAAACCGCATACCTTAGCTTTAGAAATGCATGTCTTGAGGAATCAGATATATTACATACACAATATAGAGTTACATCTAGTCAAATACAGGCACATTTTGCATTGCAATAGGTGCATGAATCAGAATACAATCTCTAAATGGTGTGACCACATCACAAATAAATTTCCAACAATAAATAGTACCAAAGATGTAACTTGCACTGTGGGAAGTACAGGCATTAAAATCACCTAGAGAGCTTTTTCAAACCATATTCCTCCTTCCCAATTTCTCCCTGTCTTTGAGCTTTTATCCCCCTTCAACCCTCAACTAGGAGGGCATGGCCTCCCAGTTGAGAATTACTTCTATACTGAGCCACAATTAGTGACTGGAATAGCTCCTATACTTCCCATATACTGTGGGGAAAGCAATGCACATATAAGGATTTCTTAAGTTTTTCAAGCATGGCTCAGTTTAGTGATGGTAAATACATCCAAACTGATAAACCAACTTGACCAGTTGGTTGTGGCTGCCTGAAGTAAGAGTTGAGGAAGATTTTAAGACCTTTTTGGTCTCACAAACAGAAGTAATGATTAGTAACCTCTGCTGAGGTAGAGGCTGGTGGGGGTCACAGCATGCAGCGGATGGATGCCATCTACTCTTCTAGATGCTCTACATCAGCTTAATAAGTTCTTTTAAGTAAAAGTCAGATTATAGGCTCTATAACAGCGAGTGCTTTGGATTTCTTAAAGAAGCAACGTACCCTGGAAGGTGACATGGCAGAAATAGAAAAATGCATGCTTTTAATCTGGGCCCAGCCAATAACGAGGTATGTGATCTAAAGGTCCCCAGGCCCGTTTCCTCATCTTAACACAAGAGCTCCTCACTGGCAAGATGACCCGTAAGATCTCTACCAAACAGCCTAAAATTCCTTTTCCGCTTCTTTTTCTAATTAGCTTCTAACCCATAAGAGTTGGAGTGTTCTGAACCTTACATGTAAAGCCTCATCAACTCATGAAAATCATAGCAATCAACGAAGGCTCATTTTCTAATTTTTATATTTTAAGCATAACTATAGGTCTTAATTTAAATATGTAGGGTGTGCACTGCATTTTATAGAGATGGTAACGGTAGATACTGACTTGGCTTGACATTTTAAAGAAAATCTCTCCCTTCCCCCAGGACCAAAACGTATTATAAAGATGTTTATACAGCTTTATCTGTAATGGAAATAACCCCAATATTCAACAGCACAGATTTGATAAATTATACTACATGTTGTTGATAGGCTACTATACAACTACAGGAAATTACATTTAGGAATATTTAATTACATGGAAAAATATGGGAAGTATTTTCAGGGTTTAAATCCTTAGTTATAAAAGCTATATGTGTGTGTGCTTGCATAGAAGAAAAGATAAGAATGTTAATAGTTGTTATTCTGAGTTGTGGATTAACTCAACATTTCCAAGGCCCAAGTAAGTGAATAAAGTGGAAGCAGGGTAAGACAGTAAGGAGTGATGGGGACTGTGGAAAACTGAAGCATACATGACCTTTCAATTAGCATTCAATCTATTTTTTTACATTACGAAAGCCAAAAACCAATTTGTCAGTTTATGGTCCCTGAATTTGGCTATTATTTTCTTCCTTGTGTTTTTGTATGTTGCAAATTTTCTACAGTAACTATGTAATACTTCTGTAAGAAGAGTTATTAAAAAACTTGAAGGTAGCCACACTGGTAAAATTTAGAAAAAGACCTCTATACTTCACTGACGGAAGAATATTTTGGCAACATTATTTTAGCCAGCAGGCAATGGGGAGTGGTTTTGAAAATTTTGTAGTATTAATAATGAAAATATGAGTCTCACAAGTTATAAACCAAAGGCAGCCAAAAATCAACCTCTTTTTTTTTTTTTTTAAGAGATGTGTAAAGTAAGTTTATCCCAAAGTCATACAGCAGAAGGGTTGAGGTGCCCAAAAGGGATTATGACACAATGCTGACAGAAGTTTGGCCAGTGCTTTCTAAGGGGCATATGTTAAGTATGGAAGGCAAGTAGTCTTGGTACCCAAAGTACATGCATTCAGGGGATGAAAGCCAAACAAAATCTTACCTGAATGGGTAGGAGAGGCTACATAGCTGGGGAAACTTCACTCATAGCTGGGGGGAGAAGTCAGACATGAGAAATTAGCCAGACAAGCCAGATCCTGGATGTTGTTAAGGCTAATGTCAGTAAAGTGAAGATAGGACAGCCAGCAGTTGAGCTGGGGATGGGGACAATAGCCAGGATGATTCAGGACCAAGATGAGCTGTGCTACCTAAAGCCACTTTTGAAGAGCTGCTTTTAGAGATGTCTCTGATCCATCTTGCTCATTCAGGAATGAAAGGTGATCCTGTGAGTGCCTACAAGGTGCTAGTGCTTTCATCCACCTTGACATCCAACTGAGACAGACAGTATTATCCCAACTTTATGACTGTACACACAGGTTAATTAAACTAGTAAAAAGATGGTAAACAAACCCAAGTCCAATCTACTTCAAAGCTTGTGCAGGAGGCATGCCCTTCCTGGGTCTTCAATCCAATCTTCAAGCCTGACGTTAGGCTCACTGACCTTCTCAGAGTGGCTCGCGCAGGCAAACTGGAGCACTGGGACCAAAGGAATCCTTGTGAGTGCTGGGGTGTTAATCACAAACCCTTTAAGCCAGGTCAGAGTCAGAACAGTTTAGTGTTTTCCTCACTTCTCCCATATCACCACTCTAATAGACACTTCCAGGTATAGACAGGTGCACTCAGAGACTTAGAAAGCTACACCAATAACCAACAATCCCTAATTCATAAGAGAGTATGCAGCTAAGCAGCCAAACATACCTATCAGCTGACTGGGAAAAAATTAGAGCTGCTTAGTTTTCATTTATTGGTTGCTTTGATGTGCATATTCTTGAAAAGGGCTGACTTATAACGATATACATTAAGTTCACAACTTGTAGTTCACTCCGTCTTCAAATAAAATAGTGGCTCATCGTTATCAAATAAAAACATTATTTCCTGCCACATTTAGAGAATAGACATTTGTGACTATGATGAGGTCCACAAACCTTTAGAACATCATTGACTCTTTTTTCTACCCCAACTCATGGAGGCAGTAAGAGCTAACGTGTAATGTGGTTCCCCTCTCTGCATCTTATTTCCACAGGAAACATCAAACCTTGCGAAACACAATCTTCATCTATGCAGAGGTCACTTAATTGCTGAATTCACAAAGAAGGCTCAAAAGAAAACAAGAAAGATGAAATAAACGATAAGTCTTACCTATGAAAATTTAAGTATCTAACTCAGGTGAATCATTAAAACTCTCACACATTGTTTATTTATCCTTATTTCATCCATAATTCTAATATGCTTCCTATCTGGTTTCCATTTCCCAGAAAGTCAAAAGAAAAAAAAATTAACAAATTAGATAGGGTAATGTATTTATGGAAATAGCTAAGTAGCTATAAAGTAGCAGCTGTCAAGGGGAAAACTGCAAAATACAGGTAGAACTAGAACTAGAAAACAGCCATGTGTAACACTGTAGAAAAGCTCCCAACCCTCTGACTTCAGTAGAACCCTAAGACTCTGACAGAGGTGATTCAAGATGGCTGCATAGGAAGAGGCTGAACTTACCTCCTCCCACAAACATGACAAATACAAAACTACATTTGGATCAATTCCGTCTGAATAGAACCTGAGAACTAACTGAATACTTGCTCTACAAGAAAAGATAAAAGGAGATCAAGATGGGTAGGAGTGGCAGAGAAACACTCTTGCCAAAAATCCCACCCACACCTGGTGGCACACAATAAGGAGGGATTTCACCAGGCAGGTGCTTCTCCTGGAGGAGTGTGGGGTTGGTGCCCCACATCAGGCACCCCATCCCCTAGGATCTATACCAAAGAGACCAGCCTCAAAAATGTCTGGCTTAGGGCTTCCCTGGTGGTGCAGTGGTTGAGAGTCCGCCTGCCGATGCAGGGGACACGTGTTCGTGCCCCGGTCCAGGAAGATCCCACATGCCACAGAGCAGCTGGCCCGTGAGCCATGGCCACTGAGCCTGCACGTCCAGAGCCTGTGCTCCGCAACAGGAGACGCCACAACAGTGAGAGGCCCGCGTACGGCAAAAATAAATAAATAATAAATAAATAAATAAATTAGGCAGTATAGACAACCACAAAGACCCAAGAGACAACCAAGAGCTAGTGCAGGGTTGAATAAGAAGAATCAGCACCTATACGAGGCCACTCCTTCAAGACTGAGAGAATAGTTTTGCCTAATACATAGAAAAAATACAGAGAGCCAAGAAGAGTGAGGAAACAGAGAAATATGTTCCAACTGGAAGAACAAGACAAGACCTCAGAAAAAGACCTTCATGATACAGAAATAAGTAATCTACCTGATAAAACATTAAAAGTAATGGTCAGAAATATGCTCAGTGAATTCAAGAGAATGAACACAGTGAGAACTTCAACAGAGTTAGAAAATATGAGGGAACCACTCAGACTTGAAGAATACCATAACTGAAATTAAAACTACACAGATCAGCAAAAGAAAAAGAACAGCAAAAAGAAAAAACGAATTAAAAAAAAAAATGAGAATAGCTTAAGGGGCTCTAGAACAACATCGAGTGTGCTAACGTTCACATTATAGGGGTTCCAGAAGGAGAAAAGAGAATGGGGCAGAAAATTTATTTGAAGAAATGATGGCTGAAAACTTCCCTAGCATGGGGAAGAAAAGAGACATCCAGGTCCAGGAAGGACAGAGTCCCAAAGAGGATGAACCCAAAGAGGTCCACACCAAGACACATTATAATTAAAATGTCAAAAATTAAAGAGAGAATTTTAAAAGCAGGAAGAAAAAAACATCTAATTACATATAAGAGAACCCCCACAAGACTATCAGCAGACTTTTCAGCAGAAATTTTGCAGGCCAGAAAGGAGTGGCATGCAATATTCAAAACACTGAAAGGAAAAATCTTACAACCAAGAACACTCTGACAAGGGTGTCATTCCGAATATAAAGAGAGAGAAAGAGTTTTGCAGATAAGCAAAAATTAAAGGAAGTCATCACTACTAAACTGGCCTTATAAGAAATGTTAAAGGGAATTCTTTAAGCAGAAAAGACCATAAATAGAAATAAGAAAATATTAATATATGAAAAACATAAATCTCACTGGTAAAGGCAAATATATAGTAAAGGTAGTGAATTAACCACTTACAAAGCTAGTATGAAGATAAAAAGACAAAAGTAGTAAATCAACTACAATAAGTAATAAATGAATAAGCACCAAAAAGATGTAAAATATGATGTAAAAAACATAAACCTTGGGGGGGGACGTGGTGTTTTTATTTTTATAAATTTATTTATTTTTGGCTGCATTGGGTCTTCGTTGGTGTGCACGGGCTTTCTCTACTTGCGGTGAGTGGGGGGCTACTCTCCGTTGAGGTGCGCAGGCTTCTCATCGCAGTGGCTTCTCTTGTTGTGGAGCATGGGCTCTAGGCACACAGGCTCAGTAGTTGTGTCTCACGGGCTCTAGAGCACATGCTCAGTAATTGTGGCACATGGGCTTAGCTGTCCCGCAGCATGTGGGATCTTCCTGGACCAGGGATTGAACCCATGTCCCCTGCAGTGGCAGGTGGATTCTTAACCACTATGCCACCAGGGAAGTCCCTAGTGTTTTAAACTGTGCTCAAACTTAAGCAACTATCCACTTAAAATAGATTGCTTTATATATAGACTGTTATATATGAACCTCATGGTAACTATAAACCAAAATTTCTAATAGGTATATCAAAAAATAAAGAGAAAGGAATCCAAACATAACATTAAAGAAAATCATTAAACCACAAGGAAAAAGAATAGGAAAAGAAAATAGGAACAGAGAATTACAAAAAACCCAGAAAACAATTGACCAAATGGCAGTAAGTTCCTAATTATTAACAATTACTTTAAATGTAAATTAACTAAATGCTCCAATCAAAAGACATAGGGTGAGTGAATGGATTTAAAAAAAAAAAAAAGACCTATCTATATGCTGCCTACAAGATACTCACTTCAGATCTAAGGACACAAACAGGATGAGAATGAAGGGATGGAAAAAGGTATTCCATGCAGATGAAAACAAAAAGAAAGCTTGGGTAGCAATACTTGTATCAGATGAAACAGACTTTAACCAAAACTGTAACAAAAGACAAAGAAGGACAATACATTATGATAAAGGGGTCAACCCAACAAGAGGATATGACATTTGAAAATATTTATGCATTCAACAGAGGAGCACCTAGATACATAAAGCAAAAATTAGCAAACATAAAGGGAGGAATTGACAGTAACACAATAATAGTAGGGGACTTTAATACCACACTTACATCAATGACTAGATCACCCAGACAGAAAGTTAATAAGGAAATGTTGACCTTAAATGACACATTAGACCAGATGAACTTAAGAGATATAGACAAAACATCCCATCTAAAAACTGCAGAACACACATTCTTTTCAAGTGCATATGAAACATTCTCCAGGACAGATCACATGTTATGCCACAAAGCAAGTCTCAATAAATTTTAATAGGACTGAAATCATCATCAAACATCTTTTCCAACTACAACAGTATGAAACTAGAAATCAATTACAAAAAGAAAACTGGAAAAAACACAAACACGTGGAGACTAAACAACATACTACTAAACAATCAGCCAATGAAGAAATCAAAGAGGAAATCAAAATATATCTTGAACAAATAAAAACGGAAACACAACTTTCCCAAATCTGTGGAATGTAGCAAAAGTAACTCTAAGAGGGAAGTTCAGAGAGACAAGACTATGTGAATAAGAAAATTTACACCTGAAACTAACACAATATTATACATCAACAATACCTTAATAAATTAAAAAAAAATTTAAAAAAAGAAATAAGAAAATTTACAAATAAACAATCTAACTTTACACCTAAAGAAACTAGAAAAAGAAGAACAAACAAAGCTTAAAGTTAGTAGAAGGAAGGAACCAATAAAGATCAGAACAAAAATAACTGAAACAGAGACTAGAAAAATAAAACACAATAGAAAAGTTCAATGAAAGTAAGAGCTGGTTCTTTGAAAAGATAAACAAAATTGATAAATCATTAACCAGACTCATAAGGATGTGTGTGGGGGGGTGGGGGTGGAGTGGAGAGAGAAAGAGAAGCCAAATAAAGTCAGAAATGAAAGAGAAGTTACAACTGATACCATAGAAATGCCAAGGATAAGAAATTACTATGAACAATCATATGCCGAAAAATCAGACAACCTAGAACAAATGGCTAAATTCCTAGAAACACACAATCTTCCAAAACTGAATCATGAAGAAAGATAAAATCTGAATAGATTAATTACTAGTAGTGAAATTGAAACAGGAATTTAAAAACTCCCAGGGGAATTCTACCAAAATTTTTTAAAGTTAATATTTATCCTTCTCAAACTGTTCCCAAAAGTTGAAAAGGAAGGAACACTTCCAAACTCATTTTACGAAGCCAGCATTACCCTGACACCAAAACCAGACACCAAAACAAAACAAAACAAGGCAAACCAAAGTCATCAACAATACACTGAAGGATCATACATCATGATGAAGCATAATGAAATAGGATTCACTCCAGGAATGCAAGGAGGGTTCAATACCTGCAAATCCATCAGTGTGATATACCACATTAACATTAACAAAAACAAAGGATAAAAATCATATGATCAATTCAACAGATGCAGAAAAAAACATCTGACAACATTCAACATCCATTCTTGATAAAAACTCAATAATGTGGGTGTACGAAATGTACCTCAACATAATAAAAACTATATATGACAAATACACAGCTAACATCATACTCACTGGGGAAAAGTTAAAAGCTTTTCCTCTAAGATCAGGAACAAGACAAAGATGCCCACTCTCACTACTTTCATTCAATGTAGTATTGAAAGCCATAGCCACAGCAATCTGACAAAAAAAGAAATAAAAGGAATCCAAACTGGAAAAGAAGTAAAAATGTCCCTGCTTGCAGATGACATGATACTATATACAGAAAATCCAACACGCCATGAAAAAACTACTGGAATACATAAATTTAGTAAAATTGCAGGATACAAACTTTATAGAAATCAGTTGCATTTCTATATACCAAAAACAAGCTATCAGAAAGTTAAGAAAACAGTCTCATTTACAATTGCATAAAAAGAGAATAAAACACCTAGGAATAAATTTAACCAATGAGGTGGAAGACCTGTACTCTGAAAGAATTTGAAGACAACACAAATAAATGGAAAAATACACCTTACTCATAGATTGGAAGAATTACCACTGTTAAAATGTCTACACTACCCCAGGCAATCTACAGATACTATGCAATCCCTATCAAAATACCAATGGCATTTTTCACTGACCTAGAGCAAAGAATTCTAAACTTTGTATGGAATCACAAATAGCCAAAACAATCTCGAGAAAGAACAAAGCTGGAGGCAAACCATAAAACTCCTAGAAGAAAACATAGGCAGTAAGCTCTTTGACATTGGTCAAAAGCATTTTAGTTTGATGAACCTGTCTCTCCAGGCAAGGAAGGGACACAAAAGCAAAACTAAACAAATGGGACTACATCAAACTAAAAGCCTTTTGCATAGCAAAAGAAACCATCAACAAAATAAAAAGGTAAACTACTGAATTCATAAATCATATATTCCATAAGATGCTAATATCAAAACTATATAAAGAACTTTTATAATATCCAAAATTAAAACAAAAAAAAACACCAAAAAACAAAAAAAAACCCAGAACAACCCTATTTAAAAATGGACAGAGGACCTGAAGAGACATTTTTCCAAAGACATACAGATGGCCGACAAGCACATGAAAAGATGCTCGACATCACTAATCATCAGGGAAATGCAAATCAGAAGTGTTTATCACCTTACACCTGTCAGAATGGCAATGATCAAAAAGACAAAAAATAACAAGTGTTGGAGGGAATGTGAAGAAAAAGAAACCCTTGTACACTGTTGGTGGGAAGGTAATTCATGCAGCCACTATGGAAAACAATATGGAGTTTCCTCAAAAAGTGAAAAATAGAACTACCATATGATCCAGCAATTCTACTTCTGGGTATTTACCTGAAGAAAACAAAAACCCTAACTTGAAAAGATATATGCACCCCGATGTTCACTGCGGCATTATTTACAATAGCCAAGATACAGAAACAACCTAAGAGCCCATCAAGAGAAAGTGGAAAAAGATGTGACTTATATGTACAATGTTTATATACAATATCAACAAATTCAGCCATAAAAAATAATGAAATCTTGCCATTTGCGACAACATGGAGGGACATAAAGGATATTATGCTAAGTGAAATAAGACAGAGAAATATGATTTCACTTATATGTGGAATCTAAAAAACAAAACAGAAGCAGTCTCACAGATACAGAAAACAAACTGGTGGCTGCCAGAGGGGAAAGGGGTTGGCGGGTTGGGTTCAGGCAGAATCAGTGAAGGGGATTAAGAGGTACAGACTTCCAGTTATAAAATAAAGTCATGGGGATGTAATGCGAAGCATAGGAAATATAGTCAATAATATTGTAATAACTTTGTGTGGTGATAAATGGTAACTAGTTAACAAGGTGACCATTTTGAAATGTATATAAAATATTGAATCACTATGACACACATATGAGACTGATACAGTACTACATCTATTACACTTCAGTTTAAAAAAAAATGAACCACAAGGGAATCACTGTGTAATAAATGACAGTCTCGATGATTCCAAGCTACCAAGGTTACACTGTATTCAAAAAAGTTTATTTAAGTAATAAAGTACCTAATATACTTTAGAAATGCAGCGCTCAAAAAGACAAGCTTTTGTCAGCTGAAAGATTTCCTCACAAGTCTTGCAGAGGATCGTTCTTCAACAGTGCAGAGTAAGTCACCTCTATAGAAGAAACAGAGATGTGGAAACACAAAGAACTTTAGTGATTTATGGCAAATAAAAAGGAAGCTTGAGGGGCTTCCCTGGTGGCGCAGTGGTTGAGAATCCGCCTGCCAATGCAGGGGACACGGGTTCGAGACCTGGTCTGGGAGGATCCCACATGCCACGGAGCAACTAAGCCCGTGAGCCACAACTACTGAGCCTGCGCGTCTGGAGCCCGTGCTCCGCAATGGGAGAGGCCGTGACAGTGAGAGGCCCGCGCACTGCGATGAAGAGCGGCCCCCGCTCTCCGCAACTGGAGAAAGCCCTCGCACAGAAACGAAGACCCAACACAGCCAAAAATAAATAAATTAATTAAAAAAAAAAAAAGGAAGCTTGAATCTATGACTGAAAAATGAAAATAATTACAAGTATATCTATACAGAAAATACAAGTTTCAAGAGCTTAACATCAACTAACTGCTGCCAAAATAAATATTTAAAGAAACCAAAAACAAAACTGCTTAATAGTGGGACACAAAATACAACAAAGAGGGAGGAGGACAAACCAAGAAAGTGAATGAAGGAAAGCGAGTAGCAACTCCCCAAAGTGTTTTTACAAACGGGGATTCAGATCAGAGGAACAAACACAAACCTGTCTAGGAATATGACCAATGAGGCAATAGAAAGTGACTAGAAGTCAGTTATAAATCAAAAATGACAACCAAAATCCCAGAGTCTTAAATTATTTAATCCAGACATTATCTAACCCCTCAGATTTGCTTGGTGCTATGTTGTTTATCATTCTCCATTTGAATGAAATGTGGAACAAACACAATACTGGTTGGAGAGAGTGTTTCAGAGCTAATTCACCCTTGAAGGTCAGGGTCAGCTGTATTATTGTGTTCACATAATTTATTTCTTCATATAGAAAAATAACATGTCAAAGAAGGGATTAAAGTAAATTTTATTTTGAAATAATCAGCTGAATCTCAAACTTCAAATAAATGGATCTTAAAATGTTCATGAACTTCAGAATCTCAGTATTCTAATCTAATGGTTACCAAACTATTCCCTTTGGCCCAAAAGGGACCAAACTGGCAAGTCTCAACAGTAACACCCTTTCCAAATCTTTAATATTATAAGTACATTAAATTTCAGAAAGACTTATTAAAGAATCTACTTCTAGAAAATATTTTAAAATGATCTAATCTACCTTATTGATTCACAAATAAGAAATACTCAGACCAGAGTAACCTTCCCAGGTCTCCCCATTCTCAGGTGACATCCTGTCTACTATTCTGCAGCCTTGATGGTCCTGGTCCTGGTATTATGAATAAGTCCTTTTCACTACTACCATTAAACTTACTGTCATAGCCTTTTGTATCACCTGCACAAAAATCTGTTCTAAATCAAGTAATCACCAACTTCTGCCTCCCCAGCAATCCAAAAGTGAAAAACAATTTATGAAGAAAGAAATTAAGACCTACAAAAAAATTATTTTAGCAATACATAAGGTCTACCAGAAAGACTGCTCCCTAATTTATTTACATTTGACTAACAATGTCTCTAAAATGTGTTAGAGAAAATGTCCTACACATTTATATATATATTAACACAGTTATAAGTTGATTAACAATAAGCAAATATATACAATAAAAATATATATCATGAGCCCAATGTTGACTTTCACCACCAGAGAACAGTAATGTTGAGATTCAAATCATGATTTCCTGATTAAGAGACAAGATTTTTTTAAAAAGGGAACAAAAATGTAGGAACAGGTAAATTATAAGTAGCAAAATAAATACAACTGTAGACAGGAGAAGAATTTAACACCTATGGTGGCAAATTTAGACCACGTAATCTATTTTCATTATAACAAAGCCAGAATAAATTATTTGACAATATTATTTGCTTACTAAACGAAGGCAAGTATTTTTGCTGGTGGCAGGTGTGGATTTTTTTCATCAAAGAACATTAAAAGGGTGAGACATAATGACACCACTTGTATGTTTAACCAACAGTTCTGATCCCCTCTCATTAATCTCTGACAGCTGATAATGTGAATAGAAAGACATGATGAATCAACACATATGCCAGTTTTAAAAAGAAATATCCCTTAAAGCAATCTCCACATCTAAATGGTAAACACAGAATGAATTCATAATCTGGCAATTTGGTTTTTTTTAATTCAAGGCAAAAAAATGTATGAATGAGTCTACCTATTTGTAAAAATGTGAATGATCAAAACAGTGCAGTCACTGGGCTCTCACACTGTGTAAGTTCAATTTGAAATGTACATCTGGTATAGGATTCAGTTGTCAAGAGGGATCAACTCAAAGGACATCACACAATCTATAAACCAGCTGGAAGAAGCCATCCAGACTTTGCCCTGCCTAACTCTCTCTGGGCGATGATTAGACAAATCCTCATAGATGATATACTGTGTGCAGAAGTGCTGATCAGAATCAGGTTTGGCATGGTACGCGACTGTATTGATGGTTTGAGTCACGTCACTGTCTGGCTTGGGCTTTCTGCTGAGGATCTGTCCCCCAGATGCAGTGACAAGCTTAATAAGGCTGTCCTTTGGATGGTGTTTGAAGGTTCCCCCAAAATAGAAATAGCATCCATCAAACAGCTTTGGCAACTGAAAAAACAAAAAAAAAAGCTCATTAAAAGCAGACCAAAATATTTAAAAACACTGCATATGAATAGGGAAATAAAAAGAAAAGTCACAAGCAGTTAAGAAGCTACTTAATGAGGTGTTAGGACAAGCTGTATTTCAAATAAACCATTTAGGTAAAAAAAAAAAAAATACTCATGCAAATAAAGGTTTCCTATACAATTTTTTCCTTAAGACTCTGGTGCTTTTCACTCTTCTCACATTTTAGGTGTGCTCTGTGTGTGTGTGTCTGTGTGTGTGTATGGTATACATCCACATAAAACCTGTTCATCAAGCGTCTTATATCAGAATATTTATTCATTTATTTCGTGGGACTTAAAGCCCCAAGAATTCCTTCCTAGGGTAACTGAAACATGCTTCACGGATACCAAGCTAAACTTAATTGTAAGAGTAACAGCTTTTCTATGGAGTTTTCCAATTCTGCCCATCCATATTTAGGTTCCTATATACTAACAATCTAAGGTCCCCAAGGCAGTGACGTGGGAGTGTGGCCTCCAGGATTCTAGAGACGTTTTCCTTAGAACACAATACATTATATGGCCATGGCTAGGGATCCAATTAGATATGAAACACACTTCTGTGAGCTTTACAGAAAAAGTTTCACAAGTCCCTTCTACAAAAACTTTTCTTTGGCATTTTTAATATACCTATATGTCAACAAGGTAATGGAATTTTATCCATTAAAACTACAATATATGGTAATAAAGACATGGTTAACTAAATCCGAGCAGTAGCTCTAAGTCTTCTCTCAAGCTACTTCCTGTATCTGAGACTCACCTCAGATTCTGAAAGGTTTATGGGAATGTTCAAGATGCCCAAAATCTAGTAACAGTATGAAATTATTACATGCTGGTTTTTACTGCTCATTGTAATCATCTCTCAGAATCAAGTGCTTGAAATAAGCACAATTAAAGTTTTAATCAGTCACCTGGACTTGTTGAAAGGGCAGGAGAAGTTTTTCCTGACAGTAATAATAGTATTAAGTTATAATAAGAACAATAAAAGTAGTATCAAAAGGAAAATACCAGCTGTTCTCTGTTGAGCCTGCTTCTATGTGGTCCTTCAGGAATTTCATACTTTTCTTCCTGTTCATATTCTTTTCTTTGTAGACATGCTTTCACCCCTGGGAAAAAAAACGAGGATAAAAGCAAAATAAATATCAAGTGAGCATTATTTCTTTCACATTGAAATTATGCCATTTACCTAAGTGATTTTTCTTCTTCATGGTTAAATATTGTTCTGAAACAGAAAAAGAAACTTTACTTATGCCAAAACAAAATGTAATAAAACTGGTTTTCCAGGGCTTCCACGGTGGCACAGTGGTTGAGAGTCCGCCTGCCGATGCAGGGGACACGGGTTCGTGCCCCGGTCCGGGAAGATGCCACATGCCGCGGAGCGGCTGGGCCCGTGAGCCATGGCCGCTGAGCCTGCGCGTCCAGAGCCTGTGCTCCACAACGGGAGAGGCCACAGCAGTGAGAGGACCACGCACCGCAAAAAAAACAAAACAAAACTGGTTTTCCATATAAAGAAAATGTAAGAAATCTTTTCTTCAGAGGACTGAGCAATGAAGTAGTACTGAATATAAATTTTAGTTTTCTTTCTGAAAAACCTAAATCAGTACATTATTTCATGTGCAAAAATAAAAATCTAAATTTTAATTTATAACCATTATCAAAATTAAAGTAATAAAAAGTCCCTCATTTAGTTCAGCCCACAATGATCTGACCCTGAGGTCTTATCATCTGCCCCACTCATTCTGGTGGTCCTATGCCTAACCTCCTGTTAGACTATAAGTGATCTGACATTAAGGAAAGTACTTGAGTCCAGAACACCTCGCTTATTAAGCTGGTCAAATAACAGGGGCTCTACAGCTCTTGTTAAAATAAACAGTAAAGCAGAGTCTGGGACGTGTTTGGAATTGACAGGTAGTCAATGAAGTCACCAGTCTAGAGATGACTTGGTGAATATTTCAAATGTTTTAGAGCTGCTTCAACTGAGATATTCCAAGACATTGCATAATATATAAAAGTTAGAATATTTTAATGACTGAATACATCTATCTCACCAAAAGCAGAGCTTTGTCAAGGGACTGAATTTTTTCTTAACTTGGGACTATGAATGCATATTCCAGTTGAACACTCAACCCTGACATATCTATAATTCCCTATCATGTGATTCTTAATTTTTTGCTAGTTTTGCCTGGGGACTAAAACATCCCCAGTGTTTTCAATACAAGGATCATTTTTTTTTTTTTTTTTTTCCGGTACGAGGGCCTCTCACTGTTGTGGCCTTTCCCGTTGCGGAGCACAGGCTCCGGATGCGCAGGCTCAGCAGCCATGGCTCACGGGCCCAGCCGCTCCGCGGCATGTGGGATCTTCCCGGACCGGGGCACGAACCAGTGTCCCCTGCATCGGCAGGCGGACTCTCAACCACTGCGCCACCAGGGAAGTCCAAGGATCATATTTAGCTAAGTTTGCTATGCTGAATTCTACTCTTCTCACTAACTTATCATAAATACGATGTTTTTTTATTAAAAATTGTTTTTTTGCATGTAGTAAAAATCATATTTTAAAAATAGAATTTTTAATAACTACCCACAGGGTATAAAAAACTATCTTTCCAATGAAGCTAATACTAAAATATTAACATTACTGTATACTAAAAATAAGCCTCAAAATAAAATTTTTGACTACGTCAAAATCATAGGAGAAACACTGACAGTGTGCTTACATGACATCATATATTGGTTCTACATTAAACACCAATGCAAAAAAATTACCAATCTACCCAAATCACTGACTTACCTCAAACTCATTATTTCACATATAAATTATTACTTTTACTTTTTATCACTTAAGCATGTTACCCCCTTCCTAAACCTCCTTTCCTGATGATATTTGAAGAGCATTTATACCAGTATCTTTAGATGAACTGTATATGCTAGCATATAAAGCCAAGGACTGAACACTGAATACTCCTATAATGTCAAGTAACTGTAACAAGTAAAGAGCTAATGTGTAACTACAGAAATAAAAAAATGGGCTGTGCCTATGCTGGCTGCTTATGCATTTTATGGGTTTATTTGACTGGTTATTTAAACTATCAAAAAAGCATACTAAAATGGTTTCAATTGATCCAGGCAATATGCCAGCGTTAGTCAATCAACAGAATGTAGTCT
This sequence comes from Delphinus delphis, assembly GCF_949987515.2. Taxonomy (NCBI): domain Eukaryota; kingdom Metazoa; phylum Chordata; class Mammalia; order Artiodactyla; family Delphinidae; genus Delphinus; species Delphinus delphis. The sequence continues at coordinate 22,575,534 of NC_082689.1, read as the reverse complement.
TAACAGATACTAGAATGAGATAATGGCATCAAGAGAAATGAGATGGCAGACACCAAGAGGGCAGCATGGCACTACCAGAGGAAGATGCCAGTACTCTTTCAGTGTAAATATGCCTCAAGTCACAAAACTTTCAGCCTTATAGCAATTGTTCAGTAAATTTCTGTAAAGGCAGGCAGAAAAATCCAATGCTCTAATTACAATTACTGAGCTAAATGAAGAATGTGTTCCTCTGATATCCTTTTATTCCAAGTAACAATTTGCCAACTCTCTCTACCACTTAATATCAGCTAAAGAAGGAAAATATAGCTTCCCTGTGAAAACTAAGGAACAGTTTCTAGGTCTATAACAATCTGTTAGGATTGCCGTTGTAGAACAGAAAACATGGAGAATTTTTTGAAATTCGGGTGTGACATCTAGTCCAAAGACTGTAACTCGAACACCTACAAGGGCCGCTCAAATTATATAATCATGTGGGGAACCTTGTGTTAAGTGGTAGGGAGTTATGGAGACTGTAACAAATAGGAAAATGTACATCATACCTAAAGACACAAAAATTAAATGATTATGCTGAACTTAAACCACATAAATTTTATCTGTTTTGGACTTAGATTGCCAATTTGACTTGATGCTTGTTTAATCAACCTCTTCATTTCATAGATAAGGAAACTTAAATCCTAAGAGATTTAAGCAGCTTTCCCAGTGATACACGTGAGATAAGAACTCAGATATCCTCCAACTTCTAGATCAGTGTTTCTTTATCTTTATTTTGTAAAAAAAAATAAAGCATCTTAGGAAATGCCAGGTACTCTCTACTCAGATTTAATATACTGTATCTCAAAATAAATGACACAACCACTTAACAGATGACCAAATAGGAGGATCCTTATTTTTAAGAGATTAGCCAAAAGGTATACCAAAGCGTCAAAACCTGCTGACTACCTGGGAGGGGGGGGTTGGAGGGGGGAGAACAATGCATTTGGCTTTGTCTTCAGTGAATCAATGAGTTTGTTTAATCTGACTGATGCCAAAGCTGTCACTCTCTCATTTGTACCCTATGAGTTTCAGAATGTTCATACTTCTCAGTAGACATTTACGATAATTACATTTAATATCAACTTCCTAGTAGATTTCTTTTGAGATAAACCAATTGAACTGATTTACCAAAACAAGAATGAAATGCTTTAAACTTTCAGCAACCTAAATGCTGATATATTAACATCATCAATGAAATGGAAGAATCTACAAGCCATAATACTACCTAATTAACAAACCTAAATAATAGATAATATTTTAAGGTTTTAATTACTCAACGTAAGTTAGTTAAGCAAACTGCAGCAAGAAGTGTTATATCTATTTTCCATGTTAAAAAAACTATCAGAACTTTCACATTCCTAGTCATAAACTCATCTAAAGTATAATATATACTGTAATCCTTAATCTCTATAAAGATTTTAAAACAGGTCTTTTTCCAGCAATTTAAAGATACTTCCTTACTGTATAGCACACAGAACTATATCCAATATCCTATGATAAACTATAATGGAAAATATAAAAAAGAATGTATATATATATGTATAACTGAATCGCTTTGCTGTATAGCACTAATTAATACATTGTAAATCAACTATACTTCAATAAAAAATACATCCTAAAACTCAACCAAATTATATTTTGTATTTGTACTTAATAAAGTCCATATTATTCCATTACCTGCCAATAAAATAGTTCAGCAGAAATTGATTCTTGTGAAGAAATACGCATATGCAAGATCACTAGTTAACTTTCTCAGCTAAATAGGAGGATCTGAATCCAAACTGAAATGACTATACATGAATAATTTATATTGTTTATGTAAACACAGATTTCTGAATATGCCAGAATGATATATACTTTAAAATGTGTCAAGCCACTATCCTTGTAAAATGTATGCTTTATATCGTCTTTCTTACTTTTCACACGTTCTATTATATTTTAAGATTCTGACCAAAGCTATCATTTTTCAGAAGTACAGGAATCAACTACCTATCTTATTAAAACTAAGATTCTTTTCAGCACAGATGTATTCCGGATCATGTGTATACCATTTCAGGTAAGCTTTCCTTTTGCCCTGATTTTATTACTTTTTTATATAGAGGTAAGCAGCCCAATTCCCAAAGTACTGCTTAACTCAAAGTCATTAACTCGAAGTCATTAAAGTAGCTCTGGCTACCTAAGCAAAGTCTAGAATCTGTATACTAATGCAGCTTATGAATTCTGGGATATGATTTTTTTTTTAAAAGAAGCCTGTACCATCCAGAAATGTATTCCTTTATTCTGAATCTCGAGGAGCCACTCTTGCTGCCTACCTCATAAAAGCACATATATCCATGGATGTATATTTTCATTTCAGCTGCATGAACCACTGATGATGTTCATTAATCTATATTAAGTTTAGTCACTTTTCCTAGTTTTAGAAAGAAAAAAAGGATTGCACAAGTGGGAGGGAGTAGAAAAAAGGGTTTCTGAATCTACAGCTACATACAAATGATTATAGAATACAATGAAGACAGAATAAAGCGTTCAAATGGAGATCTGTTAAATGTCCAAAGAGGAAAGTATCCCTCCACGAAGACCACAGAATGTGCTTACTCTCTTCAAAAGCTAGAGCAATAAATAAATTCCTAATTTAAAGAACTGTTATTCTCCTGAAGCCACTGGCTATTTGTAACTGAAATAGCACTGAAAATCAGAATTAAATATTACTCTTAGCCAACACTAAATGTTATCCTAAAAAACAAGAAAATACAGAATCAAATATTTTATGTCAAAATCAAAAATCCTAATAAATATGTCATTAGATCCAAACTGGGCACTTACGTAACTCAAGAAAACTGCATTATTAGTAAAATAAACACTGAAGAATTTCCTTTCTGATTGTATTGAAAATGAACACCCAAGTTGTAAAAACAACAAAAAATTATTTTTAGATGCTTTTCTAGTAGGCTTTTTAGTCAAATAGGCTATGATATCACTAAATTTCAGACAAAAGGAAATGGTTTTTAAGAGGAAACTTTTTACAACAATGACAAAAATGGAAAAACTCTCACTGAAATTTTTAAAAAATAGGATGGCAAGTAAAAGAAGAGCTAAGCCCAATACTATGAAATTCCACAGTGAAGAGTGGAAGGACAATAAAATGAAGGCTGAAAATGTAAACTAAAAGGTAAATGCTCCTCTCGTGCCATCATAAACATTTAGATTTAGGAAATCAACTGCCACAGATCATTAGATTTTGTGTTTTCATATAAATACCATTGAACAACTTTATTTTTGGCTACTTTTTAAGCCAATATTCTAATTATAAGCATATTTATACATAAAAATACATTTCCTCATAGGATAGTTTGCTAAATTTATTTATTTTACTTAATGCATATTGAGAAGCAGGTCAAATTCTATCACAAAAATATATTACTGTATCATAAAATTTGCTTGGGCAAAATCTGGGTATCAATTCTAAAACCTTGTATTATGAATAATAATATCAAAACAATCCTCAATAATTTAAAAACTCATACTTGGTGTCCTTTGTTAGTCATATATTTAAAACTGAAATATTTATGTAAGACTTCCATTTTTATTGGACAATAACCATATTAAAATTTATCTGCTAGGTCTGCACAACAGGTATCAACAATCTGGTGTACCAGATTGGAGCAATACACATACACAGGTTCTAATTTCCCTGACTAAGAATGAAACCCTCTGGTGGCGCGGTGGTTGAAAGTCCGCCTGCCCATGCAGGGGACGCGGGTTCGTGCCCCGGTCCGGGAAGATCCCACATGCTGCGGAGCGGCTAGGCCCGTGAGCCATGGCCGCTGAGCTTGCGCGTCTGGAACCTGTGCTCCACAACAGGAGAGGCCACAACAGTGAGAGGCCCGCGTACCACAAAAAAAAAACAATGAAACCCTCACCTACCCAATTAATTTTTAGAAAAGATCAAAAAGAAGATCTAATTGTTATTAGAACTTGAGAATTTGAACTTCTTCATAAAAAACTTGAATTTAAGAGACATACATTGATTTTGAAACTGTTATAAACTAACAGACCTCTACCTACCAATCTACAACTGTTTTGATTGTTTCTTTCCCTGTACATATTCACACATTTATATATTGACAGTGAAGATATAATTGTTTTATGTTCTTTAAAAAATTTAAACAAACTTGTTTTTTCATATTCAGTCCTACTAATTATCATATAAAAATAAAATTTTTTTCAGAAAACACCTTTAAGCATTCCAGAATGTTCTCAATTTTCTCATATTCCGGTTATTCCCCCCTACTTCTTGTTATAAGAAATAACAATGCAAATAGTTTTTTTTCTTTCTTTTGTATTACTTGCTTGGAGTATATTCTCAGAAGTAGGACTATTATATCAACAGATGTTAATTTTTTTTTATTCTTAGACAATCTTTGTAAAATATTTCTCTAAGCATGAAGTTGCCTAATCAATCTTAGCTGACAGAAATGCTTTGGTATATTTATTTTTTGATAATTAGCAAAATATGACTAGTAAAAACTACCTGTATTTTTAAAATTCCACAGCTCACTCAACATCAACTTGAAGAAATAAATTTTAATAGAAAAGTATAAATTTATTAATCTGATTATGAAGCTATTTATAAAATGATGATATAATGATTGCCTCTTAGGATCAATCTTCCTCATCTAAAACAAAAACAAAGAAACACCGTATCTGGCCCTTTCTCTCTTCACAGACACAAGTCCAGTGCAAAATGTCTGGCACATTCCCACAGCAATTCCCTTAGGTGCTAAGGCCTTTCAGAACTTCTATAGCAGCAATTTTATTTAAACTTAGATGAGAGTGGGGAAGAGGAAGAGATTATGAAAGAAAAGAGGACAACCATTTGCTCTCCCCATCACAATGAGATGAGAAATGAAGAGGCAGAATTAAATTTTTTTTTTAAAAAGGTTAGGCTAGATGAGATTTTGAAAGCAGTGTACTGAAAGAACACGTCAGTAAAATACATTTTCACTTTCTGAAGGCTAGTTTACATCCTTAGGATGCAATTCCACTTTTTTCATTCTCTAAGAGATGAATAAAATGGCATATTTATATATCTTCTAATCTTCATTCTAGTCACCTCTTTCATTACCAAAATTCACCCTGTACGGGGATGGTTATTAGTTGCCTGTGAGGAATTAGCACCAAAACTAGGACTAAAGCAGAATCTCAGGCACAAATTTAACCTTGAAGAAGGAACTTTCCTAGCTGTATCTCCCGTTTCTGTAAAATAAAGATAAATACCATTTGATAAAATATCTGTAAAATAAATATGATGAGACAGAATGGCTAGTACAATAGTATAATGATGCCCTATTCTTAGAATGTTCATTCAAAGTTCATTAACTATGACACTGTAAGATGCTCTCTCTATATATATAATATAAAGAAATAAAAGATATGGACCAATTAAGACAAAATAAGTTTCAACAGAAGCCTTCCAATAGTTAAATTTGGATCCAATGGATCCAGACTGCTTTGTATAATTCTTTTTGTTAATTTGTTTAAATTTGCTTAAGTTTTTAAATAAGACAGATCTCTGCAGAGAAAGTTTCGATGAAATTTCCTCTTTAATCTACTTGGTTTGTGGAAAATGCCATAAAACGATGATACTAAACTTTCTATATAGTTCAGCCAGTAAAGCTTCTGTCTACCAGGCAAGCTGGTGGATAACCTCAAACATAAGATCTAGTTTTAATAAGTCATAAATCTTTATGATTAATTTTGAAAGCTTTGGTCCACCACATCTTTCCTTAATATAGATGGTTTTCAACTAGTTTTGAATAGCTGTGAACATTTTTAAAAAAATCACACTAAGTTGCCTGACATTAGGAACAACACAGAGACTTCCGGGAAGATGGCGGAAAAGTAAGACGCGGAGATCACCTTCCTCCCCACAGATACACCAGAAATACATCTACACGTGGAACAACTCCTACAGAACACCTACTGAACGCTGGCAGAAGACCTCAGGCCTCCCAAAAGGCAAGAAACTCCCCCACGTACCTGGGCAGGGCAAAAGAAAAAAGAAAAAACAGAGACAAAAGAATAGGGATGGGACCTGCACCAGTGGGACGGAGCTGTGAAGGAGGAAAGGTTTCCACACAGTAGGAAGCCCCTTCGCGGGCAGAGACTGCGGGTGGCGGAGGGGGAAGCTTCGGAGCCGCGGGGGAGAGCACAGCAACAGGGGTGCAGGGGGCAAAGCAGACAGATTCCCGCACAGAGGATCGGTGCCGACTGGCACTCACCAGCCCGAAAGACTTGTCTGCTCACCCGCCGGAACGGGCAGGCCTGGGAGCTGAGGATCGGGCTTCGGTTGGAGCGCAGGGAGAGGACTGGGGTTGGCGGCGTGAACATAGCCTGCAGGGGGTTACTGCGCCACGGCTGGCCGGGAGGGAGTCGGGGGAAAAGTCTGGACCTGCCGAAGAGGCAAGAGACTTTTTCTTCCCTCTTTGTTTCCTGGTGCGCGAGGAGAGGGGATTCAGAGTGTTGCTTAAAGGAGCTCCAGAGACGGGCGCGAGCCACGGCTAAAAGTGCGGACCCCAGAGACAGGCATGAGACGGTAAGGCTGCTGCTGCCGCCACCAAGAAGCCTGTGTGCAAGCACAGGTCACTCTCCACACCCCCCTTCCGGGGAGCCTGTGCAGCCCGCCACTGCCAGGGTCCCGGGATCCAGGGACAACTTCCCCGAGAGAACGCACGGCGCGCCTCAGGCTACTGCAACGTCATGCTGGCCTCTGCCGCCGCAGGCCCGCCCTGCACTCCGTGCCCCCCTACCCCCCCGCCTGAGTGAGCCAGAGTCCCCGAATCAGCGGCTCCTTTAACCCAGTCCTGTCTGAGCAAAGAACAAACGCCCTCCAGCGACCTACACGCAGAGGTGGGGCCAAATCCAAAGCTGAGCCCCTGGGAGCTGTGAGAACAGAGAAGAGAAAGGGAAGTCTCTCCCAGCAGCCTCAGAAGCAGCGGATTAAAGCTCCACAATCAACTTGATGTACCCTGCATCTGTGGAATACATGAATAGACAACGAGTCATCCTAAATTAAGGAGGTGGACTTTGAGAGCAAGATTTATGATTTTTTCCCATTTTCCTCTTTTTGTGAGGGTGTAAGTGTATGCTTCTCTGTGAGATTTTGTCTGTATAGCTTTGCTTCCACCATTTGTCCCAGGATTCTATCCGTCCGTTTTTGTTTGTTTTTTTCTCTTAATAATTATTTTTTTATTTAAATAACTTTATTGTATTTTATCTTATTTTATTTTACTTTATCTTTTCTTTCTTTTTTTCCTTCCTTCCCTCCTTCTTTCCCTCCTTCCTTCCCTCCCTCCCTCCCTTCTTTCTTCCTTCTTCCTTTCTTGCTTCCTTCCTTCCTTCCTTCCTTTCTACTTCTACTAATACTTTCTTTCTAATTTTTCTTCTCAGCCATGTGGATGAAAGGCTCTTGGTGCTGCAGCCAGGAGTCAGTACTTTGCCTCTGAGGTGGGAGAGCCAACTTCAGGACACTGGTCCACAAGAGACCTCCCAGCTCCACATAATATCAAATGGCGAAAATCTCCCGGAGATCTCCATCTCAACACCAGCACTCAGCTTCACTCAACGACCAGCAAGCTACAGTGCTGGACACCCTATGCCAAACAACTAGCAAGACAGGAACACAACCCCACCCATTAGCAGAGAGGCTGCCCAAAATCATAATAAGTCCATAGACACCCCAAAACACACCACCAGATGTGGACCTGCCCACCAGAAAGACAAGACCCAGCTTCTCTAGGCAAGAAACACAAAAGAAGGAAAAGACCTACAAAACGAACCCAAAACAATTAAGAAAATGGGAATGGGAACATACACATCGATAATTACCTTAAATGTAAATGGACTAAATGCTCCCACCAAAAGACACAGATTGGCTGAATGGATACAAAAACAAGATGCATATATTTGCTATCTACAAGAGACCCACTTCAGACCTAGAGACACATACAGACTGAAAGTAAAGGGATGGAAAAAGGTATTTCATGCAAATGGAAACCAAAAGAAAGCTGGAGTAGCAATTCTCATATCAGACAAAATAGACTTTAAAATAAAGACTATTAGAAGAGACAAAGAAGGACACTACATACTGATCAAGGGATTGATCCAAGAAGAAGATATAACAATTGTAAATATTTATGCATCCAACATAGGAGCACCTCAATACATAAGGCAAATACTAACAGCCATAAAAGGGGAAATCGACAGTAACACATTCATAGTAGGGGACTTTAACACCCCACTTTCACTAATGGACAGATCATCCAAAATGAAAATAAATAAGGAAGCACAAGCTTTAAATGATACGTTAAACAAGATGGACTTAATTGATATTTATAGGACATTCCATCCAAAAACAACAGAATACACATTTTTCTCTACTGCTCATGGAACATTCTCCAGGATAGATCATATCTTGGGTCACAAATCAAGCCTTGGTAACTTTCAGAAAATTGAAATTGTATCAAGTATCTTTTCCGACCACAACGCTATGAGACTAGATATCAATTACAGGAAAAGATATGTAAAAAATACAAACACATGGAGGCTAAACAATACACTACTTAATAACGAAGTGATCACTGAAGAAATCAAAGAGGAAATTAAAAAAATACCTAGAAACAAATGACAATGGAGACACGACAACCCAAAATCTATGGGATGCAGCAATAATAGTACTAAGAGGGAAGGTTATAGCAATACAATCCTATCTTAAGAAACAGGAAACACCTCGAATAAACAACCTAACCCTGCAACTAAAGCAATTAGAGAAAGAAGAACAAAAAAGCCCCAAGGTTAGCAGAAGGAAAGAAATCATAAAAATCAGATCAGAAATAAATGAAAAAGAAATGAAGGAAATTATAGCAAAGATCAATAAAACTAAAAGCTGCTTCTTTGAAAGGATAAACAAAATTGATAAACCATTAGCCAGACTCATCAAGAAAAAAAGGGAGAAGACTCAAATCAATAGAATTAGAAATGAAAAAGGAGAAGTAACAACTGACACTGTAGAAAAACAAAAGATCATGAGAGATTACTACAAGCAACTCTATGCCAATAAAATGGACAACCTGGAAGAAATGGACAAATTCTTAGAAATGCACAACCTGCCAAGACTGAATCAGGAAGAAATAGAAAATATGAGTAGACCAATCACAAGCACTGAAATTGAAACTGTGATTAAAAATCTTCCAACAAACAAAAGCCCAGGACCAGATGGCTTCACAGGCGAATTCTATCAAACATTTAGAGAAGAGCTAACACCTATCCTTCTCAAACTCTTCCAAAATATAGCAGAAGGAGGAACACTCCCAAACTCATTCCACGAGGCCACCATCACCCTGATACCAAAACCAGACAAGGATGTCACAAAGAAAGAAAACTACAGGCCAATATCACTAATGAACATAGATGCAAAAATCCTCAACAAAATACTAGCAAACAGAATCCAACAGCACATTAAACAGATCATACACCATGATCAACTGGGGTTTATTCCAGGAATGCAAGGATTCTTCAATATACGCAAATCAATCAACGTGATACACCATATTAACAAAGTGAAGGAGAAAAACGATATGATCATCTCAATAGATGCAGAGAAAAGTTTCGACAAAATTCCACACCCATTTATGATAAAAACCCTGCAGAAAGCAGGCATAGAGGAAACTTTCCTCAACATAATAAACGCCATATATGACAAACCCACAGCCAACATTGTCCTCAATGGTGAAAAACTGAAAGCATTTCCACTAAGATCAGGAACACAACAAGGTTGCCCACTCTCACCACTCTTATTCAACATAGTTTTGGAAGTTTTAGCCACAGCAATCAGAGAAGAAAAAGAAATAAAAGGAATCCAAATCAGAAAAGAAGTAAGGCTGTCACTATTTGCAGATGACATGATACTATACATAGACAATCCTAAAGATGCTACAAGAAAACTACTAGAGCTAATCAATGAATTTGGTAAAGTAGCCAGATACAAAATTAATGCACAGAAATCTCTGGCATTCCTAAACACTAATGATGAAAAATCTGAAAGTGAAATCAAGAAAACACTCCCATTTACCACTGCAACAAAAAGAATAAAATATCTAGGAATAAACCTACCTAAGGAGACAAAAGACCTGTATGCAGAAAATTATAAGACACGGATGAAAGAAATTAAAGATGATACAAATAGATGGAGAGATATACCATGTTCTTGGATTGGAAGAATCAACATTGTGAAAATGACTCTACTACCCAAAGCAATCTACAGATTCAATGCAATCCCTATCCAACTACCACTGGCATTTTTCACAGAAGTAGAACAAAAAATTTCACAATTTGTATGGAAACACAAAAGACCCTGAATAGCCAAAGCAATCTTGAGAATGAAAAACGGAGCTGGAGGAATCAGGCTCCCTGACTTCAGACTATACCACAAAGCTACAGTAATCAAGACAGTATGGTACTGGCACAAAGAAAGATAGATCAATGGAACAGTATAGAAAGCCCAGAGGTAAACCCACGCACATGTGGCCACCTTATCTTTGATAAAGGAGGCAGGAATATACAGTGGAGAAAGGACAGCCTCTTCAACAAGTGGTGCTGGGAAAACTGGACAGGCACATGTAAAAGTATGAGATTAGATCACTCCCTAACACCATACACAAAAATAAGCTCAAAATGGATTAAAGACCTAAATGTAAGACCAGACACTATAAAACTCTTAGAGGAATATATAGGCAGGACACTCTATGACATAAATCACAGCAAGATCCTTTTTGACCCACCTCCTAGAGAAACGGAAGTAAAAACAAAAATAAACAAATGGGACCTAACGAAACTTCAAAGCTTTTTCACAGCAAAGGAAACCATAAACAAGACCAAAAGACAACCCTCAGAATGGGAGAAAATATTTGCAAATGAAGCAACTGACAATGGATCAATCTCCAAAATTTATAAGCAGCTCATGCAGCTTAATAACAAAATAGCAAATAACCCAATCCAAAAATGGGCAGAAGACCTAAATAGACATTTCTCCAAAGAAGATATACAGACTGCCAACAAACACATGAAAGAATGCTCAACATCACTAGAGAAATGCAAATCAAAACTACAATGAGATATCATCTCACACCAGTCAGAATGGCCATCAACAAAAAATCTAGAAACAATAAATGCTGGAGAGGGTGTGGAGAAAAGGGAACCCTCTTGCACTGTTGGTGGGAATGTAAATTGATACAGCCACTGTGGAGAACAGTATGGAGGTTCCTTAAAAAACTACAAATAGAGCTACCATATCACCCAGCAATCCCACTACTGGGCATATACCCTAAGAAAACCATAATTCAAAAAGAGTCATGTACGAAAATGTTCATTGCAGCTCTATTTACAGTAGCCCGGAGATGGAAACAAGTGTCCATCATCGGATGAATAGATAAAGAAGATGTGGCACATATATACAATGGAATATTACTCAGCCATAAAAAGAAACGAAATTGAGCTATTTGTAATGAGGTGGATAGACCTAGAGTCTGTCATACCGAGTGAAGTAAGTCAGAAAGAGAGAGACAAATACCGTATGCTAACACATATATATGGAATTTAAGGGAAAAAAATGTCATGAAGAACCTAGGGGTAAAACAGGAATAAAGACACAGACCTACTAGAGAATGGACTTGAGGATATGGGGAGGGGGAAGGGTAAGCTGGGACAAAGTGAGAGAGAGGCATGGATATATATACACTACCAAAGGTAAGGTAGATAGCTAGTGGGAAGCAGCCACATAGCACAGGGAGATCAGATTGGTGCTTTGTGACCGCCTGGAGGCGTGGGATAGGGAGGGTGGGAGGGAGGGAGACGCAAGAGGGAAGAGATATGGGAACATATGTATATATATATAACTGATTCATTTTGTTGTAAAGCAGAAACTAACACACCATTGTAAAGCAATTATACTCCAATAAAGATGTTTAAAAAATAAAGAAAGAAAGAAAGAACAACACAGAAACCATAGAAAAATGTATTAGGATAGAAAGTATTTGAGGGTTCTTGCTTTCTTTTTATAAACCCAGCGGCTATTTAAAGTAATTGTCTCAAAGTCTAAACCTATTTCTCAAACCTATTTGAACTTTGTATTAGACAATATGGGGATATGAACTTCAGTAAGAGATTCCATCCATCTTTTATCCTAAAAGAACGATTGATATTAGAGTATATTATTCACTACTGTGAAAATCACCAAGCAGCACGCTATTAGGTCAGCTTGAATCCATCAGTGATTCTATAAAAATGACATGACCAAGCCACTAAAGTGACAAAACTTCCATTTCTTAAAGAAGGCAGATATTTGGAAATGAATCATGTAGTCTGTATACATAGATGCAAGTCTGGCAAATTCACAAGAACTAGACTTACTGGGTAAGTGGTAAATGTCTTAATATTCAAAATTTCACATGGCTTCTTTATTACTGAGACCTTATTATTATGAAAATCCATTCCTTCCTATAACCACAGGCAAGGTTTCTGGCACAAGTTCAGTACAAAAACATCTATAATCATGGATCCATTTTAAGTCATTTTTTAAAATACTGAGGCCCAATAAGACTTGCCCCTTGATTAGAAAGGGAACTGAAAGTTCAAAAATAAGAGACATAAAGAGAAACTTTTTTTTCTATGTAAATGGCCAATCAGTCCAATTGTTTATCATACTTGTTTAACTGGTTGACTGGCAGAGGCTAGTGACAGATATTGTCGAGAACAGATAGAGTAGCATTACTAGTCACAGCCGACTCAGACCAAATCAGTGGAGACTACCATCACAAGAAAAGTGGTAGCTGTATTTTATAAAGACATGAATATCAGTTGCTAAAAGGAAACTTTTTTACAAACCAAGTTAATTTCAAACAACAGATTAAATTAATAATATAAAGATTTTGATTAAATCAAGCATCTCTGCCATAAAACCTTCAAAACACAAAGCTATAAAACAAAAGATTTTTCAAAACGAATCCATCATTTGCTTCTTAAAAGGAAAGGTTCATTAAAAATACTCACTATTCTTTTTTAAATTTTTAATTTGAAATAATTATAGATTCACAGGTGGTTGCAAAGAAACATACAGGGAGGTTCCATGCACCCTGTCTCCAATGTTAACATCTTACACAACAATAGCACAATTATCAAAAGCAAGAATTTGACACCGATACAATCCAAAGAACTTATTCAGATTTCATCAATTATACATGCTCTCTTTTGTGTGTATGTGTGCACACATGCGCACGTACACCTGACATTTAATCACATGTGTAGACTGTGTAACATAACTACCACTAGGATCAAGATACTCAACTGCATCATAACAAGATTCCCTGTGTACCCCCTTTATAGCCACTATTCTTTTATAAACAATTAGTTAGCAAAAAAGATCATTTCACTGTCCTATATTAGCTGTCATATCACAAGTAGATACATTAGTGACTGAGGAGTAGAAAATAACCTTGCATGAGCTTTCTTTTTATTTTGTTAAGTCCTAGGTGAATCCAAGGTTAAGAAAAACAAACAAGTGAGAGCTGGGAAGGTGAGAGGCAGCTCCAAAGGTAGTGGTGTTTGACTACGTAACTAGAAAGGGGTAATGGGGACACATTTTCATCAGAGGTTTAGAGACTACCTAGTATATTCGCCCCAAACGAGGTAGTACAGCACAGTCTAAATCGCCAAACAGCTTCCTAAAATATACCATATTAGCTAAGAGAGCAAAAGAGAGAGTTATACAGGTAAGTTTTTAGGAATCAAAAAGGGAAAGCAACAAACTACTTTCATTTCATAGTTGTATATTTAAAACATGCATTTATTAAGTTAAATATATCACGTAATAGTAATACAGATTGTTTAAGCTTACAGGTCTATTACATAATCCATTTACTCTTAATTAAAATAGTTGGTACTGTAGAATAAAAGATTTTGAAACATACTTGTGGATATTTACTAAGAACATCTAAATGATACCATTAATATGAGATGCTTTTTCAAAATGCAGTGACTAACCAGAGGTAAAAAAAAAATTAGCATAAGGTCCTTAAATAATTATTGGCAGTAGTGTATTATAAAAATGAAATTAGTCAATTTCATTTTATTTCATTACTTAATTCCTTTTGTAATTTTCCCAAATCCAATACTTACATTCAAATTTTAGGATCCAGCAACCACTGAGAATCCCAAGCATACATTTCAGGGTGCTTTGAACTGTATCACCAGGAACAATGACATGAGTTACTGGAAAACAAAAAAAGCAATAAGAGAAACAGAAATATAAACCGAAATAATTTTTTAACCAGTCTGCTTTTTATAACCAGTTAGTCTACATTTTATAAACTTATACCTGAATTTTCTTGAAAGGCAACAATTTTTATACTTAGGTATAAGACTTCTTTTATTTAGTTTCATTCTCTATTCTGGCTACCAACATGAAAAACCAGATCATAAACCATATATCTTAAAGCCACAGTAGCCAACACAAATTTTTCTTTTCTATTTCAAATTATAACTAAGGAAGTAAAGCATTACGCTGCATTACAATTTATTTGTCATTAGCAAACTCATAAAGTTGCTCTGATGTATTGTTCTGTCTTAAAATAGGTGCAAAGCTTTAAACTTTATATTTCCTAACTAAATTAAGACTTGTAAGTAAGTAGTTTATAACTGTAAAACCATTTTAGAATTATTACCAGATTCAAAGTATATAGTCAGATCCCAATGGTTAAAACATATAAATTATCAAAGGGAGCTCTACAATGGAATTACCCATTTAAAAATTTCTTCAACCAAAAATAAATAAATAAATAATCCTCACCTGTACTGTCAAACTCAGCACATTTTTTAGCCTTAAGAATTGCTGCAAGCTCACTGAGCATTTGCTGTTGTTCTGAAGAAAGTCCACTGCCTATAAGTACAAGAGGCCCATCCCTGCGCTGACCAGTGTTTACCTGTCAATGGAAGAGGAGATGCCAGTGTTAAAAACATTTAAAGATTAGAGAAAAATTAAACTGACTTTCAATTGATACAAGCTTGGATTTCATTCCTTAGTTTATCTAGTAATTTCCCAAAATTTCCATTGAACCTTAATGCTCAATGCATTTGAATAACTGTTTTTCTATTTCTTTACCCCCTTCTCCCAATAAAACACTACTTGGGCTAGCTGTCTATATCCAGAATGTCTTGTTTCCTTGATTCTACTTTTTTTTAATAAATTTATTTTATTTTTTATTTATTTGTTTTTGGCTGCATTGGGTCTTCGTTGATGCGTGGGGGCTTTCTCTAGTTGCAGCGAGCGGGGGGCTACTCTTTACTGCAGTACGTATGCTTCTCATTGCGGTGGCTTCTCTTGTTGCGGGGCACGGGCTCTAGGCACACGGGTTTCAGTAGTTGCGGTGTGCGGGCTCAGTAGTTGCGGCTCATGGGCTCTAGAATGCAGGCTCAGTAGCTGTGGCGCACAAGCTCAGTTGCTCTGCACGGCATGTGGGATCTTCCCGGACCAGGGATCGAACCTGTGTCCTCTGCACTGGCAGGCGGATTCTTAACCACTGTGCCACTAGGAAGTCCCTCCTTGATGCTAAATTGGGTCTCTCTAGGGTTTTACAACTTCATTCTGTCACCAGTAAGCACTCCCCCCTTTTTTAAAGTAACCCAAAATACCCACTTAAAATGATCAATTCTCTATCCCCCCCCCCACTAACTTATTCCAATAGAGTTAAACTCAACTTGGTCTTTTTAATTTAAACTGAGATTACATAAAAAATTAAAGAAAACTAAGACTTCTAGAACAGCACTGATCTCAAAGACAGAAAACAAAATTTTAACACTATAACAGTTACCTCTCGAAACCAAGAAAGTGAAAACAGACAAAGGAATACCAAAGTTACATCAGACCCACCAACAGTAGTAAGTCAATGCAGCTTATGAAAAGGGAAGTGATCTAACAAAGACTAATATTTTCATTTTAATAGAAAGACTTAGAACTTACAGAAGACAAAAAAGACAAGAATAAAAAGGAGGCACCAATGGATACCGTTAAAGATTAAACATGAAAGATTCAAAGAAGCAATGGGACAGTGTTTTCAATAGCAGCCAACAGAAATTTAATAAATGAAATTGGAGTGAGAGTTAGCCAAAAGCTACCTGATAGAAAAGCAATGACCCAGCAGATAAGAAAGAAAACGTAAATCAGGACTACTGTATTACAAGATAAAAAGCCAAACATAATACTTTAATTTTCAAACACCATACAAAGGGTCCTCCTAAATGTATGAGTGTATATGTATTCTGGACATCTGGGCTCTCAAAAGTTCCACAGAACATGAGTGAAACACTGCAGGTATAATTACCAGTATAGTTCAGCAAGTAGATTGGAGAAAACTGATATTTAAATATTCATTTCACATATCTGAGTAGTGATAACAATTTATCCAGTCTGATGCTGTACAATATTACACATAAATTGTTGGCTACAACTGTAAACAGACTGATCTCAATAATTTATTCACTCAAAATACATTAAGTAATATTCTACTATGTATTTAAGTGTGTATTGTAGACATTTTTAAAAAGATTTCTATAAAAAGTTTTTTTAATGGCAATATTCAACACTTAAAAGTCTGGCTTACTGAATTACTTCTTTCTCTAAGGTTCAAGTTGCAAAGGTTTTCCTGGATATGCTGTGCACACACCACACACATACTGACATCACATTTCTGTCCACTTACCTTTCCTATTCACTAAATTATAAGATGAGGTAACCATGCCTAACCTAAACACTGTAAACACTCCGTAAGATGAAAATAGTTGTCTACTTTATCAATCATTCAATTGCTATACAATGATAATATTAAAAAACAGCATTTCAAATATTCTTGTCAGTTATACAAATAAGTGCCATAAAATAGCTCTGAACGGAACACATTACTTTTCAATTTATATAACTCCACTTCAGCTAAAGTAGTTCTCTGCACGAAATAACAAATGAAAGGATATCAATTCTAAATATAGCATATGATACTATTTCCACCAACCTCAGGAAAGCACCAAAGTGGGTCAAGCATTTTCCTATCCAGTTTCTAAATTAGAATAAAAAATAGAAACTGGCACTAATTTTTCATAGTTAAGGAAAGCTCTTTAAAAAATGAATATAATTGGGCTTCCCTGGTGGCGCAGTGGTTGAGAGTCCGCCTGCCGATACAGGGGACACGGGTTCGTGCCCTGGTCCGGGAAGATCCCACATGCCGCGGAGTGGCTGGGCCCGTGAGCCATGGCCACTGAGCCTGCGCGTCCGGAGCCTGTGCTCCGCAGCGGGAGAGGCCACAACAGTGAGAGGCCCATGTACCGCATATAAAAAAAAAAAAGAATAAAATAAAGCAAACAGCTATCAAAGCCACATGTCTGATATGGGGTGGGAGTGGGGAAGGCATCTGATTTGAGAGTAAGCAGAGGTCTCAGAACCAGGAGGTTCAAAAGATGTTCAGAAAACATCCAAAAGTTTCAATACTCTGCTTTTAGAGAGATTAGATATTATGTACACTGGCATTAAATACACTTTTATTTAAGGAATAATTAGATATGAAACTTTTTCTTAGAAAAATTAGTTATTCTGAATTTATCCAAATTAATGAGTTTATCAATAATAGGACCTGAAAAACTATACAAGGAGTCTAAGGGAGTGAGGAAGCATATGCCATGTGTACATCTGGCTCCCTACATTTGTTCCCGGTGGAGAAAACAGCTCATGCTAAGGACCTGAAATGGGACCGTGTTTGGGGGGGATTCAAGAAACAGCAAGGCAGCCTATGCGGCTGAAAAAGATGAGTGAAAGGGAGTCTGATAGTGGCTGGGGAAGCAGATCCCAGAGCTTGATTTTAATGAGTACACGTAAAGAGACAACCCTTTCAGGGGCTTCCCGGGTGGTGCAGTGGTTGAGAGTCTGCCTACTGATACAGGGGACACGGGTTCGTGCCCTGGTCTGGGAGGATCCCACATGCCGCGGAGCGGCTGGGCCCGTGAGCCATGGCCGCTGAGCCTGCGCGACCGGAGCCTGTGCTCCACAACAGGAGAGGCCACAGCAGTGAGAGGCCCGCGTACCGCAAAAAAAAAAAAAAAAAAAAAAAAGAAACAACCCTTTCAACTTAAGGACATTTTACCATTCATTGTCGTTTCCTTAGCCAACGATCTACCATTAAGATAGTAAATAACGATATTCACAGGCTATGTCCATGTGACATAAAGAAAGTATAGGTTTCTTACATTTAATAAAAACAGGATCATAATTGGATAGCTGAATTAAAAGGAAGATTGCCACTCTCAGATTCCGATAATACCATAAAGATATCTTTATTTTTGACATATCTAAAATAATCCTTTCCCAGGTTTTACATAAAAGAAACATTGGCAAATGACAACTTATTTATGTTCTGCCAGCAGAGTTCAAGTCCAAATGAATAAAGTGCCAATTTATACTTAAGTATGATGGGACTGAATGAATACTGACCTAAGATTTAAGAAATTTAAGTTCTAATTGATCCATTAAAAAAGTTTTTTTTTTCCTATGGCTGGTTAACTCTGGGCAAATCACACTACATCTCAGTTTTCTCATTTATAAAATGAGGAAATTAAACTGCTAATTTCTAGGTCTTCCAGTTCTATAGATGGGGCACACTTAAAAGGCTTAAGTCTAGAGCAGGACATTAAGAGTTTTCAAAGTATAAGGGTAACCAGCCTGTGACAGCACCTATGACCACCTCAAATTATAAACACTTTCGGTGACCTCCTTATCTTAAACAATGGGGTCAATCACTATTCCACTGCCCTCACTAGACAAGAAGTCTTCTCTGAACAGTTCTAGATCTCAGCTCATCCTTTTCTCTCATTTTCCCCCATCTGAGCAGTTGCTAAGATACAGTGCGTCCACCATCCCTGTCTCTCTAAAAGCCCTCATCTCCTCTCCACACACCTCCTCCTTCCCCCACCACTTGTAGTTCCAGTCCTCACCATTTCACACCTGGATCCCACTTCAATAGCCTCCTAACCAGTCTTCAGTCCCGGCCTGCCCCCAACTACCCCCTGCAGAGTCCCATTCCACTTAGAGACACGCTGAAGGCGCCCCACTAACCGGGGAATAAAGTCTAAACTCCTCCACAGGGAACTCAAGGTCTTTCACAATCTCTTTACCTCCAACTGCTCTTTAACACACCTCATGCTCCTCTAACACCGAACTCTAGTTTCTCAAATTTCTAAGGTCCTTCGTGTCTCTGTTTCTCTGACCAGCTGTCCCTTAGATTTGGCCTGCCATCCCTGCTTCGTACACCTGATTGCAGCAAGCAGTCAAAAGCCATTCCTCACTCCCTCCACACTAAGAGAATCCTAATTTTGTTCAGACACCCACTCTTCAAGGACTGACCCTATCTTCAACCGTGATGTATGCCAAAAACAATTGTGTGACCAGTCCTGACCAGTAAGACATAAAGGGCAAGTCCACTGGAAGGCTTCTGGGAAAGGTTTTGGTCCTAACGCTGGACACTGTCACATCTGGAATTGTGGCAATTATCCTGCAGCCACTAGGAGGGAGATTAGTGAGGACAAAGCCACCAAGCGGAGGATGGCGAAGTAGAACAACAGAAATAATTTGGGTCTTTGGTGCAGCCACGTAATTGCTAAACTAACCAAATTGAGAGCTATCCTATATTGGGATTATCGTTATGTAAGATAATACGCTGTCTTTAAGCATTTGCGTGAACGTTTTCGTTATGTGCAGCCACTAGCACTCTATTAGATACCCTGCTAAAAGTTGTACCTTTAAAGGCTTACTTAAACACCTTGTCACCTTCTCTTCTCATCCCTCCTAAAGTCAGCTTCTTCCTTCATGATTCTACTGTACATTTTCTATGGCATGTATTACAAATTCACTGCAGTGTGTAATAATTTTTTTTACATCCACATTCCCCACCAAACTAGAGGTTCCTAAGGAACAGGCATTCTTTCCACAAGGCAGTAAATGGCACCACCATCTTCTCCACTATTAATTCTACTCCTTCTCCACACTTTGTATGTAATCCATCCAAAAGTTCTGGTGGCATTAACTCAAGAATACATACTAATCTCATTACTTCTCATAATCTCCACTGCTGTTACCTTAATCCAGGACGGTATCTTTCTCCTGTCACAAAGAAACAGTCCTAAGTGATCTCCCTGCTTCCACTCTTGCTGCCACACCATGTTCCTTGATTAGAAAGCAGCTAGAGTGAACTTTCTAAAGCATAAATCAAATCATACCATTCGTTGCTTTAAATCCTATCAATGGTTTCCCATTACTCTTAGACATGCCCTATTCACTAGCAATAATGACCCTCTCTCTAATCTTCAAATACACCAGGGTCATCCACTGAAGGGCCTACATCCTTGCTGTCCCCTCTGTTTGGACACTTGTCCTCCAGATATTCACCTGGATGCCCGCTCATCGTCATTCAGGTTTCAGACCAAGTATCGGTTCTTTAAAGGCCCTCCTCGATGACCCAGCTAAAACAGTGCCTTTTTTGGAGCCCCCATTCTCCACTCTCTTACACTCTATAAGATCTGCTTCAAAGCACTCATTTATAAGTTTCCGAAATTATTTTATTAGTTTACATATTTACAGTCTTTTTCTTTCCTAGCTCTCACTAGAATGTAAGCTTCTTGAGAATAAGAGTTCTATCAGTCATATTTATTGCTGTATGAGTGCTGCCTAAAATATAGAGGGGGCAGGTTAATAAACATTTGTTGATTTATTCTGATTATGCCTTTGAACTTGAATTCACAATAGCTACTACACAGAAAGTGCTCAATAATTGGTGAATGAAAGCAGTTCGCTAACTGGAAATTTTGTCATTATGTTCGTTTTATAACTGATTTCAATAAAATACATAAATTTCCCAAAGCTAAAACCATACTCACTACTGAACAATGGCTAGTTGATGATGATTCATTCTTCTCTGGTAGCAGCAACAGCGATTTCATATTTTCACTGTCTGTATAATCCACAGGCCGCAGACCAAATATGTTACTGGTAAAATAAGTGCAGATGGGTTTAAGTAAATAAAATGTGTGATTTGATTCTTAACTAAATGAATACACTAGTGGAACAACTTTTTCAACTTCCTTAATAATATCCAATTTTTACTAAAATAAATGACTCAAGAATTCACATAAGGCATAAGGATCAAGTACCACAAGCTGCTGAATAGAAAAAAGATATAAAATTTCAATTTGACACCAGACCATTATAGGGAGTATTTCTAACTGAATTTATTGTTACTTACACACGAAGTTTTTCACAACTCTGTATTCTTGTGTATTCATATTCATATTTTAAAATATAGCTTCATAATCATTAATCACTATGGGGTGAGATGCTTTCAAATGCAAGTAAAAATCATTTACTGTAGCTATTATAGGCTCCATAGTCTATATAAACAAATACAGAAATTAGATAAATTCACAAGATAGGAATTTAGATCCACTAGAAGGAAAACTATGGCCACATGACAAACAATTTAATAAAGTAGTAAACAGGGCACTTTTTAAATTAATTTTACTATGTATGTACACTATAATCTACAATAATCACAGCCATCACGGAGCAAACTGACGTGCTGCAGAGAACATGCTGACGCAGAATTCCCAGCATGCACTAATTCACGAGCCACAGAATATTATACTGGAAGAGACCTCAGAAACATGGTACAATGGTTATTTCATAGATTAGAAAACAGAGAGAAAGCTTCCAATGACTTGACAAGGTCACATTTTCCTTCCATTCATTCCAACAATATTCCATATTGCCCATGACTAGTCTTCCAATCATAAATAAATTGCACCATGTCTATTATTCCACTTCTTTACATATGGTTTCAAAATGATTTTAATTTATTATACCATGGCAGAAAAATTTTCTAAAATGAACATTTCTTTTAAAATTTTCTGTTTTTTTAAGATTACATGGTATCTATATAATGGTCATTAATATTCATGTAAAAAAATGCAGTGTGGGGACTTCCCTGGTGGCGCAGTGGTTGAGAGTCCGCCTGCCGATGCAGGGGACACGGGTCCGTGCCCCGGTCCGGAAAGATCCCACTTGCCGCGGAGTGGCTGGGCCCGTGAGCCATGGCCACTGAGCCTGCGCGTCCGGAGCCTGTGCTCCCGTAAGAACCAATGAGATATAAGGTCTGCACAGAGCTCAGTGGGGCAAAAGCAGAGGAAAGAAAATAGGAAGAACTTAAAAGCCTGGTGAAGCTGCTTAAATGTGAAAGGAGAAAGAACAAAAGGAGGTACAGAAGTAGAATGAGTCTCCCAGCAGAGAGCAGCGAAGGCCTTGTGCGAAGGCATTGAAGTGAGCTAGTGTGGCAAATGAGAAACATCAAAAAATTTAAAAACAAAGAGAAGAGCAAGAAAGACAGAAGAGAAGAAGGAGGAGAAAGACAGAGAGAGAAGAGAGAGAATGCACAGAAGAATGGGGTGTTCTGGAAATGTAAGCTGTGACCAGAAACAAAAAGGATGGTACTGAAGAGGTAGACTGTCTCCTTAGGGCACAAGAAACCCTGAACAGCTCCCTAGACGGTTGTAAGCAGAAGGGATATCATCAATAGAGCAGGGTAGCTAAGAGCTAGAGTTACACAATCAGACGGCCTGAATTTAGATTCCAGCTCTGCCACTCAATAGTTGTATGACTTTAGAGGTATTTAACCTCCTATGCCTCTGTTTCCTCATCCGTAAAATGAGAATACAACCTACTTCGTCAGATTAATATATGTAAGGACCAAGTGAATTAATGTATATGTAAGGACCAAATGAATTAATGTATCAAAAGCACTTAAAACAGTGCCCGGCAGATAGTAAGTGCTCAATAATTGCTTGCTATTAATATTAACAGATTGGCATTTTGGGGGAGACAGATACAAAATGAAGATACAGGAACATAAGTTACATCTCCAGTGTTGACCTCTTCTCTTTATTTTCTCCAATTTTATGACATACTTCATGTATGCTTTGTAATGACAATTTAGATATACACTAAAGGGAAGGACAGAAACCTGGTTTCTTAGCAACATTAAAATAGGAGTAGATTTATGTTTTCCTATATGGTATAACATAAAAGATAAAAAGTATGAATGTACAATGTAAAGATAAAAAGTATAAACTAGATGACTCTGAAAAGTCCTTTCCTCACTAGGATTCTTTTTAATCACTAAGGCTAATAAAAAGGAAGTTTAACACTTCAGCTTTTTTTCAGGAGTTTAACATTTTGGCTTTACCCCAAAGGTAGAGTTCAGAATATAGTATGGCACTTCAATGTCCTCTTCCCCTCAAGAATGATAGAATAGACACCCACCTACAACTGTGCCCAAGATGAGTTTTACCACCAGTAGAAGGGGAGAAGGAGAGATGGGCAAATTTAAACTTGCACTTGCACATATAGATCATTCAATCCCAAACACACATGCAAAAAGGCTTTTTTTACTAATGCTAAACCTATCATGCATGACAGAATACAAAGATGGTCCATGATGAAATCCTTTATGAACAACTATGAAATTGCAAACATAGATTTTAAGTTTTCAAGTCACTTGAATTGCAGTGAAGCAAGAAAAAGCAGAGAAATTCAAAAGAGCAACATGTTTTTTTAAAAGCTATAAAACATAAATTATCTGTTACAGATTAATTTTTTAAACATTAACTAGGGCAGTGGAATAATTAATAAGTCCAATGGTCTATATACTAATCTCTAATTAAGAATTCTACATCCTTGCAAGGAAAACTCTGTTAATAGCAGACCAAGTAACAAATCCTAAACTCTGTATTTCTGTTAAAAAAAAAAAAAAAAAAAAAAGCATATGATATTCTCCAAACACTCAAAATAGTTCTGATGTGACTGGAATAGCTTTGGTTTTAAGTTCACACTGGGATGCACAGAAGGCAGTGCAAATGGATAGCCAACGAGGTTTTGAACAGTTATCAATATAAATATTCTTGAGCAACAAAGAAGTATAGAAGATATGAACCTTATTCTCACATCTGAAGTTAATATAGAACAAATTTTCCTTCTTAGGTAATGGACTCTCATTTTAGTCCTTAAGAAGTAAATTTCTCATGCAAAACACAAGTAAATTCAGAGTTAAATGAATTAACACTGTATTCAAATGTAAGAGGCATTTAAAAAACGCCAAAGTTTGCACAGCAAAAGCTCAAAGCACAGAAGAAAGTACTCTAAGCAAAATGTGACTTTAAGAAAACAGTAAAGTATTAGAATATTAAAATTAAATTAAAATAAAAGATAAAGTCAGAAGTACACATATGGCCTCAGATAAAACTATAAAATAGGTAAACTTTGTATAATAGTCCACAGGGACGATTTCAGAATAAATTTAATGGGATAACAAAAAGTCCGTTTCTCTTTAGTTCCTGCACTCTATTATTAATACATTAGTATTTCAGAGTGATAACAACTAGTAACCAAATTGAGAGAGATCTCCAAATATTATACAGTATGAAAGTTATCAAAATAAATAATATTATATCAGGTTGGAGACAAGGGACAGGGGATGGAAAACAGGAGGCAGGGTGGGAATTATTTCTGTAAGATACTCCATTCACATCCCCCAGACCAGAGAAGGTGGAAAGCATCCTGATTATTTTTAAGAAGCTGTAAGTATGATTTTCATATCAAAACCTGAGGGCAAAAAATGAAACCTAAAAAACAAACCATTCTAACTTACACCTATAGATGCAAAAGTCTTAAATAAAACCCTAGCAAACTAATGTAAAGTATTTGTTTAAAGAATAACAATACACTAAGTCAAGTTTATCCCAGGCATGTAACATGGTGTAATATTTTAAAATATGTTAATGACATCAACAGGCAAAAAGTCTAAGATCATCTCAAAATCACTTAGTAAAATAAAATACAGTCTTGTTTAAAAATGGTAAAATAACTGGGAGGAAGATTTTTTTTTTAATTGAAGCATAGTTGATTTACAATGTTGTGCTATTTTCTGGTATATAGCAAAGTGATTCAGTTATACGTACATATATACACATATATATATTTTTTTCATACTCTTTTCCACCATGGTTTATTATAGGATACTGAATACAGTTCCCTGTGCTATACAGTAGGACTTTGTTGCTTATCTATTTTATTTATAGTGGTTTGTATCTGTTAATCCCAAACTCCTAATTTATCCCTCCCCCATCCCCTTTCCCCTTTGGTAACTATAAGTTTGTTTTCTATGTCTGTGGGTCTGTTTCAGTTTTGTAAATAAGTTCATTTGCATCATATTTTAGCTTCCATATAAAAGTGATATTATATGGTATTTGTCTTTCTCTGTCTGACTTACTTCACTTAGTATGATAATCTCTAGGTCCATCCATGTTGTTGCAAATGGCATTATTTCATTATTTTTCATGGCTGAGTAATATTCCATTGTATTTATACGTATACCACCTCTTCTTTATCAATTCCTGTCAATGGACGTTTAGGTTGATTCCATGTCTTGGCTATTGTAAGCAGTGCTGCAATGAACATCAGGGTGCATGCAGCCTTTCAAATTATGGTTTTCTCCAGGTGTATGCCCAGGAGTGGGATTCCTGGATCATATGGCAGCTCTATTTTTAGTTTTTTAAGGAGTCTCCATACTGTTTTCCATAGCAGCTGCACCAATTTACATTCCCATCTACAGTGTAGGAGGGTTCCCTTTTCTCTACACCCTCTCCAGCATTTATTACTTGTAGACTTTTTGATGGTGGCCATTCTGACCAGTGTGAGGTAGCAGGTACCTCACTGTGGTTTTGATCTGCATTTCTCTAATAATTAGTGATATGGGTACCTTTTCATGTGCCTGTTGGCCATCTGTATGAGAAGATCTTTTTTTTTTTTTTTTTTTACGGTACGCAGGCCTCTCACTGTTGTGGTGGCCTCTCCCGTTGCAGAGCACAGGCTCCGGACGCGCAGGCTCAGCGGCCATGGCTCACGGACCCAGCCGCTCTGCGGCATGTGGGATCTTCCCGGACCGGGGCACGAACCCGTGTCCCCTGCATCGGCAGGCCGACTCTCAACCACTGCGCCACCAGGGAAGCCCGTTATTTTTAATATTGATTTTAATAGTGACTTATAAACCTACAATCACTATTTTTTTAAAATGAGAATAAAACAAGCATGCCAACTATCAATATTATTTTATAATATTGTTCTGGAAACTGTGACAAAGGCAGTAAGAAATAAAAGTTAATAAATGACCATTAAATCCTTCAAGTTAGGTGTTGGCTAGGTATAAGAGAAACACACTAAAATCAACAGCTTTCCTCTATATCAGGAATAACAAGTTTTATTTATTAACAGAATATCCACTTCACCAGGGCAACAAAAGGCTCAAATACCTAGGAAAATCTCAATAAATAGTTAGTTCCATGTGTATACAAACACACATATATAAAACAGATTAAAAACTTGACTAAGATGTATAACAGAAGACTTAAACAGAGAAACATACCATGGTCCTGTGAGAAATCAACTTTATTAATCCACTATTATCTATACACTTACCCAATTTTAATCAAAATCATAATAGGATATTCTTGAAACTTAACATAGTAAACCAAACTTCATGTGAAGGAATAAATTGATAAAAACAGCCAATTCCCCCTCCACCCCCCACTGCTACTGTCACTTTAATTCAGACTCTCATCACTTGTCCCCTAGATTATTAGAAACACCTCTTCACTGAACTTCCTGCCCAGTGTGAAGGTGAAAGTTTTCAACTTAAAATTTGAACTCTAGGGCTTCCCTGGTGGCACAGTGGTTGGGAGTCCGCCTGCCGATGCAGGGGACGCGGGTTCGTGCCCCGGTCCGGGAAGATCCCACATGCCGCGGAGTAGCTGGGCCCGTGAGCAATGGCCGCTGAGCCTGCGCGTCCAGAGCCTGTGCTCTGCAACGGGAGAGGCCACAGCAGTGAGAGGCCCGCGTACCGCAAAAAAAAAAAAAAAAAAATGAACTCTTTAGCACACAAGGCCTTTCACCGCTTCTGCCCACCTTCTCTGGCCTCTCATCTCATCCTCCTCCCTCCCTTCATTCCATTCTTGTATTAGCTCCTAGAAGTGAACCAACAAGCAGTCTGGCCGTAGTACCTTAGCACCCATCATCCTCTTTCTGAAGAGCCCATCCTCCTATTCTTTTTCTTCAAATTCAGCTGAAGTGCTACTTCCTCTAGAAAGCCTTTCATGACATCCTCTAGTCATATTTCTAGCCCCTACCCTGGATTTTCATAGAATCTTGGGGCATTGAGCTATGAAGGCCTGTATCATACTGTTCTGTAACCACTAATATAACTGTATAACTGTATAACCACTAATATAACTGTATAACGAACCGGGTTCGTGCCCCGGTCCGGGAGGATCCCACATGCCGCGGACCGGCTAGGCCCGTGGGCCATGGCCGCTGAGCCTGCGCGTCCAGAGCCTGCGCGTCCGGAGCCTGTGCTCTGCGACGGGAGAGGCCCACATACTGCAAAAAAAAAAAAAAAAAGAGTAACAGAGAAAAAAAAGAAAAGCGTGTTTGCCAACTCAGAGTCTGGAGTCTGAGATATTAATGGCTTAAAAGGAACAAGAACTTCAGGCAAAAAAAAAAAAAAAGAGTAGTAAGAACCCCATATAGTCCCCATGCCCCGCTCCCCATGCTCTGCTTAAGGGATGGAGGAAGGCACAGGAACAAACTTCACCTATTCTCACCTGCCAAGTATTTAACTCTAGAAAGACAATAGACAGAACACTGGCAGAAAGAAAAATAGACCTTAAAAATGCCAAGGCTGGAGGAATTACTTTGGGAAATTATTTTGTGATCCCAAAAAAGGTAACATGGGTGCCTAATGGGCAAGAGACTAACAATTCTGCTCAGGGAGCACATATCATTTACTCTGGCATCTACCAGGAACCCATTCTACCAGCCTAGACAAGGTGCAGCTTACGGAAACTTAGTTTTAGACATTCTCTTCACAATTATAGTCAAGTTGGGAGCAGAAGGAAGCAATTCCTATTTTCAGCTCATCAGCCCCTTTTATCAAGAGAGGAAAAAATATACCGTCTTTTTATGCATTCGAACACTTACTAATTCACTCTACAAATAAATGTGGGTACAGACTACATTAGGCACTCGGCAGGGCCTGGGAGAGCAGGCACGATCCCTGGTACCTAGAGCATACTACCTAATGAGAAGATAGTAAGAGGCAGGTGCACTACCACCTCTGGTCTATGACTGGGAGGAAGCGTCACATACGGACAAAGGATTCGGGAAAGCCAGCCAGAAAGAAATGATACCTAAGATGAAACCCAAAGAATGAGAAACTGACCACCAAAAACGAGTACTCCAGACAAAGGGAAAGCATATTTAAAGGTTAGGAAGCAAAACAGCTTGGCACATTTTAAGGAAATAAAAATTTAGAAATGCTAGTGCAAAAAAAAGGCTGAAGGAGAAGGGGGACAGGAGGAACTGTGGAGAGACGGGGCTGGAAGGATGAGGAGAGCCAGACCATCTGGGGCCCTACAAACCATGTTCTAAAGTCTGACTTTTATTTTAAAAACATTAAGAGGTGCCAGTGAAGGGTTTTAAGCAAGTAAGTCATTTGACCAGAATTACATATTTTTAAAGTTCTTGGGCTGCTTTATGAAAAGTAATCTGAAAAGGAAACCAGTTAGTAAATGGCAAAGCCAATCACGTCAACAACAACTACCACAAAATAAAACAGAAAGCAGAAAACACAGAAAATACTTAAGTATAATGACCAGTAGTCCACAAAATAAGGATGTTTAGAAACAGCTCCCAACCTGTTATACCCTAGATTAAATCGACTCTTGCATTTGCCCTATAGTTGCCTTACTATCCTCTATCCAACATCATTCCCAACTTCTGTCACCAAATAAACCTTCCTTCCCTACTATCCTAATTATATCAACCAGCTCTCTGGAATACAGTAGCCACTTGGCATATGTGACTATTTAAATTAATTAAAATACATTTTAAAATTTATTTCCTCAGTAGCAATAGCCACATTTCAAGTGTTGAACAGTAACAGATGTCTAGTAGCTACTGAGTGCCCAGCACAGATACGGAGCATTTTCATGAGTGCAGAAAGATCTACTGGACAGTGCTGGGCTATCGATGTGCCTAAAACTGCCACTTCACTACGTAAGCCTATTGAGAACAACACAGCTATCTGAGAAGGCACCTGTGAAAGCACACCCGCTCACGGTCTCAGGCCCTCACCTTGTGTATTAATGGGCTTCACGATGTAGTGAAGAATCATGCTGCACACACCATAAGACAGGCCCTGTGTTTTGGCTCATTAATCCTCACTATGCTCTAAGGAAACAGAAAAGCAGCCGGCATCACCCATGTTTTATAGGTGAGGACACCAAGGCACAGAAACTAACCTGCCTGAGGCTATAAAGTCAATAATGGAGTCACAAATAAAAGCTGGAATCCCTAATGTCCTGACTAGTCCTCCATTCATTAGAGTAGTCATGGCTGATTTAAGAACCCATGAATAGAAACTGTTCTGTTTCACCTGACCCAAGCAACCACTTGCTCTATCAAATGGATTGCTATGCCCACAGGAGGGTCATATCTGTTAGATATGTATATATATGTATATACACACACACACACACATACATGAATACATACTGTGTATGTGTGTGTATGTAAAAAAACAGAAAAATTGAAAAATATAAGATATGTATTCCCTGAGCTTGCCCTATCTTATTACATATGATGGGAAATAAAGGATATTAAAAACATCTACAGGGGCTTCCCTGGTGGCGCAGTGGTTGAGAGTCTGCCTGCCAATGCAGGGGACATGGGTTCGTGCCCCGGTCCGGGAAGATCCCACATGCCGTGAAGCGGCTGGGCCCGTGAACCATGGCCGCTGGGTCTGCGCGTCCGGAGCCTGTGCTCCGCAACAGGAGAGGCCACACAGTGAGAGGTCCATGTACCGAAAAAAAAAAAACACTTATCAAAACTAACAGCACCAAGGTATGGTATATTCCTGTGTTATTAACTTGTTTTTCAATTACATTATATGATTACCTATAAAAAAAATTACAACCTAGAAGCTCTGCATTTTGTAATCCTTATTTGCCTCTGTAACCAGCGTTAAGTTCTGATTTTTGTGTGCTCCTTCCAAACCTGTAGAAGTAATGCTGGCACAGAGAGGCAATTCTTGCATTTTCATTTCAACTACCTCATTAACTGAAAAGAGTAAAATAATATATAGGGAGACATGAACCAAGTTAGAGATTAAAGATATAAAATCCACATACAGCATTTGCTTGTGACACTCTTGAAAACAGCAATTTTAAAATGCAGCCGCCAGCATCCACTAATGTGTCTCTCTGCCCTAACACTGCAAAACAATTTACCCAGAGCTCATTTGAATGATGTAAAAAAATCTAAGAAATAATTTGACTGCACTTGCCTAACATCTGAATTCTTACATATTTTAACCGTGGTTACACTAAATATGCGGAAAAAAAAAAGGAGAAAAGGAATAGAATATTTAAAACAATTCTAAAGTATTGGGAAGCATACAAAGTAGTTATATGCTTCTAATTCTTGCCTTATTAATAAGTATGAATCACTTTATATAATATAGAAACTAAGTGAATTTTGCCAGAAAGTCAAAGCTTCCAAAGTTAACTTGACAACTCTTTCTGAATTAAAAGAGCAAATCTCCCTCAAATATGTAAGTATCATAAAGGAAAAGGGCATGAATGCTGATTTTAAATCCAGAATATAATGGTCACATCTAAATTTAGTTGTGAAAGAAAACAGAGCCATCAACTTGGGTAGTAAAGTCTCTGTTTCATCACAGACCTTGATTCAAGAATAAGTCCGCGAAAAAAACAGTTTTTAAGTTGAACTACTTACACCGCGCTCCTGGAGGCTCCATAGGAGAGTAACAGCTTGACTAT
This sequence comes from Delphinus delphis, assembly GCF_949987515.2. Taxonomy (NCBI): domain Eukaryota; kingdom Metazoa; phylum Chordata; class Mammalia; order Artiodactyla; family Delphinidae; genus Delphinus; species Delphinus delphis. The sequence goes on along the minus strand of NC_082689.1, from coordinate 22,544,418 downwards.
ATCCACGTGCCCATTCTTGGCTGCGTCATGAAGAGGTGAGTCATTCTGATACCCAGTGGTGTTCACCAACGCCTTGTGCTGGAGCAGCAATTCCACCACCTTCAGGTGCCCGTGATTGCAGGCTTCGTGCTAATTAAAGAAAAAGAAGAGTGATGAGGAAGAGCAATGAACAGCATCATAACAAAACCACACTTCAGAAAAATAAATGTGAACCTCAATCAGTAAATTGGTTCTTACCTAAATACTCGTACTAAACCATAAGTTGTTGACAGAGTAAAAGCCACTATTAATAGTCTTTATGGTAAGATGCATGGCGATCAAGATTTATGCAATTCATGGAAAAAGATTTTTTTCATTTGAGCCTTGGGTCAAGCTCTCTTAATTTGGAAGAAAATATAGCTTTGGGCCAATTATGGCTCCTAAATTGTTCTACAGTAAGAAATCTAAAACAAGAAAAAAAAAAAAACACAGAAAATATTTAACAACCAGATCATGCATAAAATCTGAAATCCTCCAAGGCTGAAGAGAACTCACCAAATCAGGGGCTTAGCCATAAGCTAAGCGGTGCACCTGCATGTATACATAAGCGCCCAACAAAGTGGATATCCTAGAATGAGTATTTATAAGAAAAGCCTCTCCAACTGCTGAAGCTACAGATACTGTATGGTTGGTGCCAATGATAACAGAAAAAACACAGAGTAGGCACTCAAAAAGAGCTTACTGAATGAATGTTCAAAGATGCTTTACATGCACATCTTTCCTTATGTTTAACGATCTGCTAAAAATGCCACTATGCTGTAGTATTCTAATAAACCTCTGGCATGCCATACTTTTTAAGTACATACTTTGAAATCTTAATAGGCGATACACCACATTAAATGTCTGTAGGTCTATTTCTAGGAGAAAGGGATCCAAATAAGGCATTAGGTCCTCTAAATCACTCACCAACTTCTACTACAGTTTGCCTGAGTGGCTTAAAAGAAAAATTAACCATTCTTTGAAAAGGTTTGCCAGGCTGTGGAGTCCAAACAACAAAGTGACTCTGATCCAGAATAAACACTCCCAGCTTAAAAAATTGGCAAGAAGTCATTATATACAACTTTAAAACCCTATGTGCACCTATTCTAATGAGACTCTCTCAATTTCTGTGAATTTACAGTTCACAGAATAAGGGCATCCACCTCATCTCTTAACACTTCTATGGCTGCATTCAAGCCACATGTTACTGTCCTAATGTAATTAGCCGATATAGCACTTGTTCCCATGTATTTGTACCATTCTTTTCCCAGACTATCCTTCACATTTTTTTTTTAGTAATAATAAGCAAAGACTTTAAAAAATGTTTAACATGAGCAAAGATTTCTACTGCCTCTGTGTGTCATACCCTACATAGGGTATAAGTGAGACTAAGACAGATCCTCGATAAGAATCACTGCCTTGTGATACATCGCTACACCCAGTTCCTCCGACCCCTCTTTGTTCCAAGAAATGTGGTTCCAATGACATGCAATGCTGCAGAATGGAGCCGGATGTCAGCTGTAGCAGTTACCTCTCCATAAATGAGCTAAATTCAGCAATATGGTGTAACTGGATTCTTAAATCTAAATGTAGTCAGTCAAAAGGTAGCCAATTTTTCGCCCGTCACAACAGAAAAGCTAGATAAAACATAATCATTTACTCTTATTTGTTGAAAATATAAGTTCTTCAGATTAAAAAGAGATTGTATATGTGGTAGAGGATGATATATAGGTGACTATATAACTATAAACTATAATAACTATAAAACATAAACAGAATGATAATAAAAAAACAAACAACTAGAAACTACCAATGGTGTCCATCCAGCATGGTCTTTAACATTCGGGTCACTTCCATTTTGTAAGAGGTATTCAACAGAAGGTATGTCGCCCTAGTAGAAAAATGAAAAGGTAGAAAGAAGTTAAAAATCATCAAGGACAGAAAAAAAATATTAAGATTTAAGATTTTACCTTCTTCAAGGTAAAATTTAAATCTCTTCTTTTCTATGCCTATTGCTCGTGAGTCAATAAATGGTAAGCTATGTATGCATGGGTTGTTCTGAGGTACCAACTCATCAAAGCCATGTGGTCCATCACTGAATACAGAGTACAAAATCTCTGCTATTAACAACCTGTATCAAAATTCATTTCAAAATACGAAGGACACTAGCCAAAGATCACCTGATCAAAATGAAGTTTTTAAAGTCACCATTTCGTTTGTGAAAAACATCCTTTCTGAGCACACATGAAAATGGTTTCTGATTTCTGTTTAAAACAAAATTAAAGCCAAGAGGGCTGCTCAGGGAAACCAATGTTAGAAAGCCAAAAACTGTTGTCTTATTGGCAGTTAATCCACTTATCCTCGAAATATTTAGTTTATATTTACCTTATTTGCTCAAAGATATTTTTTAGGCAAAAGCAAAGCTTATTTTCTCCAAAATAACTGACAGCTTACTCTGAAAAAGGCTGAATAAATAAAAGTCACATATGACAAAAGTTATACATGCTAATGTTGTGTGTTGAGAAGAGCTTCTTTAGGGAGAAGGACATCTCTCTCCTACCACTCCCAGCCCCAGCACTCTTCTGAAATGAGTTTTTCTCTATTGGTTTGAAAATGTAGAAGTCACTAAGTCCCCTAAATACAGTAACATTTGCTTTTATTGGATTGTTTCGGACTACCTCTCAAATACAGCAAATCTTAAGATGGTAGCTTACTCAGTTTTCTAAAAAAAACAAACCTGCATACAACATATATTTTTAAGATCCTAAATTAGCAAAATGACCTTAAATATTAAATGGGCCTAAAAAACAAGTATTCTGTAGGTTTCAAATCAATTGCCCCACTTCCAATAAAAAAAATATTTCCTATAGTTCCTTAGAGGTACAAATTCTATACCTCTAGCACAAGTTAACATACACTTAGCACCTTTTGCACTATATTCAAGTCAGTTCCAAATGAGCTCAGGAAAATCTGTCAAGATACAAATTTGGTTTTTTTTAAACGAACCCATGAATATTGGGGCAGATGAACTGCCAGAACCACATGCATTCCTGACCTTCAAAATGAAAGTATCCACAAAAAAATATATGTAAACCTTCTCAAAAATGTCCTCAGTCTAATTCTACATGGCAATCACAAAAACATATTAACCTAAAGAAGCCTGTAAAATAATATAAACAGAACTGTGGAATGGAAGAGTCCCATAGACAATTAGTGACAATTCAGAAGCTAAAAGCAGAATCTCTTTTCAGGTTGCTAGCCAGTGGTATTTTTCTTTCATGTCACCTCTTCATATAATCAAAGGTGTCTTCTGTTAACATTTTACCACTATACTTCCCTGAAATGTATAGCTGATTTGCAAATTGCTTGCTTTTTATATCCGATCTGCTTTTTCCTCCCTAGTACTTAAAAGCTCGTCATATTTTCTCCTTCTACTTTATGTAAATTTAATGTCATGCACATAAATAAAATTACGATAATTAGATAGGGTCCACAGTAACTGCGTAAGCTTGAACCAATATAAAGTTTCCAGGAAACAAATTAACTTCCGCTTCTGATTTCTTTAAATTACTTTCTTCTCAAACAGAATATTTTCTGAGTAATAAGCACTCACTTTTAGGCTTCTCACAACTTAAAAGAATAATTGAGATTCTCTTAAAACCACAGGGGGGGAAAACCATCTAAGAAAGAAGTATTTACCAAAGCTTATAAAAAATTTTAAACAGACTTGGTGTTTTCAAATAAAACCTTAAAGGCTGAAAACAAGGGAACATGAGTGTCATATTGAATTTTCTTATTGCTAACCTTTCATTCATAGGAAATATTCCTCATACATGCATATGGCAGTAGTATACGTTAACTTTCCAAAAACAAATACACACACACAAATAAAACTTTTTCCTTATAAAGGTTAGCTCTTCTAAAATACTATTAAGAATAAATATTTTTATAAAAATAGTACAGGACATTACAATTAAGTACAATAATGATGACTTAGCCAAATGGTTAAGCTTTTCCACATAAATGAACTAACCAGGTACCTATAATTTCTCCTTTTAGCAACTAGGTGTTGTTAAAAAAAAAAAAAAGTTTAGTCATCTGGAATGGAGCTCTAAAGTTTATTAAACATTTTCTGGGTGTCTTAGTTATTTACTGAATAAAATAATTTCACAGATGACTCGGACAACCTAGCCATCGTGACAGTAAGTTACTGGTATTACAAAGATGCTGGGTGACAAAGGGAAAAATGGAGACTGACTCCAAGAGGTGCTCTAGAAATTGAAATCTTGAAAATATCACAGATGCCAGTTTGCTTTTGAGTCCTTTGTTATTGTCTGAGGAAGCCAGTATGGAGGATAAGTAATAACATGATTTTACACACAATATAACATGACTGCCTTAAGGTATAATGAATGGTTACAAAGTCAAACCCTAAAGGAGATGCCTCACAAGGGATTTTCTCTCTACCTAAGAAATCCTCATCACCTTTGTTATGTTAGGCATACCATCCCTTGTAAGTTGCCTGCAAAATATTATCTATTATGTCTGCACCTTAAATACATCATGGCATGTCAACTTCAAGCCATTCTTCTATTTCTAATACATTCACTGCCATGGCATGAATTATGAGTAATCATTACCATTTGAAGAATCTGTGCTAGAGAACTTTGGGGCAGTTTATTCCAGCATCAACAAATTCTAAAGCAAAGGTGAAAAAACAGAATAACAAATCAAATTTTTCTCTCTGTATAATGAAATGTCAAATACTAAGATTTTTCTTATTAAATCAGAAGAATAAACAATGAGTGTTTATCTTAGTTTCTAGTAGGCATAATGCTTCCTCATAAAATCTCTTGTTTATAACATAATGTTCTCAAAATCACTTTAGCCATAGGTGACATAGATATTCAAGTACAAACATGGGGGCATGAAGAGAGCACAGTGAATCTCAACTTTTGTTCTGGTTGAATAAGGATACTCACAACATCCCAGACACAGTATTAATAAATATTCTGCTTGAAATTCCATAGTGTAAGAAAATAAATGTATAAAGAAAGAATTCAAGAATAATCCTGTCTAAGGTATGCATGCAAATGGCACTGAATGTCCAAAAACTAGTTGGCTGGCCTATAAGCCCATGATCCTGAGGAGAAAAGGATCTGAGATCTGAGAACATAAACATTATCTGCTGATGATATAGTAACTGTCTACATTCAGGCAGCCTGAATATTTAGGCAGTCTGGATATTTAATAAGAGACTTCTACTGCCAAGTACGGAGCGTTTCAAGATAAATAAGGTTAACAGATGCTTTACATTAACCCAAAAGTCCCACTTCTAGGAACTTATCCTAAGGATATGCCTGCTCACATATGAAACAAAGATTGCTCACTGCAGCACAGTTTATAAAAGCAGAACAATGGAAACACAGGCATCCATCAGTAAGGAACCAGTAAAATAATAAAAATTCATGGAACGCTATGCTACAATAGAATGTACAGAAAAGTGTGTACTAATATGGAAAGCATTTGCTTATATTTGTATAAAGAAATTCACAAGAAAGGGCTTGTCAGCAAGAGGGTGGCTGAGGACAGAAATGGGAGTGAGGCTTTCCACTGTAAATACTTTTATTCTTATTTTTGAAGCATGAAGTTATTACTCACATTTTGAAATTACATTTTAAATGGGCAATAAACTCCACATAACCACAAAGTCAAATTGAGGAGTCATATAATAAACAGAAAGCTAAAAACATATAAATGCAAACAAAACAATGTCACCATAGAGGAAAAACCAACTCTGGGAATTCTGTAAAAGACTGATTCAGAAGGCAGGCTATAAGCTAGATTTCGAACGTTAGATACAAAGGATCATGAGGGAAAAGGGAAAGATTCAGAGGAAAGGATATAAGCGGCAGAAAAAAGAACATGTGCCAAGTATTCGTAGCATTAAAGTTCAGTGTCAGAAGAAGAGGGTTCAGATCATGGCTAAGTGGGAAAATCGCTCAATTATTCAACAAATATCAATCTATTACATACCAGGCAGTGTTCTAGACACTGAAGACAGAACGCTGAACAAACAACTCTTGCTCTCATTCTGAAGAGAAAGACAGGAAACAAAAAGATCTCTAATAATGATGTCAAGAAATAATAATAGGAAGAAAAACAAAACAAGCTAAGCATATGGCAGAGACTGCTATTTTATGTACGTTCAGAAAAGTCTCTCTGAAGAGGTGGCGTCTGAGCAGAGGTCTGTAGAGGCCATAAGGACGACTGTGGATTTTATTTTAAGTGAGCCGGGAAGTTATTGGTAGGGCAGCACAGAAAAGACAAGTTATGGCTTTGGTCAGATGACTTTGGCTGTTATACGAAGAACTGAGTGCACTAAGTACAGAGGAAAAGCAGAGAAGGTAGTTCAGTGATGTGGATGAAAACTGACAACACCCACACTGCCACCAACAATGTCCACGTTCTAATCCCCAGGGACGTGTGACTATGTTACCTTACACAACAAAAGGAACTCTGCAATGTGATTAAGTGTACAGACCTGGAGGTGGGGAAGATTTATCCTGCACTGTCCGAGTGGCTCCCATCTAATCACATGAGTCCTTAAAAGCAGTGAACTCTTCCCGGCTGGGGTAGAAGGATGGAATACCAGGACTCCACCTGCTGCTGTCAGCTCTGAATACAGAGGAAGAGGTCCACACACCAAGGAATGTGACAGCCTCTAGAACCTGAGAAGGGCCCTCAGCTATAAGCCAGCCAGAAAACAGGATCTCAGTCCTACAACCAGAAGGAAGTACACAGTTCCTGCCAACAACCCAAGTAAGCAAGGAAACGGGTTCTCTCCTAGTGTCTCCAGAGAGTAGCATAGCCAACGAACTGATTTTAGTATGGTGAGACTCATACCAGGCTTCTGGCCTACAAAACTGTAAGAAAATAAATTTGCCTTGTTTTAACTCACTACATTTGTGGAAATTTGTTATGACAGCAATAGGAAACTATTTCAAGTGGTTAGGACAAGAAAATACAGGTAGCTTCCACTAGGGTGATATCTATGGCCAACAAAGATGCCCAGAGGTAGGTCTGGGGCAAGCTATTAAAGAATTTTATTAATCATGTGACTAAGTTCAAAGATCATTCTATAAAGCCATCACTGTAGCAAGGGAAGCTAACTAGCCCAACAGAAGAGTAAAACTACTGTGGGGTTCTCTGCCCTCAGTGTATCCACCAGGCATGCACAGTGCCACAGTGCACACTTAGGATCTGGGGGAAACATGGAAAATGTGGACACTGCATGTCTATAAGATGTTTCAGGGGAAAATAACAACTACAATAACAACAACAAAATCTATCTTTGACAGCAAAAAACCTCATTTGTTCCGGCTACCTGCAAAGTCATCAGGTCTGTATTCATGACTCAGCTGCAGTAACTCTTTCCTTTTCCCTGCTCCTCATTCCATGTTATAGTACAGCTGACCCTTGAACAACACAGATTTGAACTGTGCGGGTCTGCTTATACACACATTTTTTTCAATAAATATACTGGAAAGTTTTTGGAATATTTGTGACAATTTAAAAAACCTTGCAGACAATCCAGGTAGCACAGAACTATCAAAAAAATTAAGAAAAGTTAGGTATGTCATAAATGCATAAAATATATGTAGATAACAGTTTATCCTTACATAGACATAAGGTGATATTTAATATAAAATTAATAATGTGTTAGTCTTCTTACTGTTTTATAACTTTGCTCTCAAAGAATTACATTACCATACAAGATGCCTCTCTGTACAGCGTGCCTCTCTCTTGTAATTGGAGAAACTGCCCATTAGCCTATCATCACAGGTAAGTGGTTTTTAAAAAAACGTAATGATGTTTCCAATACTGTAATATGAATATGACTGTAATACTTAGGCCATAAAATTTTATGATTCATTTATAGTATATAGCTAGGCTACAGTGATGCAACTCTATCAATTACACTAGTCTACCATAAAGCAATCATATTGCTGCTTCTTATCAATGCATGAATCATTATACATGTAAATAAATACGAATTTCTTCTTCACAATATCTTTTCATTTTTGATGTCTAGTGTTAGTAATACATATACCAACTACAGTGTTTTGTATCATATAAGACAACGTTGATGCATGTACTGACAGACGATTCATCTTATAAACAGATGACGTAAACTTATGCTATCTAAATGCAGTACAGTACCATAAATGTATTTTCTCCTCCTTATGATTTTCTTGATAACATTTTTCTCTAGCTTCCTTTACTGTAAGAATACAGTATATAATACATATAATATACAAAATATGTGTTAATCGACTTTGTTTTATCAATAATGCTTCCAGTCAACAGTAGGCTATTAGTAGTTAACTTTTAAGAGTCAAAAGTTATACGAAGATTTCGACCATGTGGCGGTCAGCCCTCCTGACCCCTGCCCTGTTCAAAGGCCAACTGTAGCTTTAACTTTAGAGCCACCTCAAATCCTTTTCTGAAGGAGGTGGACACAAAGCATAAACAAGACAGCAGGATTGCAGCATTTGGTTTTCAAGTATGCACAGATTATTCATTCTCGGTTGTAAACAAAAAAATTAGGATAGAAAATGAAATGAATACTATTTATAACAGGATAAATATACTGATAAATCCTTTGATTTTTCTTCAAGTATTTGTTTGATTATTAAAATCCAGCTGAGACGGGGACATGCATTCAACTTATAATAAATTTGTAAAAGAGGACATTATTGTTAAATAGGCATTTTAAAAAACAATAGAAATCAATTAACTTTTCTTAAATGTACTATATCAGAATCTGCCAATGAATGACAGTATAGTATTTGATAAGTTCAAGAGAATCAAAATGAGTAATTCTAATTCTGGCAAGACAATTGCTAAGTAAAATGACAATCTGACAAATCTTGTATTGAAGCAATCTTGAACATATCAATGGAGAAAATTCACCAAGATGGCATCATGCCACCATTTTTTCCTGTCTTAAGATTCCACTGGGCTTTTTTCCACAGCCTACGCCAAGCACAGATTAACTATGGACTGTAGGCCCGACACCTAATTTCATGTGTAAAGTTTTATTGGTTTACATATTATCTATGACTACTTTTGCACTAAAACAGAGTTGAATAGTTAAGACTATATTCCTACAAAGCCGAAAATATTTACTCTAATTGCCCCTTTAAGAAAGATGTGCCAAACCATGGCCTAGACTCTAGGTCCTAGAGATCCTCACTAATAAAGATAAATGATTCTTACGACTGAGTGAAAAATTCTCTACCAATGAAAGCAGATGCTTAACTGCTGCTCTGAAAATAATTCCCAGTAAGCAAAATGTAGAAACTAAAGCAGTCTACATGTATGTATTAGCCAGAAAAATGAACAAAAAATATTTATTATTATGCTAGCTACTTATATCTATGAAGCATTAATAACATGTTAGGATTATTATACATTATATATTATATAATACACACACAAACACATAGATATAAGTAAAACAAAGAGGACAAAAAATATAGTCTGCTTTTTAAAATCATGCTTTGAAAAAAATCAGACTAAAACGTAACCAGAGCCAACTCCAAAAATTCAAGTTGTTCATAGGATACGAAATGCCTAGAAAGTAGTCATGTTGCAGGTTCTCCCCTTACTGGCATCAGGCGTAGAGATCCTACGTTCATCATTTATTGGAAGATAAAGCAAGAAAAAAAAAAGCGTTGGAAGAAACTCACTTTTGTGCTTTTCCCTTTCTCCACAGAAAAATACAGGAATCCCTGGACTCAATGCCTACTCCATGTTCTTCCCAGACATTTTATGTTGCTCACCAGCTTCATGTTCAGGGTCCCAAGGGGCTCTTTCCAGACCTCCCAAAGTTCCCCATCCATGCAAAGGACCCAAGGGTTTCCCAGTAAATTTACTGAAAGATCATAAAAGTTACGCTAATTTAGTACTAATCTCTCCCATATTGTATTTTCATAACACTTGCATGAATTCACAGACCAAAGTCTATAAAGCTACGATGCTAACTGCTCCCCTCTACGTGCAGCACTTGCATCAATTTCAAAGATTAACCACTACAAGTACATACACCACATGCTCAGCAAACTAGCCAGGTTCCAAAAAACGAACACTGCCGCATCCCAGGTGTAGAGGCAATAAAGGTAACTCAGTGAATAGGCTAGGAAAAGGAATGGGCTGACTGTGGGCTCCAGAGAAGCCCCTTTGTGGTGAACCACAGGAGCCATTTCTGACAATCAAATTTTCAGGTCATTGGAGAAATGTACAGACCACGTCTCGCAACCTCCCAGATCCCGGCAGTACCCACTAGGAGTGTCAACATACAGAAGCTCATCCCCTCTCACACTGCCCCTGAGCTCTGAAGTTAGGTAATAAAGATGTGTTGCCAGCAGTAACTTGGCAAGTGTCTGTCTATATCCATAAAGCATGAGAAGAATGGGTAAACAAAATGGTGAAAACTGACAAAAAACATTATGGAATAGACAAAAATGAAAGCACTTGGCAAAGCTGAAGCTGAAATACGGAAATATTGGTTTTGTCCTGCAAGATCAAGCTCCTCAGGACTAGGGGCCACTGCTCTGACGTAGGGATACAGTCCCTATGAATTTCTGCTTCTCTGGTTCACAGGAAGTATCACATCTGCTTAGGTTAATTAGCCTAGTAATCTTATATCATTTTCCACAAACTCCAAAGAAGCTGTTTTATACTGGGTCTCATTCTGAAGTTGTATTTTCGAGTAAGCATCCTACCTTAATTGAAGCAATATGGAGCAAAGTCTCTCCTCGATGATTTCTTTTCATAGCCATAAGACTACTGGGCGATAGCTTCATTGCTGAGGGACTACACATCATTCGTCTGTAACTTGGACTATTCAGTGTAGAAGGGGGCGTACCTGGTGAAGGGCTAATGGATTCATCTAATATATTACTGCTTTTCCTCCTCACTGTGTCACCAACTTTAAGTTTCTTTGAAGGTGGTGAAGAACATCCAGGCAATGGCATGTTTTTTGAGAGCACTGTTTGCTTAATAGAATTTCCACTGGTGCTCGGACTGCTGCTTCTACGTCTCTTAGAAACAGAACTGGAAAGTCTCTTGCGACGCCCACGTTTCCCATTATGACCTGATGGCAAGGATTTCTTAGATGTAAGATCGTTTTCACAGAGAGTCTTCTCAGGAGTCACTACTTCATTCCTGCTCTCAATTTCTGGAGACTCAATGTGCTCAGCCAATGGTAAAGAGACTTCAGTTAAGCTTCTAGAACATTCAGATTTTGTTATGGAGCCACTCACTAGTAAGTCTATTTTAGCATTTATCTGCGGACTAGCAATAACAGATGGTTGGCTACAGAAGGATACTAGCTTTTCCTTAAATTCCTCTTCGGAGTCAGGTTTACCGTCTTCTTTTTCTGCCTGTAAATTCCATTTTTGGTTGATTTCAGCCAAAGTTTTCTTTTTCTTTTTTTTTCCAGATTTTGTGGAAGTCTTCTTAGCTCTCTCAGAAACATCCACTGGAGGGCTTGTAGAGACAAATTCGTACATGGAGGCCTGCTGAGCATTTTCATCGTTTATCACAGGAGGATGGGTTTGCACTGAAACTTTACTCACAACATACCTGACCTTCTTACTTCGAGGACTAAACCACATTTTTATTGAATTCTTCTTATATTCTGCATCACTAAATAAACTTTTCCTAGATGTTTCTTCTTTCACATCTGATAGGAAAAAGGAAAAGAAATCTGTTACACGACAATCTCTCCCATCTTGAGCTCCCAAAGAATTTTGTTGATAGTTCTCCTAAGGTGTATCACCTTTTATTTGTGTACTTCTTCCTTCCCTCCTAGATTTTGAACTCCCTGAAAGCAGATATCCTCGTTCAACAAATATTTACAGAATCCTACTTTATTTCAGACAATGTTCTAGTGGCTGGAGACACAGCAGGGAACAAAACACGGGAAAGACAAAATATACAAATAAATAAGTAGAACATACAGTCTGCTGTATGGTAGTGTTAAGAGCCACGGAGAAAAGCTATACTAAATAAATAAACAGACTGATAGGCAGGTATGAGATTTAATAAGCAGTAGTCAAAAAAAAATTAAGACTTATTAACTGATGCTTAATTTAAAAAAAGACTTTTGAAAATCAATCAATATAATTCACTGTATCAACAAACTAAAAGAAAACCATGTGACTTTTCTCAACAGATATAGAAAAAAGCAAAATCCAACATCCATCATTATTTTTAGAAAGGTTCAGCATTAGGGATAAAAGGAAACTTCTTCGACCTGATAAAGGACATCTACAAAACTACACACCGCTAGTACCATCCTTAATGAAGAAAGACTGGAACTACTGTTTTGTTCCTATTATCTTGTTCCTGTCATCAAGAACAAGGTGAAGATGTCTGCTCTCACCATCCCTATTCAGCGTCATACTGAAAGTCCTGGATAGCACACCAAGGTAAGAAAAAGATAATAAAAGGCACACAGATTGTAAAGGAAGATATAAAACTGTATCTATTCACAGCTGACTTGATTGGCTATATAGAATATCCCAGAGAATCTTTTTAAAAAAACAAAACAGGTGACTGTAACAAGGTCACAGAATACAAGGTCAATGTACCAAGTTCAACTGCAACTGTATTTCTGTATACTAACAATGAACATGTAAACTGAAATTTTTAAAAAATCTGGTACTGTTTATAATAGTACCAAAAAAATACTTAAGTACAAGTCTAACAAAATATGTACAAGCTCTGATTGCTGAAAATTAACAATATTTATGAAAGAAATCCTATACAATTGGAAAGACATACCGTGTTCATGAACTGGAATACTCATTATTGTTAAGATGTCAATTCTCCCAGACAGATTTATAGACTGTAACATAATCCCAAGAAAATTCCAGTATGTTTTAAAAAAAAATAATAGACAAGCTAATCCTAAAATTTACATGGAAGAGCAAAGTAACTATAATGTGGAAAAGCAAAAGACCTGGATGGCCAACACAACACTGAAGAAGAACAAAGTTGAAAGGACTACGCTACCTGATTTCAACTTACTTCAGACAAAATGAATCTCGGGAATTAAAGATAATAGTCACAACTCTTCAGGTACCATCTAATGTAACCTCGAGCTATATAAACAAAAAACTAACGAGAATGAATGAACTATAACTATATACTCAAACATGCTCTTGAGCAAAAGAAGCCAGATATAAAAGAGTACATAGAAACGGCTGTAACTAATCTAACGTGTTAAGTCAGAACAGTGATCATCCCCATGGGGAAAGGAGTCAGTGACTGGAAACAGGCAATGAGAGGGGCTTCTAGAGTACTGTTTATTCTTCTGGGTAAGTTCAGTTTGTGAAAATTCATCAAGTTATACATTTACGATGTATGTGTTATATACTATATAAGAAAGTTTTTTTAAAAAAATACGTATTTATAATCAGGAAATAAAACACAAAGATTCGTTAGAACTTTAAAAAAGAAAATAATCATTGTCCCTAATGACATTTTGTGAGTGAGCACTCTTTACACAAACACCTTGCTGCTTCAGCTAAGGTCATGAAGAAAGGCCTCTCTGAGGAGCTCACTTTTAAGTTGAGACCTAAATGACAAGAGGGAAGCAGTCACTTACGGATCTAGGAAAGTGTTTCCCAGGCAGAAGGCAGAGTAAGTGCCAAGGTCCTAAGATGGGAACCAGTTTAGCATATTCCATGGATAGCATGCCATTGTGGCTGGAACTTGGAGAAGGAGCAGAAAATGGAGGGAAATGAAGTCAGGCAGGTAAGCAGAAGCATTCTATAAAAAGCTCAGTCTCGGGGTTTTTTGCTGCTACTCCTCATTCCACTCACTTCTGAGGTGGGAGGGATCAGGACTTTATCTGCAGTCTCTCCCTTAATAATCATATATATACATAACATACACGCAGTTATTTATGTATACGCTGGCAACTCCAAATGTGTAAGTGCAGCCCAGACCTCTCCCCTGGACTCCAGGCTCCACTATTCAACTGCCTACTTAACGACTCTACCTGCATGTCTACTCCTAGTAAGTATCTCACACCAAGTATGACCAAAACTTGCTCCTCCTAAAATTTTCCCATCTCAGTAAATGGCACATCCATCAGTTTGGCTGCCTTAGGACAAAACCCTTAAGAGTCAAACCTGTCTCTGTTCTCTCTCTCACATTCCATATATAAATTACAAGTTCTACCAGTTCTACCTGAAAAATACATCCAAAATCTGACTACTTTTTGCACCTCCACTCTTACCACCACAGTACCATACTGTCTCACTAGATTACTGCCCCACCCTCCTTTGTCCTCTCCCTGACGATGTCTTTGCCTCCTCCGTTCTAAGTCGATTCTCAACACAGCAGTCAGTGGTCCTTTTATAACTGGTCAGATCCTGTCACTAAAACCCACCAAGGCTGTCAATCTGACTCTTAATAAAAGCCACAATTTTAGTCTAAAAGGCCAGAAATAACCAGACCCTCCATTTCCTTCCTGATCTCACCTGTTCTTTCCTTCCTCACCATTCCAGCCACTGGGCCTCCCTATTGTTCCTCAAACACAAGAGGTATGCTTCTGCCTCAAAGCCTTCACATTTGCTGACCCTTTGCTTAGAGACCTCTTCCCCAAATATCTGCATGGTTCACTCTCTCACCAACTACAGGTCATTGCTCAAAGGTCACATTTTTTTGTGAGATCATCCCTGACACTCTATTTAAATTTACAAATTCTCACCTCCTACTTATTTTACACCTCTTTTTGTGTCTTGTCTGTCTCATCCCATCAGAATATAAGCCCCAGAAAGGCAGAAGTTTGTATCTTTACCCTGCCATTCCCCAATGTCTACTCAATGTCTAACACATAGTAGATGTTCAACCAATGCCTCCTGCTAAATAAATGAACTTAATGGGATCATACAACCCAGCTAAAGCAAGCTGGATCTCATTCAGACTCAATTCAGGAAGAAGAATGTTTTATGCTTTAGAATGACCACTCTGGCTGCTACTGAGAAGGAACTTTAGAAGAAAAGAATGGACACAGTGACCAGTTACATAGCTATCATCCACTAGAAAGATCACAGTGGCTCTGACGAGCACTGTAGCAGTAGAAATGGTAAAATACAAAACCTAAAAGGCTACTAATTAAACAAATAGGCAGGGGAGAGATGATAAAATGCTTAAAGCCCAGTAGCAAGAGGGTGTATGATACATTTCAGTAACTAAAAGACAACCAGTACACTTGCCTTGCAGAGAGAGCAAGGAATAAAGTGGTTTAAAGATGAAGACTATAAAGCGATAGTCAGACCGTGCAGATTCTAGCTGGCAATGTTAAAGACTTCGATACCTATGCTAAGAGCAATACAAAACCAATAAACTGCTTTATATGAATCAGGTGGCATGACTACACCTGTGTTTTTAAAAGATCCCTCTTGGCTTGAGTGTGGGAGAATAGGTCGGAAGAAGGCAAGAGTGGATGCAAGAATAATTATTAAGAGGCCGAAAGAGGAGTCTAAGTAGAAGACGACAGCCTGGGGAGGTGATAGTAGAAAAAGAAAGAAGTAGAATTATTTGAAAAATATTTAGGAGATAAGATTTACAGGATTTGGTGATGAAATGAATAAAGGAGAAGGTGACAAAAACAATTCATATGTTTCTGGCTTGCACCACTGAAGGCACCTAGAGAAAAAACACTGATGCTGGAAGAGACAGGCCGCCCGGGCTCCTGAACATCCCTACACACTCTTGCAGGATGTACCAAGAAGGCAAGGCCCTGGCTGCTTTGTACCCAGGCCATTGCTCAGGGCTGTGTTTGCAGCAAGCCACCGTGAGGGATGCAGTAGTGTCTCCCCAGGGGAAGAAAAGCTCCCCTATTTCTGCTTATTATAAAAACAGTCAGTTCCCCAAAGCTCAGAGCTCCTTTCCTATATCGCAACCCCCTGTACGTGCAGGAAGCCATGACAGGCCCTTTGCCAAGTATCATCAAAGATGCAGCACTGCACTGAGGAACTTCAGGGACAATGTGATAAAATATTTGCAAATTTTACACGTACATGCTCTTTCACAAAGCAACTTTACCTCCAGTAACCTATCTTACAAAATATACAAAATATTCATACATGTGCCTGAAAACATAGATGTGTTCATTGCAGCCATATTTGTAATAGCCCAAATTAGGAAAAAAGTCAGTGTTCACTCACCGGAAATCAGTTAACTATTGTTCATCAATTGGAAATCAGTTAACTATGCAGCATTTATATTACAAAATCTTATGTAGCCGTGATACATGTCAATTAACATGCAAACATCCTCAAGACACTTTAAGTGTAGCACAACCCTATTTACATTTTTAAAATTCTATTGTGTTTATGTCCAAATATTTTCATAAATTCATAAAAGAAAGACTAGGAAGGTTAAACAATGAAAACAGTACCTCTGAAAAAGATGTTGGGTTTTTTGGTTGGGGATAAAGGGTGAAGGGGGGACTTTCACACTTTACACACTTTTATATTGCTTAATCAGTTACTAAGAGAATGTTCTCTTATATTTCTTAGGTAAATTAAACAAATAGAAAATAAAATACATGAAGTTATATACCTAATTGGTGATAGAGCTGGCATTTGAATTCATGTTGCCACTAAGTAAACATCAAAAGTTTCACTAAGTACACACTATATGTGATATTGTGATTTACAAGAAATATGTATTTGGTCTTTGTCCACTGTCCCAGGCACATAGTTCCTAAAACCCTTGTAATTTCCTGTATGAACCACAGGGGCATCTTTTGTTATATTTAGTTGTGTTCCCAGTTCCCAAAATAGCTCCAATGAAAAAGGTGAAATGGGTGTCTTTTATTATTCATAACAAGCCCCATTTCAACCACACCTGAGTTTATGTTAATGAGGTGACTTTTGCAAAGCCCCTAATGATGGGGGCTTGTTGCCAAGGGAACCAACCTGGATTATAGGGCTAGAAATTTTAGTCCCACCCCCTGACCTCCAGGAAGAGAGGAGGGATTGAGGTTGAGCCAATCACCAATGGCCAATGATTTAATCAATCATACCTATGTAAAGAAGTCTCCATTAAAAAACCCCCAAAACAGGGTTAGAGAGCTTCCAGGTTGATGAACGTGTGAAGCTGCTGGGAGAGCGGCACACCCAGAGGGGGCATGGAAGCCCCTTACCCCTTCAACATACCTAGCCCTATGTATCTCTTCTGTCTGGCTGTTCCTGAGGTATATCCTTTTATAATAAACCAGTAATCTGGTAAGTAAAATGTTTTCCTGAATTCTGTGAGACACTTAGCAAATTATTCAAACCTGAGGAGTTGACGGGAGCTTCCAATCTATAGCCAGTTGGTCAGAAGCACAATCTGGACTTGAGACTGGCACCTGGGGTGGGGGGGGGAGTGGAGGCTGGGTAGGAGGGGCAGTCTTGTGGGACTCTTAACCTGTAAGATCTGACACTATCCCCAAGTGGACAGTGTCAGAACTGAGTAAACTGTAGACACCCAGCTGATGTCACAGGATGGCATGATGTGTGGAAAACCCACACATCTGGTGTCATAAGTGAAACAGTACTGTATGTAACACAGTAGTGTGAGTAGAGGAGACACAGTGGAGAAGTGAGCCTTTTTCTACACACATATAGTATAATCTTTGTACGTATTGTATTTTTTCAGACCTACTGATCTTGCCTGTTAACAGATGCTCCAGAAAGAGTCAGTGATGAACTGTACAGTTTTCCCTTTCTGATTCTGGCAGTGATCCCTCTTCGGGCTCTCTTGCTTTGTTTTTGCCTTTAAGCCCATTCACTTTTCTTTAAAAAATATTCCCTTGAAATTCTCTTCTCTCGCCCCACACAGGCAGGTGAAACCCAGGTCAGCCCAGCACAGAGGTGTGCACATAAATCGTGCTCAGAAAACATTGATGAATTGATGAATAAATTATCTGATATCCTCTCTTAAATCCTGACAGGTATTGATACAAGGGAGGTTAGAATTCAATTTAAGGGCTAGAAGAAATCTGGAGGATCACCTGTCCAATTCTCTCATTTTAAATATGAGGCATTAAAGTTAAAAAGGAGAGGAAGGGAGTCTCCTAACTCCCAATTCAGTGCTCTTCTCTCCACACAAACTGGATTATCAAGAGGACATTTCAGGTATAAAAAAGAACACCAGAAAGGCAGGGAAACTAGAAAAAACACCATCACCATGACCACCACCACCTGACAGGATTGACAGTGGCTAACAAATAATTTCATATTGCCTGATACTCATTCTCCAAATTAACACAGACTGAATCTCCTATAACCAACTAGGACAACTGAAACATGTTTTGTCTTATTTTTTTAAAAAGAAGGAAAAAGGACATTATTTGAATCATGTTTTTCTCCTGAGAGGTCACTCCTCATTCAAGCTGAAGAGAACTCTGTATAACAGTTTTCTTACATTATGGAATCAAGAGAAAAATTTTAATGAACCAAGTTCTAACACTAAGTTACTTTAAGAAGAAAACCAACAGCCACCGGTACATCTTTCGCCTAAGGACTGGTAACAGCCACTGTGTAGGGAATAAGCGTGTCTGACATTACTACAGTGTTATAAAACATTGTCAAGTGTGCTCTTCCTACAAAGCTTTCATAGTTAAAAGAGACAACGTAATTTTAATTTCATTTTTCTTATTGTTTCTGGGAATACATTTCAACATTTCTCATGTCTTAAAATATTAGCAAAAGAAAAGGAAGTTATGAAATATCATTTTTTGAATTCCTTTTAGGTATTCTTTATTCACACAGAACACTTTATCAGTTTAAAATTATTAATACACAAGAGGATTAATAAACTAAAAGCTCAGATCTTCTCTAAAGTTCAAAATCTCTTTTGCCTATTCTTTCACCTCATGTTTCTTAAGTACAAAAGTCCTATCCTTATAAATAGATCTACCAAGTAAAAGACAGCACTTTAAACAGATAAGAAAAAATGAAACAGTGGATTTTGAAAAACAATTAGCATTTATCTCTGTAGAAATTTCAGAGATATGATCCCTGCCAAGCAAAAGAATTCAGTCAAACTCCACTCCACTCCAAAGAAGCTATCCCTTCCTTCTGGAAATGGAAAAGGAATGCACTGCACTGAAAAGTCAGTAAATGATAAACCCAGCTGGAAGGAGGAGTGGGTATCCGAATAAGAGCAGACCCTCTGACACCCTTTTACATCCGAACTGAACATCACCTGCTCAGAAAAGTGCTGTTAGGACAGGATCTTGGAAATAAAAACAATCAGAATGAGGATCCATTCACACAGACTTTATGTCTAAATTCAACAAGGTCTTTTCTCTGCAGTGACAAGTAGATTTCAAAACCAAGTCCTTTCCGACATAATCTCGAGACTAGAGAAAAGGTCAAAATGAAATGTTATCAAGATTACTTTTTAAGAAAGACTCAGGATTACAAAGTCTTAAAGGTTAATCCTCTGGTAGCCTGTAAAAACTCGTACTTGAGTTTTTAAAATTTATTATTAAACATAGATGATGACATTTTCAATTAAAAACAATGTCAAATTCTGAAGTCCTCAACACTTATAAAACTTCCAAAATGTAGAATTAGGCATTTTAAAGGAAAATTGAGGCTTGTAGGTAGTAACAACACACTCAATCAACTAAAAAATCTAAATCTAAAAAGACAACAAAACTTCAAACTCAGGAGCACATACTTCCTAACGTATAAAGGAGTAAATGCAGAGAGCATATATTTATGTAGTTTACATTGTACACAATAATCTCACTAGTCATCCAGTAATAAATTTACTTAAGAAGATTTTGATTATGCATCTTGTCCTAACTAAGCAAGAACCAGTACAGCAAGCATGATTTTAAGTTCTGGATTTTACACAGTATAACTAAGTTAAGGCTATAAAAAGCAAAATCACCACCACTGCTGGCATAAATCATACTACTAACAGCTACAACAGTTTTTACGGGTGAATGCTTCTAAGCATGATAAATTATCATACTCATTTCATGAAGAAAAATATTGGTCCTTCCTCTACATAGTAAATTTCCTAATGATGACATTTTTAAAAGAATTCTATTCTCTGAATTTAAATATTTCTGAGTACACCACAAAATCTCGAGGAACAGACAACACACATGTTGCTAAGGAGCTGCTTAGCCAAGTGTTTTTCTTAAAATTTAGTAATAAACTAAAGAAAAGGGAGGCAATTAGAAAATGTGATTTAGCTATCATTAATCTACATCAAAGGATTATAATGATGTACACTGTGTGCCTTTCAAATTATTCTCTATTATAGGTTTCACAGCAGAAGTTGAGAAAACTCTTTGACAAACTAGCCCCTTATTAAAAATCAAAGGAAAGTACTTTGCTACCATCTGTGCAACATTAACACCTTCACTAAAGAGTGATTATTTTGTAAGTTAAGAAGTATTCAGTTCTATTTAAAACAAAACAACAGCGACACAGCTATTCAAATGCTCATCTTCATCTATTATAAAAAAGTCATAGCATATATGAAACACTATGTAATTTGCTACAGAAAGACCAGGATCTCTCCCAAACCAGAAAACAGAAGGGAAAGTTGGGATCCTATGAAAGCATAATCAAAGCATTTTTTTTAATGTCACCAACACCAACATATGCTTCACAAAACCTAACCAGCACCTGCAAGGTCTGATTTAATATGATAGGGGGCAAGAGAAAATAAAAACTTTTAAATTTAACGCCACTGGTAGAAAGCACACTACATTTTAAAGAGTAAGGTAAAATTATCCATAAATGGTTGTCAGAAAAATTTATGACAGACAACCTCTTCTCTTTAAAGTACACTGAACCAAGAAAAATTTCTTCAAGTATTTAGAAGTTCATTTGAGAAAGTATTACTGTAAATCAAGCTTCTTTATCTCCAGTACACTATATACTATGTCCACCATTTAACAAGTTCTCCCTAATTACCCATCTTAATGATAGTAATTATATATTTTATAGTAAATGAAAGTAACAAGGTTCATTTGGAAGATGAATTGTGAACTACAGGTTTAAAAAAATAAATATAGAAAATGTGGGAGATGTCCAACCATTCCGCTTAATTCATCATCTTCAGCACTTGACTGTTTAACAGAACCATATGATTTTGGAGCTAGAACTCAGGAATCACTTAATCTAATACCTTTATTTTATAATGATATCATTTTCCAATTTCCTCATTATAAAGAGGATCAACCATTACTCGTCCCCAACTATTAGCTCCCTCTACGCACTCACCTAGTTTGCCTTATACTTTAGTTTTAGAAGTACTTGCTAGATAATAAACTAACATAAAGGTATATATACATGAAATATATTGAATAGATAAACTATAAGGAACCAAGGGATATACCGAGAGAAAACACCTCAAATGCCCTTCAAGGCTAAATTTGTTTTGGGGGACCTTAGGAGGAAAAGTTGATAACAATGCAACTTACAATAAGTAGAAAACACTTTGTACCATGGAAATTACAGATCCAGATAGAAAAGTATATGTTTATACTCTAGACTTATTTCATCTTCTCTAAATGTAGCAAAGGAGGATGTCACCATTATAAAATGGATTATTGAAATCAAAACCTAAGAGTTTGTTTTAAAAATTGTTTTAATTAAGTCTAGTCTCTAGGATATGAATTAGTCTTAACGCTGCCAATTTTTCTCCAACACAATTCAACAAGTAAAACAAATGCCCACACTTCTAACAAAAGCACCGTCTTAAATGATAAAACAATAAGCAAGAAACTGACAGCATGACCACCCTGCTTAACCTAGGCCCTCAATTTCCTCACCCACAGAATAAAGATCCTAAAATTCTGATTATAGGTTAGGCAATCAGTGAAATTTCAATTCATCTTAAAATAAGTAAACTATTAAAGCCAGCACAGCTAAAGTCTGGTAATGACTAAATGTAATTATTATTCATTATAATAAGGAAAATGAACACAAAATGGCCTTTGGAAAGTGAATCACCATAATTCTCTCCCCAAACTCCACCTCTCCTCTGAGATGAGAAAGACAGCATTCCAAAAGGCCTCAGGTCCCACACAAAAACTTGTTCTCAACTCAGCAATTTTCCTAAATATCTTTTTTAATGATGAAATCTTAAGGCATTTCATATTCCATGGTCCACAAAATATGAAAACCATACTGATAATTCAAACATCACTAACTACAGTAAAATTTCTTGAGGAGTCATCTAATTCTTTGCACCACATGGTACGCAGTACCCCGGCATGCGATAACTGACTACAATCAACCCACTGAAGGTTATTCTGCTCCCCCATTATCACCATTAAAAATGTCACATTACTTGTTTATGGGTTAAACTATGTCCCTCCCAAAATTCATATATTGAAGTCCTAATCCCATTACCTCAGAACATAACCTTATTTGGAAACAGGGTCATTGCAGATATAATTGGTAAAGATGAGGAAAGTGGGGCTCTATGCAATATGAATGGTGTCCCTACAAAAAAGGGAAATTTGACACAAACATGCATACATGCATACCATGTGAACATGAAGACCGCCTTCTACAAGCCAAGGAGAGGCCTGGAACACACACCTCCCTCACAGACCTCAAAGTAACCAAACTCACCTAGCCCTTGATTTAGAACTTTCGCCTTCAGAACTGTGAGACAATAAATGTCTGTTGATAAGCTACCCAGTCTGTGGTACTTGCTTACAGCAGCCCTAGCAAGCTAATATATTACTCTACAGCAACTGAAGAAGAATGAAACATCATGACAGCCACAGACAAAATATAGATAGCACCCAAATTTCAATGCATGGCCAACATTCCTAACAGACCACACATCTTAAAGAATCTGAGGAAAGCCACTTTCACATAGACATGAACCTTTTTCATATTGTACACTTAATTCAAGAGACTCGCTAATTCACCCCGGCCCCAAGCCCCAACACTGCTAAAAATGCATGGACTCTTTTTTTTTTTTTTTTTTTTTTGCGGTACGCGGGCCTCTCACTGTTGTGGCCTCTCCTGTTGCGGAGCACAGGCTCAGCGGCCATAGCTCACGGGCCTAGCCGCTCCGCGGCATGTGGGATCTTCCCAGACCGGGGCACGAACCCGTGTCCCCTGCATCAGCAGGCGGACTCTCAACCACTGTGCCAACAGGGAAGCCCTAAAAATGCATGGACTCTTAATTAACAACTCCTGTTTTAATCAATGGTAAGGGGGTGGGGGGAGGGGTAACAGATCATACACTAATCTGTTTTAAACAGAAAATAAAACACTGTCAGCACTGGCTTTGATAAAGAAGGAAAACATTACAGATGAACTAATAAAACTTTTCTTCACTGTGCTCTTAAAGAGGTTTACTACATATTATTTTTTTAAAGTACTTTTTAAAACATGTGCATTTATAATTACATCTGAAAAATCAGTAAAACTTTATCACCATAGCACATTTTGTCATGAAAGGATGGGGTCTAATACAAAAATCAGAAAACTAGACGAAGAAAACTTTTCTTAGGTAAACTGCAATTTAAATTCTTCTCAGAAATATGGACCTGGTCAATACGACTCAAAGTAGTTGCCTTATTTATTTTGCCCAATCAACTTCACCTTTAGTAGCTGACAATAACACATCATGTTGGAAAACTAAGATCAAAAGTTTTCAAAACAGAAATTCAACCATTTTATATGAGCTTTATCAATCTTTCATGGTATCCTGCCAGTCAAGAAAAGGTTCTCCCATAAACACAAGCTAAAATGATGGTATCTGGCCAATAAAAAGACAATTTCAATCTGATTATGAAGATTCAAAAAAACTTTACTTGCTTTCCACAGCTAATTAGTTCTCAGCGGAAAGCACAATGGGAAAATATATAGTTAATACACAGAGTGTAAGAACAATTTGAAAAACATTAACCTCCATTTAAATAGAAAAGAAAATGGATATTAGAGTTTTGCTCTTTCAAAACTGTGCAAAATTAATCTAACTAATTTGTAGAAAAGTGATACCCAAAAGGTTGTGTTCTATCTTGTGAAATAATAGTTAACTGAGTTTAAGGACAAAATCACTATTCCATATATATTATACAGAAATTATTATAACTGTAAAAAGCAAGTAGTATAGATGGTGAAAAAGTCTCTGGACTGACAATCAGAAGAAACGGGCTCTATTTCTCCTGCTCCGGGTACTAACTGCATGTGTGACTTCAGGCAAGATCATTTAACCTCTCTGGACCCTGGTTTCTCATCTATAAAATAAGGGAGTCAGACCTAATTACCTCTAAGGTATCTGTCACCTCTCAAAATGATTCCTAACACTATAAATCTTAACATCTGAAATATGTCATTCATATTTTACATACTTTATGAAATCAATATGAATTTATCAGTTATTTAACTAAGAGAGACAGTGAAATTTCTCACCTGAAAAATCAGTGTCATGTAGCAAATTTCGAAGCTTACTACAAAGCTGGATCATGTTGTCCAATTGTCTATTTATCTTCACATCTTGTATCCAGGCTGGGGTGTAACACACTGGACATGCGGTTCCAATGCAGTCACTTACACAATTACTTAAAAAGGATCAAAAAATATATAGATATCAATACATTCAGCAGGATCTGAATTGAAAAAAATGAAGTTTGAACTGAAGTAAATGAAGCAGAGGCTGTTCTAATAAACAATGGTCAATTATAAAATATTAGTTAAAACAGTGTTTTTGAAAGAGTATGACACTGACACACAAGCACACACACACCACATCTAAATCTAAAGTTGCTTATGTAGTTTGCTATGTAGACACTACACTTGGCCAGACAATAGTCTGCATACTTTTTCCCTGCAAATAAATCTATAGTTTCTAAAGAGTAAGAGTACAGAGGGAGATATAAAAAAATATTTAGTACCTAATGCATGTAAGCCGTGCATCTCAACCTTTCCTACTCTAAAGCTAACACTGTGCTTCATGGAGATACCTAAAATTACTGCAAAGAAATGGGGAAAGGTGTTTTTTCTTTTATTTTTGTACAAGTATCCAAAGGCTTTAGTTTTTGAGAAAAGATGTTTGGTTCTTTCAGGTACTTTTACAACCTGTAAACTCAATTAAATTACCTCGGGTTATATGTCCAAGAGTTAGTCTCATAGTTAGAAAGGTTTTTCCTAACTTTGGGGGTTACAAACCCTTTGTGACTCTGACGAAGATGTGCACAAGCGTTGGTTCACAATCCCCCCTGAAGCCTATCTGTGAATCCTGAAATAAGAAAGCTCTAAATCCACACCTCCCTTAGCTTCACCAGATGGGCTCTAGCAGGACTGGGTAATATAACAGTCGTAAAAGCCACATCTCCTCCAAACACTACATCCCTTTTCATGTAACCCTCTCGTTTGTAGGGCCAGAGGATTCTTACAGTGGAGCCCCCTTCAAAATACGTAACCTGTCTTCTACTCAGCAAAATAAAGAAAGCTGCAAAAATGTAAAAGCAGTGCCACTCTTCTATTTTTTCTTTAGTTTGCAAAATAGTTATTTCTCCTTAAAAAGTGTTATTTATGTTATTATGTAATGGGTTTTTTATTGTTGTTTTTAAATGAATTAGTATTTTTTAAATGTCTCAGTTTTATATGGGAAACCCTAATTCTTGGCATCATATAATAAAAATGAACCAAACTACACTGAATCAATTCTTTCCTCTGTTCACATACAGATGACCATTTTCTCTTTTAAGATGTTCTCATGCCTCCCTTAATCTTTCTTTTGCCATTTGAAGTCACAGACCCCTTTAGAATCCAATTAAATGTATGGAACACACACACATACACAAGCTTTACATACAATTTCATTACATACAATTTCAAGTTTGTTATGCTCCAGATTTGTCACTAATCTATTATATACAGTGAGTACAACCCCTGAAACAAATCTGCTTGCTTCAGAGTGGAGACAGGGAGCGGCCAAAATTTTATACAGGAATAATGGGAGGCCTCTTGGAGGAGGTAATATCTGAGCTGAAATGGAACTGATGAAAAGCTAGCCTCACAAAAATCTGGCAGAAGTACATTCTAGATGGAAGAAATAATAAGTGCAAAAGTCCTGGGGCAGGAGTGAGTCTGATGTGTTTAATACACTAAAAGGAGAAGGTGGCTGAACAGTGTGAG
This sequence comes from Delphinus delphis, assembly GCF_949987515.2. Lineage (NCBI taxonomy): Eukaryota > Metazoa > Chordata > Mammalia > Artiodactyla > Delphinidae > Delphinus > Delphinus delphis. The sequence goes on along the minus strand of NC_082689.1, from coordinate 22,518,184 downwards.
CCAGAGGGATGTGCGGTCCGAGAGGCAGGCAAGGACTGGGCCCTGCACAGGGTCTCGTGGGCCTCAGAGCAGAGTCTGGATTTCATTCTAATTGTAATAGGAAGTCACTGAAGGACTTTAAGAGCCGTAATGATACAAACGTGATTTACATTTTCAAAAGATCTCCTGTGAGATCACCCACAAGAACGTAGAAAATGGGGAAGCGAACCAGCTATGAACTAGTCTGAGGAGAAATAATTTGATGGTGGCTTGGACCAAAGTATAAACAGTAGTAAATATAGAGAAAAGTGGGAAAGTTCAAGATTTAGGGCACATTTTGAGGTGAAACTGACAGAACTTAATGACGTGGGATAAGGAAGTAAAATAGCAACCAGGTATGACTACTGGTTTTCGCTTTGAGCAACTTTGATACCATTTATTCCAGTGGCACCAGTTACTGCTATGAAGATTACCGAGGCAGGAACAGGGTAAAGGGGAGGACGATCAACAGATCTGCTCTGAACATATCAAGTCTGAAATCCCATTTCGTCATCCAGATGGAGACGTCAGGTAGGCAATAGATACTATTTCCTACCCCATCCTCCTGCTGGATATGCCCTATGTAACAGACCTATGTTTCTAGAAACAAAATTGGGACCCCAAGCATAGGTGCCCTCCACACACCCCCAGCCCACTGAAGTCATACAGTAAATTACTTCCACATGTGCTTAAACTTCATATTGCAGTCTGTGCATGCCGGATAATCACAGTCATAACTTGAAATAATTAAAAGATTGATTCAAAGGAGGATATATTAACCCTGTCTCAGACAATTGAACTATGACATTCACTCCTTTAATTGATTCCTACTGAGTAAGAAATAAGATGAAATGAAAACCTAATATACTAACCTCTCAGCCAGGGCTTTAATGGGTATAATTTTATAATAACTGTTATGGCTTAAATTGTGTCCCAGCAAAAGATGCTGAAGTCTTAAACCCGAAGACCTGTGAATGTGATCTTATTTGGAAATAGGGTCTTTGTAAATGATCAAGTTAAGATGAGACCATCAGGGTGAGTACCCTAATCCAATATAATGGGTATTTTATAAAAAGAGGAAATTTGGACACAAAGACAAACACGCACACAAGGGAGACTGCCATGTGGACATGAAGGCTAAGATGAGAGTGATGTATCTATATAAGCCAAGGAAAATGTCAGAATCCAAAGATTCTCCGCCAGAAGGTAGGAGAGAGGCATGGCACAGATTTTCCCTCATCGCCCTCAGAAGGAACCAACCTACCTGACACCTCGCTGTCACACTTCTAGCCTCCAGAACTGTGAGACAATAATTTCTGTTGCTCTAAGCCACCCAGTTTTTGGTACTTTGTTATGGCAGCCCTAGGAAACTAATCCAGTAACGATAAGAACTAAAGTTTCACAATTTGCAAAGTCTGGATTCAAAACTAACTGGAAAAATAAGAGAGACATATTTGAATTATACAACAGATATTAATTTTTCCCCAAAACTTAGCAAAGTCACTTACTAAGCTTTGTAACTGTCAACAAGTCATCCTCTTTGAGCTTTTAGTTTCTGATTTGTAAATTAAGACAGTTGAAAGGACCAAAATGAGATAATGTACAGTAAGTCACTGCAATCTATGAGAGTTACACAACATAAGGTAATACTAGTATCAACATGATTGCATGACTATTACCTAGTAAAAAACATAGTTACACTAAATGTGTGTGTATGTGTGTATAGCTATCATAAACCATAATTACTTACCTACAGAAGATGTGCTCACATCCTCCTAAACACACAGGGTCCCTCAGAATATTAGTGCTGTTTGAAGAAAGAAAAATAATCAAGACTTAGGTCGTTGTTAGATAAACATTTTTTACTCAACATTTCACAAGTCCAAGGCCCAACACGACCATATTTCTTTCTCAAAACAGAAGATATTAAGGGTGTATTCATTTGAAAGGTTGCTACTCCCTGATTAAATATGGTCTCATCACACACCTGCTGAATTCAAATAGCAACTACCAAACTCAGTACAAATTATAACACTTTTTATAATGCATATACTGTGAAATCATAGAAAGAAGCAACTTTGTTCAGTGTCTCTGAACCTCTTACAGGCAAAACCAACCACTGGCTGCTTCTTTCAACTAATGATTCAAAGTGTAGACCATAAATCTCAAAATCAGACCCACAAGTAGAATGACTATGTAGTGTATTGTCCAAATGAGAACACTTCTGAGAGCGAAGGGGATAACTAGATAGAACAGCAGGACTGCCACAGAAAAATAGGACATCTGGTCACTTTGACCATAAGAATTTATCGTTTCCCATTAAAAAAAAAAAAATTTGGTTTCCGGTTGTTGTCAAGTACCCACCAATTTTCTACAGATGTCTTATCAAAAATGCAGCCATTCTTTCACTTTACAGGAAGTTGTTTGTTTTCTTTAAAGCAACTGCAAATGGGAATCATTAGGCTGGCTGTCTGCAGACAATTAAGTATTGCCAACGTTTCCATCAAAAAACACCTGCTAAGTTTGATAATCCTAAGAAGGTAATGCTACTTAACTAATAAACACATATCAAGTCATTATATTCAGAGGGCGTAATGAGGCACGAGCAAACAGGAGAAGTAAAGCTTTTAAAGAACGAACATCTTTTGTGCTTGGTTTATTATACTAACCCTAGGACCTGTAGGTATTTACACCAATATTATCCAATTACCTCTGTACACATACCATATATCAATAAAAACAGTTTTCCACACTTCTTGAAAGATCAAAAGTATCACACTGCACATTTTAATAGATATGAACATTAAAGTGAAATTGAGCTTTCAGAAAGAGTGCTAAAAACAGAGCACACCCACAATGTTATACTCAAAATATCAAAAATGGGGCTCACTGACATTATAAAACCCATCACTTTTTAAAAACCCAGAATATCTGATTTTTCTATCACACTACATAGAACACGGTGATAAAAATATGACTTGTGATGTGCCAGCCACTTCTGTGATTCTGGCAGTTCAGATGACCCTTACTACAATGTGTATGCTGGTCCTGTAATTTTTGTTCATTACTTGACCTACCAAACCTAACCCCTGATCTCGAATCAAGTGTGCTGAATTCTACTTCATTACGAGCTCTGCCTCTAAGATCCCAAAAGTGGTGTGATCTCACTCCCTCCTATCATAATATCCCGCTTCTCTTTTATCCCATCACCCTGACCAAACCTCCATATTCAGGTTGTTTTCCACATGGAAAGACTTCCATTCAGTATTAGCTCCTTGGATTCCCTACCAGCCCAGGCCACAGAGCTAACTTGTTCTGGGCCATCTTCACCACCACCCTAATTCTACTAACCTCTTAGACACTCAAGGATGCCAATCTATTGATACAATGCTAGACAGGCTCCCCAGTCCACTCCCGTGCCTGCTCTCAGGCTCTGAATAACCATTACAAAAAGACAGGAAGATATACACACTTGTCTCTATAAACTCATTTGGTAGTTTCCTCACCTTTGTATCTCTACCAAAGTGATGCAGTAGACATTCTGTGGGTAAACAAATGAATAGACGGCTATACAAAACAATCCCCAGGCTCTAAATCCCATTAACCTTACTGAAGGCAAGCAGTGTGAGCTTTTCACCACCAGACTCATTCCTACCTCTCCACCCATAATCTTACCCCTCCCTCCAGGCTCAGAGGAAAAGAACTCCTTCAGTCATTCTTCCTTCGTAAAATGTGCTGCTCTATTGTCCTTAGATCCCTTAACTTCTCTGCTTTCTAACAGTCTATTCTCATCACTACAGTCACCTTTCATCTTTCATCTGTATCCAAACATGCAAAGGTAATCTCTCCTGCAAACTAAAACAAACAAAAAACCCTTTAGACCAGCAGTCCCCAACCTTTTTGGCATCAGGGACTGGTTTCATGGAAGACAATTTTTCCATGGACGGGGGGCGGGGTGGGCACGGCAGGACAGAATCAGGCAGTAATGCCAGGGATGGTTCAGGTGGTAACGCAGGTGATGGGGAGCGGCAGATGAAGACTTGCTCCTGCTGTGCGGCCTGGCTCCTAACAGGCCACGGACCGGGGCTTGGGGACCCCAGCGTTATACCGTGCCCCCCACTGTACCGTCTGCCCCAACTCCTCCCTTTCTTGCTGATGTAAGTTCTGGTAAGTCCTCTGTAGGTGCTCTGTACCAGCTAACTCCATCTCCTTTCCTTCCTAGCTTTAATTCCCACACTCTGCTCAAACTGCTCACCAAAGCATCTTTTGGTCCTCTTTCTCCCTGACCCTCTGTGAAATAACATCGACCTCACCTTCTTTCCTAAAACCTTCCCTTCCACTGAGTTTTAATTTCCTTATAGCACATTTATGTGCTGATTTCAGCTCGTTCTTAGCTGCTTCTTTTCCCATCTCTCCATGTAGGTTTACCCCCAGGATGCAGTCCACAGCCTTCTGGCTTTCTCTGCCAATACCTGACTCAGTGCCTTGATTCTATTTCTAAACTTAAATTTCCATCCTAAGATGACTCTGTACCCCTTGATCTATAGTTCTTACCCTTCACCCTAGCAACAAGATGCTACAGTGCAAGTAGCAATGAATCTAGTACTACAAATAATTGATCAACTGTACTAATTATTCTAATTAGTGACCTAGAAAATACTTTTTATTGCTGTTAATAGATGAGAAAAGACACTGGGAGAGTGAATGAAAAGTATGTGCACACACGTGCTGGGAGAAGGAGCAGAGAGAGGAGTGTTATAGCCAAAGCTGGGAGACGGTAGTGCCAAGTTCAGAAGAATTTTAATGGAAGAGCTCAAAGGATAGGTACACTGCACAGAGGGTGGCACAAATCTTTGTCAAAGCGAGACTTTCTGAAAATGTCTAGAGCTTAGCTGAGAAGACACTCTGGAATAAAAGAATTCTTATTACAACCAGACAGTATCTATCAAAATTTTAAATGTACCAAACTTTAACTCAACTATCCTACTACAAGGAATTTATTCTTCAGATAATCTCAGATGCTTGAAAAATTGAAATTTCAAAACACTAAAGATATCTATCTAAACAAAATACCAAAAGCTTCCAGGAACTAAGAAATAATAAAATGTCAAATACATGTGTGTGTGTGTATAAATATATATATATATTTTTTTTTTTTTAAGGATTCAGAATAGCGTAAGACATCTCACGGGTGACAAGGAAAAAACATTTGGCCTTCACAGTAATGAATGAAAATTATTTTGTACTTTGAATTCTATATCCAGTCATCTTCCATAGTAGAAAGTTGATCACTGGTAATAAAAAAAAAAACTCACCTTTCAGAGTAGGAAGTTAACAAAAAATGTCTAAAATGGAAAAAAAAATCTAGAACTAGCAATAGAAACACATTTCGTAATCTGGAAATTAAAGAATAAAAAGAGATGAAAGAGGTTGTATCTGGAGTATAGAACTCAAGGGTGATAAGGGATGAGGCAAAATAATGTTTTCGTTATAATATTTGTCCTATTGACTTTGTCAACTGTGTTCACGTATAATTCTAATAAAAAAATTTTTAATGTAAAGGCACATGGACAAGGATATTCACTCCAGCATAAGTCTTGTGTTTATTACAGCACAAGACTGGAAATGATCTAAATTTCTACCAAGGAAATGGTTAAATAAATCATGATACGTCTACCTGATGACCGGTACCCTCTCATCTGAGGTACAAACATAGAGAACCTCTTAAAGGATACACAAGAAACTGATCAGAGTGGGTTCTTGAAGAAGATTCAGACATACCTGTCATTCATTTAACAAATATTTAACAACCGTATATCATGTTATTTTAATTCTTTGGCATATACATGTATTACTTTCAATTTTTAAAAACTTAAAAAGTTCTTCACAGTCTGGTTACTCCAAAGCCAGGCAACCTTTGTTCTCACTGCTCCTCAACAAAAACTGCTCTTATCAGGCCAGTCAGTGTCTGTAACATTTATCAAACACCTTATGACCAATTCCAAGTCTAGTGCTGCTCAGACTGTCCCCAGCCTAGAATATACTTCCTCCTCCCACAAAACTATTCAAGCCGAACACATTTTCCAAATACCATCCAGGATGATACAATAAAAATGACACTAAACAAAGAAGCACAATTTCTTAGAATTTAGTTTCCATGCCATCACTCGTGCAGAATCTGTACCCTGCAGCAGACACATATAAAGGACACAAAATTGACTGCATTACAGTCTTTCCTAAGGGGCTTACAATCTAGCTGGGTAGTTTTATAAGCCAAGTTAACATACGACTTAAGTACAAAATGCTCTAAAGTTCCAGAGATGGCATCAAGCTGGGGCTCTGGAAATCAATGTTGAAAACTAAGTATTTTGTATTTTATCTGCCTGATTCTTTCTTTCCTTCTTCTTCTTTTTTTTTTAAGTCTCCAAATAGATTGTAGTCCTACAGACAAGAGATCCTGACTTTCACTTCTTCAGAGCTCCCCAACACACCATTACCTACCTAGCATGGTGCTATGCGAACAGCAGGATTTCAATAAATCCTTAGTGAACGAACTAAGTGGAAGACTACATACAAAATGCATTTATATTAACAATTCTATTTTATCCTTACCCTATTTTTTGTTTGATATACATATATATTAGAAGGAAAAAAAATCCAGAAGAATAACAAAAGACATTTACATGGTAACAGGACTTCTGTACCTTGAAAATTCAGCTACTTTATTTTTTTCCATCTGCAGTCATACTTCTGTTACTTTACATGTAGTTCATTTGGAAAGACCGGTACAGTCAGAGGATTATAACTTAGGGAAGAACTAAATAGGGAAAACAAACTTTTTTTTTCTTTTTAAAGGTCCTATTGAGAGAAAATTTTCTTTGCAAAGAAGAAAAGGAAAGTAAATTCAGTTGCGATTACAATACAGAGGGAGACCTATTTCTTAACTGAATGACTCCCTAAGCTTCCATGAGATATCAACTGCTATTTAATTTTAGGCAAGATAGCTACTACAACGCTCTTGCGTTTTAGAAAATTCCCATGCTATTTTTAGGTGTGGACCAACACATTTAACACCAAAATGCAGAGGCTCCCCAAGCCAATTAAACAATTGGCTTTATTTTTCTTGAGGAGAATAAATAAAATTGTTAACAAGTCAGGGATATGGATAATGACATGAAAGCATCTTATTTTGTATAGTTATTCTGTATGCCATATTAAAGTAAATCATATGAGAAAAACAGTAACTCATGTCTAATTGTTCAGTGTCAATAAATACTGAATAAATCAATGAGTCAAATATTCCCAAAATCAAAGGGGTAATAGAATTCTATCTATTAATGACTATAATAGAATCTACTATTAGGAGACAGATAAGCCACAGAGAATATCATGTATACCCAGCTCAAACAGTTTAGGTTATTTTGTCTTCTATATTCCCTTTCCTCCAAAGCAAAACAGTATCTAAGTAATTGCTGATATTCCTGTCCTTAAAGCATCACTTCCTCCACCCGATGTTCAAATATTGAGTTTCCAGGCTCAGACATAGGCATTCACCTTTATACCCTCTTCCCAGCCCACTTCCAGAAGTATGCCTTCAATTGCCACATATAGGTAGATAACTTTCAAATTTGCCCTCCACCCTGAAAACTGTCCTCTGGGCCCCCAGACCTGCATAACAGTAACTTCACTTGTAATTCCATCTCCTCTGCTATGGAGGACAGTACTAAAGGGTGCTCAGTGTGTCTGTCTGGTAAGTCTCCCTGGCAGTCCCAAGCCCTATATAACACCAGGCATGTGTAGCCTGTAACAGGACTGTGCATGTCGTGGTTCTAGCTCTAAATCCCAGGGGGAAAGACCTGCACCTTCTACATCTCCCCTGAAAATTTAGTCACTGTTTACTACCAGGAACCTGTGGAGGATTCTTGGCAATTCAAATGAATTAACCAGGTCCTCTGGTATTTCCACCTGCAATGTGACCCTAACTTAACCTAAATTTTCATGTCTTAATTTAACAAACACTAAGAAACTATGTGTCCAGCACTGTGACTGCAAATGTGAACCTGTCTTTATGAAATGTGCAGTATAACTGAAGGAGACAGGTGTCAATCAAAGAATAAAAATACCACAAAAGTAAATAAATCCCATAATTTGGAGGGACATATGATACGTGAACACTAATGATTTGTGCCCTTTTCTATGTGTATGTCAAACTTCACTAAAAAGTTTTGGGGTTTTTTTTGCGGTACGTGGGCCTCTCACTGCCGTGGCCCCTTCCGTTGCGGAGCACAGGCTCCGGATGCGCAGGCTCAGCGGCCATGGCTCACGGGCCCAGCCGCTCCGCGGCCTGTGAGATCTTCCCGGACCGGGGCACGAACCCATGTCCCCTGCATCGGCAGGCAGACTCTCAACCACTGCGCCACCAGGGAAGCCCTAAAAAGTTTTAAACAATGTTCTGCATCCAAAAGACACTAATAATTCCAGAGTCTGTGAATTGGACAGAGCCTGAAAGATCAATTCATCCATTTTCCTCATTTTACATATGAGGACACCGGCGTCCCAGGAAAGTTACACAAATTGCTCTCCTCAGGTAGTAACTATGTGAAACAATGTTAAGCTTCTAATCCCTAGGATCTGACCTTGTCTTTAACACTGCCCACCTGACTCACTCCCCCTCTATTCTACATACTTTTTAGCATATTTTTATTTGCTATAATCCTCTACCCGGCTCACCTATAAAAATCTCTCCAAGCCCCAATTCAAAAGTCCAGGAATCTTTTCTCCACTGATCCCACCCAAGTACTCTTCTCTGCATCCCCTTGGCCTTCATCCTAATTTACCCTGAACTGTGTGTACACTTCATCCCTTATAACTAAGGATAGCGCCTTAAGGGTAGAAAGCCTCACTGCATCACCACTTACCCAACTTCCAGTGCCTCAGGGATTGTTTCCTAACAATGAAGGGAGTAATCGTTCCGTCAAAGGATGAATGGCCTATAAGAATGCCTCTCAACATTCCAAACTAATGAAGAAAGGCAAAGGCTAATGCTGGAGTCAGGGAATCTACCCTTTATTTTACAAGCATTCATATAGCACTTAGAACATAACACACACTGCTCTGAGTACCTTACAAATTAACTCATTTAATTCCCCTAACAAACTTAAAAAGTAGAAACTACTACTAACTCATCGGCAGGTCAAGAAAAGGAAGCATACAAAGATGAAATAATTTGTCCAAAATCACTGAGCCAGGATTTGATGCCAGGGTCCAAAATCCATTCTCTTAACCACTAAGCTATGCAGCCTCAAAATAGAAGAGAAAACAATCTCAATCACCTTTACTAAAACGACAAGAGATAATTTAGAAAATTAAAATCACCTATCTTAAAAATCACAAGACTGTTTTTTGACTTTTTACTAAAAGTTGATTAAAAAATCACTAGAGGGCTTCCCTGGTGGTGCAGTGGTTGAGAGTCCGCCTGCCAATGCAGGGGACACGGGTTCGTGCCCCGGTCCGGGAAGATCCCACATGCCGCGGAGCGGCTGGGCCCGTGAGCCATGGCCGCTGAGCCTGTGCGTCCGGAGCCTGTGCTCCGCAACAGGAGAGGCCCGTGTACCACAAAAAAAAAAAAAAAAAAAAGAAAAGAAAAAAATCACTAGAACAACAAGGTCCTATAGTATAGCACAGAGAATATTCAATATCCTGTAATAAACCATAATGGAAAACAACATAAGAAAATGTACATATATGTATAACTGAATCACTTTGCTGTACACCAGAAGCTAACACAACATTGTAAATCAACTACAATTTTAAAAGTCACTAGAGGACTTCCCTAGTGGTGCAGTGGTTAAGAATCCGCCTGCCAATGCAGGGGACACGGGTCTGATCCCTGGTCCAGAAGATTCCACATGCCACGGAGCAACTAAGCCCGTGCGCCACAACTGCTGAGCCTGCGCGCCTAGAGCCCATGCTCTGCAACAAAAGAGGCCACTGCAATGAGAAGCCCGTGCGCCACAAGGAAGAGTAGCCCCCGCTCACCACAACTAGAGAAAGCCCACACGCAGCAAGGAGGACCCAATGCAGCCAAAAATAAATAAATAAATAAAAGGAAAATAATAATAAAAAATAAATAAAAGTCACCAGAACTCCGAATTAAAATTGTGGTAGATGATAAACCCCAGCCCCCACCAAAAAACAGATCAAGAGGTATCTAGTTATTTAAATTCCCAAAACAGTGTCATAAGACACCTGGGCTTTTTCACTACAGCTCCCATTTCCTGCTTCCTTTAGGAACCCATTATTCTCATGCTTCCTGTCTCATTTTCCCAAATCTTTAAATAGCTTCTATCTGGTTGAGAGGCTTGGACCTAACACATATGTCACATCTGGCCTCTTGAACAATTTCATCAGCTTCACCCTGGAGTCATACTTATGTTAAAGGTGAAGAAAAGATGCTCTGTAATGTAGCCAATCCACCCTCACTCACAAGTAATGCTTGCCGCAAAACAGATCCAATATGCTACACAGGACAGGTGACAGCTGGGAGCACGAGATGGATGACAGCTGCAAGCTGAATGTGAGGGTAATTGGGGTAATCACTAGCCCACTGGGTAAAACTTTGAAGCTCTGTAAAAAGGACAGACACACCGACACACAATTTCAAATAATATGACACTGTTTTGAATGATGGGTAGCAAAAGCAAGAAGCAGGCCATCCTGAGTTGCTCCTTTGGAGTCATGATGTCAGGCAGCTACTAGGCAAAGCACAGGAGGGAAGAATGCGTTGGTTTTTTCCTATGCTTTACTCACTACAGACAGTGCCAAACGTGCAGTGACAGGGAGAGGAACACTAATCATTTCTAAACACTAAACCCCATGTGACATTAAATTTTACACCAAAAAGGATTTTTAACCTTAAGATGTTTTACCTGTTAAAACAGTTTTGCAAACTACTGTCTATGCACCAAATCAAGCCAGTAGCCTGTTTTTGTAAAGCCCTTGAGGTAAGAATTATTTTTTTATGTTTTTAAGGGTTGTAAAAAAAAAAAAGAACAGACACTGTTTGTGACAGCAAAGCCTAAAATATATACTATATGACCCTTAACAGAGAAAGTTTGCAGAGCCCTATGTTAAAATATGCACCAAAAGAAACAGCTGAGATTTAGTTAATCCATCAGTGGTTCGTATATTAATTTTTTTTTTTTTTAAATCACTGGAGGGGATTCCCTGGCAGGCCAATAGTTAGGACTCCTCGCATTCACTGCCAAGGGCCCGGATTCAATCCCTGGTTGGGGGACTAAGATCCCACAAGCCGCATGGCGAGCTGCGGACCAAAAAAAAAAAAATGTTTTTTCATGAATAAACAAATCACTGGAGTTCAGTATCATTAACCATCCACGACGGGTTGTATTAAAAGTCTGGACCTAGTTACTGATGTCTACTTTCAGTCTTTTGGCTCCTACTGTCTGCTCACTTCAGTTAGAAACTGGAAAAATACTGGTAGGGGATAAAAGTGAAACTGGCTTTATTAGATTTCAGGACAACCTATAGATTATTCCTCTTTTATTCCTCTTTTGTCTCCCCCAAACCATTCAGCAAGCAGACTGTATTTTTGTATTTTCATAAAACACCTGCTGTTAATCACTTATTCTATAACAATCACCACATTCACCACTTTACATGTATAATTTCATTTAGTTTCTTCCCTCCCATAGAATGTTAGCTTCATAAGGGTTGGGGTTTCTGTCTGCTTTGCTTACTAATGAATCTCCAATGCCTAGAGTAGTCTGGCACTTGGTAGGTGTTCAATAATATATTTTTTTATTATTAATGAATCCTCACAGGAGGATGAGCTGAGCACCATCGTCACTCAGATAAGGAAACTGAGGCACAGAGATGTTGAATGACTAGGGCCATTCAGCAGTATCAAAGCTGGAACCTGACCCCAGCAGTCTGACTCTACGGTCCGAGTGAGGCATCACGCTGCCGCCCTAGTGCCTTCCGTACAGAAATGTGCCATCTGAATGTCTAACTTTCGTTGACTTATGAAGGTGTGACTACAATTGCTTATAGCAACCAGCAGAGCCAGTTTTAAATTTTTTAGTCTCTGATGGATGACCCTTGTGCTATGGGAAAACACACACAACATCAGAATGTCTTCATGTACAAAAGTACCACTTTTCTAAGGAGGGTAATGATGTCATTTTGTCACAAGGTTTAAAGATTTTGTAAAACAAAATATAAGTGCGAAACTCTGACAGTTACGTCCTTTCCATTTTTAAAGAAAGAGTTGCTATGTTACTTATGCTTTACGTACAACAAAGTTCTGCAAGTTGGACATCAGAGGGGGAAAAAAAAAGTCAAAACAAAGTCCCAAAAAAGAAATAGGGTAGAACAGCTACAAGCAGAGAGAAAACCTGCCAGAGTGATACGGATGCAGAAATACTGAGCTGTGCACACAGCAGGCGCTCAATAAACGCTTTTGGAAGAAATGAAAAGTGAGATAAGCCCTTCTTGGGTTTTATAAACCTTCTTTATTTCTATACTAGGAGGAGCCACAGGAAAAGAAGAAGCAAGGAGTACCAGTCAAGAAAGTGATGTCTTCAGATGGAATGAAAACTTTGAACTTAAAGGATTCCCATGGTATAACAGCAGGAAGGAAAATAAGCAAAAATAATAAACAGCATCTCTTAAGAGCTGGAACCCCAAGCCATACAGTCTTTGATCAAACCAAGGAAATGTGATATTGAAAGAGAAATTGGCGATGTCCATCACCCGGCCATCTTCAATCTACCCCTCAAAAAAGTCCCCAAAACTCTCCTCCCTCCCCAAACAAGGCTGCGACGGAGAAAAGGTCAACGGGGCCAGCTCAGCAAACGGTGACAGCTGCTTCTAATTTAGTGGGCCTCTTCAAACCTAACAGCCCTCGGCCTAAGGTTCTGGTATTACCCTGGTCACAAGAATCACGGGCCCGGTAAACAGTGCAGATGCCTCAGCACTACAGATTCAAACTCTGGAGGCGGGAACAGAGATCCGCATCTTTAGCCACGCCTCTAGACTCTCAGGCCCGCTAAAGTTTGAAAACTACCATCTTAGTTGGGTTTGGTGCAAGAAAGGCTAGAAAGCCGCCCAGAAAGGGTTGAATGGGGGCCCGGAGTGGGGATAAATAACACCAGATCCCTGGTACTAACTCTGCTCGGCGGCCCAACTGCTGGGGGGAGGTGGGGAGACGGGAATGAACGGAGGAAACCGGAGGTTTGAAAAGACGCCTGCCCCCCGCCGAGGCCCTCCCGGCAGCCCCCTCGAGGGTCGGTCTTTACCAACGCGAGCAGCGCAGCAGCTTCTCCAGCCGGTAGAGCGCGGCGCGGCTGTGGGCCCAGGCGCCGCGACCAGCCGGCTCCATGGCGGGCGCAGGATGAGGCTCGTTCCCGGAGCGGACCCTCGGCTGCCTGTTCCCCTGCATCGCCCCGCCCTCGCGGAGAAGCCTCCTGGGAGAGCGGGAGGCTGGGCGAACTCGGGCAACCACCCAGACAGCGCAAGCCTGCGACCTGACAGCCGACCCCCTGCCCCAGCTGTTCCCACTTCTGTGCCGGCGGGACGCCTAGGGCACCAGGAGCGCGGGGTGGGCGGGGCATGGCCAAAACGCGCCAAAAGTCCCGGCGCGCGGGACGGGGGGCGGGGCCTCGGCGAGGGGCGGGGCGCGGCCTTGGTAGGACTCCTGCTGTCGTTGGGAAAGGGGGCGGGGCCACAGGCTGCCCTGAGGCGTAAAGGCAAGAAAGCTAGCAAGTCCTTGCTTTCCCATAGTGAGGATTCTAGGGACCCTTAGCCGAATTTAATCAATGGAAAGTCACAAACCGAGAAACTTTTTAGTTGAGCATGGTCTGTGCTGTTTCGACTACTGCTGAGCTTGGAAACGCTTTGCTTGTAACACTGACACTCTTTTAATTCCTAAGAAGGTAACTTTCTTTTCTCTCCCCACCCCCACCCCCGGCTTTTCATTGATGGCCATATATACAGATAAACCTACTACGCACCCCTTCACCCTCCCCATCCAGTCCGCTGCCAAACCCTTGCATTTTTTTCCCCTTACTCTCAAATCTTCCCACTTCTGTCTTCACAACAGGCCCAGTTGTATCATTTTCACCTGGAGTGTTCCCATAGCCTTCTAGCTGATAACCCGGTGTCCACCCAAGTCCCGCTCAGTCTTTAAGCTACACGGCAGCCATCTAAAACATTTCCAAATAAACACGTGGTTAGTAGACGCAGAACGAGTAAAACTAAATACGGTCTTATAGGGTGTTCTACCTGACCTATGATAACATATGAAATTAACCAAATATATATAAATATATATATTTAACCTCACAGGTAGCCAAGAAGTTAATCCTTGATTTTTTTAAGCCATTGCTTACCCTTTGCAGAGAAATCAAACTCTAGAGAACTTAAAATGTTAAATGAACTTGGAGAGATGCTATGGTGTATAATGGAGTTAGTTGGAGACCTCAGGAGCAGGGAAGTCCTACTTCTAATCCCACTTCCTCCACTGAATAATTGTGTGATTTAAGTCAAGCCTTAAGTTCTCTGAGCATTTGTTTCCTTATCTGCAAAACGGGGATAATAGTATTTATCCTGTAGATTTCTGGGATTACAGTACATGTAAAAGCACCTACATCATAAGTACTCAAAACTAATGTGAAGATGATCAGTACTGTGAATGCTTTACTTACCACAGCATGACACTGAATATTTTTATCAGATGCTTTTTTTTATTAGGGCATAATTTAACTGTGATCAGAGTAAATGAAAATTTCAGATTTTGGTCAAATGCTTTGAGGACCAAACAATTGTTACTGGCCTGTTCCTACAGTGCTATTAAATGAATTATGATGCAGGTGCAATGACTTCTTTCTCCTATGAGTTTCCTCTTCCTTCTACCACTGCTCCATTACCTCTCCCCAAACTCACAAAATTCTTGGCAGCTGTTTCATGGTGGCCATAGTACACGTCAAGAGAATAAGCAAGCTTACTCTTCCATCTGCCACTTCCCCTTCCATTTGCTTCCTCCCAGCCCTGCAGTGCTACAGCTCAGGTGACTGATGCTTAGCTTTTAGTGGAGATGGGATATGTGGGGGGGGGGGGGGGGTTCTGCTTTTATTTATTTATTTGTGTGTGTGTGGTACGCGGGCCTCTCACTGTTGTGGCCTCTCCCGTTGCGGAGCACAGGCTCCGGACGCGCAGGCTCAGCGGCCATGGCTCACGGGCCCAGCCGCTCCGCGGCATGTGGGACCTTCCCGGACCGGGGCACGAACCCGTGTCCCCTGCATCGGCTGGCGGACTCTCAACCACTGTGCCACCAGGGAAGCCCGGAATATGTGTTTTTGAACCAACTCTTCCTCTCAGGCCTGGATCCTGAATTTCAAGAGCCAGTTCTTTCTCCCATGTCCATTATGTGTGCAGGTGGAAGACGGGTGACCTACCCAGGATGAGGTACACCAACAGTGTGTGAAATCCTGAAATTCTGTTCCCAGAAAAAACTTCCCCAGGCAAATGCAGTCCAGCTATAGGGTCCTTGGTAAAGCCTTAGCTTAGGGCATTAACAGTATCCCCTCTCCACTTTAAAAAGGGATAAATGGTATCTTATTTCCCTTTCCGTTTCCCTGCAAGGACCCCCTGAGTCCATCAAGTTTAGGTTTGTTGCTCCATTTCACTCCTAGTCTATCCTCCTCTCCTTCCAGTTAAGCAGTATTCCCCAGAACCTTAGAACCTTCAACCCTTCCAAAATTATTCATCCTACCCCAGTGTAACTCTCCAGTCCCAGGGGGGATTCTGAGGCATACAAATTCGCTTGCTTTAGCCCATTTACCCATTCTCTTTCCATGCCCTGCCCCACATCACTTTGATTACCATCTGTAATTCTACTGTACTCCAAAGGCATCTCCAGCCTGGATCTCTTTCGCAATCTTCAGGCTCAATATAACAGTTCGTTGAAAACAGTCTAAATGCTAATTTTTTTCTTCTGTTGTGTTGTGAAGTATTTTACAAGTAGTAAATCTTACTCATATTCACTTGGATAAACATATATAACAAGTAAAATGGGACAAGCGTAACACCCAGACTCTCAGCCCGTGGAATGTGAAGCTATCTCACAAATTCAGCACGTACACTAATTCTTCTCTGGCTTTGAATTATGGTGTCATGCAGTGAAATCGACCACCTCAATTCTTTTGAGTGCACTCTCTGACAGATATAAATTTTGTTTGCAAGAACCTCTATGAAACCTAGAGTTACCCCCAGAAAATGCAGTTTGAAAACAATTGATAAAGAACAATTGAATGTGGTAATTGATGGAGTGGAACAAACCTCCCCAGCATCTAGGAGTGTGGTGTCTGCTCTCTGCATTTGACTGAGCTAGACTTCCTACGTGAAAATGCCATTAACCTAAGTTAAAGTCATAAGCTCTGTGCCATTTTTTCTGGAATCCAATGTGGCATAATGATTAAGTGCCATAGAGCTCTGGAGTCAAGCAGAACTGGGTTATAAACCGACCCCTGCCATTTCCTAGAATTGAGCCCATGGGCCCATTGTTTAACCTATCTTGGAACTTAGTTTCATCTTTTGTAAATGTCAGATTAATGTGTATCATCTCTCACAGGGTTGCTGTGAGAAAGGAATTACAAACTATGAAACTGTTCTAAACCAGGAATGCAGCACAAGCAATGCAAATCCCTTCACAATGGACTGTCCTGAACTTTAATACATATATTGAAGCTTAAGTCACAGCGCACAACACATTTTCCCATCTTTAGAACTGGTTTTAGCATTGTTGAGTTGCACTAAGCCAGTTATGCTTGCTTTAAAATTCTCTTACGAAAGAGTACATCTTCTGAGCTAGAGGGAGCCACTCAATTCCGCGACTATGGAACAGAGATACTTGCCGTAGCAATTCCTTTGCAAATATGGTGCAATAACTCTGACAGGAAGCTTGAATTTTGCTTAATGACCATAATCTCTCTTAGTATCATCGCAAATGAAGTTATCTACTGAATTCCTAACACCATCCTTGGCATGGTGTTAGGGCCCGTTAACGAAAATCCTTATAGTTTTGTTCAGTTAACTTGGAGATCTGTTATTCATTTTGTTCTTCCTTTAAGAGCAAGGAAACCTCAACAATTAAAAACAGTAATTTTGCCCTATGTACTATAGACAGCTTATATGAAGCAAACAAAACAGTATGGCCAAAACTAATCAGTACCGACCACCCACAGACGCCACATGACGAATGTGGACCCCTACTTGGGCAGTACAGTTGTACGTACATGTATTGATCAAGTTAGTGGTTACAGTCTCTCTGGATTGCACATATAGACACAGTCTCAATGTCATGCAGACCTTGGCATTTACTGAAAAATTACCTAAGTCACTAGAAGCATCTAGATATTTTGAAATGGTTTTGAAAGGATGTTAACCCCATTCTTGTGGGCACCTGCCAAATTTCTGTTACAGAATCAGAAGTATGTAGTCTAAGGACATAGATATATTATTATGTCCCTTCAGCAATGGTTTTAAAGGTTTTGATGTCTTCTGTATTTCCTGATCATTTATCAAATTCAGTCTGACACAGATATTTCACACGTCATTGTTTTTGGTTCAACAGACTTCAGAGTTCAGCTCATTCCACTGCCTTTTATTGCTTGCTGTTTTTAAGGAGAGATCTCAGTAGAAACCCCCTTTTTCTGTACAGTGTAATTACTGAAGCACATAAAGTGGTTATAGCAGGAATTTATCACTTTCAGGTGGAAATATTCGCAGCCAAATAAAAGATAAGAGTAGGAACGCCAGAAGCAATTTATAACAGGCTCACTGACATTTTGTGTTGAGAAGCTCTACCACCGAATAAGTATTAAGTCATAAATCTCTGTAAATGTGATTAAAGCCAGCAAGTTATTCTTTGATGGGACACCATAATGAAAGAATGTTGTGATGCAAAGCAGGAAGATTCTGTTGACAAAAATCACCAAAAACAGCTGTATGTAAAATTTACAAACTGCTTGTTTTAAATTCTGTTGAATTCCAGCAGCTGTTTGTTTGCACATAAAATGTTCATTTAGGAAATGAGCATTGACCCTAGTTTGGGTTCCATTGTGTTTCAAAATTTTGTAATCAGTGCAATCAAAATTCATACAATAATTTAAATTTCTTTCCAAGGACATATAAGAGGTAACCAGTATATTTAAGTATGCCTTGGACACATTATACATTCGATAAATAGGGAAATGAGTGAATGACTGTATACCATTGTTCCCGAAAGCAATGGCCAGTTACCAAGTGCATTTCAGCTTTATTTTTTTTTTCCATTCACATATACTGTTTTGGAAATTATGCTTTGTTCATATTAGATTCATTTTGCTAGTATTAATAATAACCCTTAATAGGCCTTTAGAAATACATTTTGGAGTTTAGAATATTGAATTAAAATTTAGTTACTGTTGTAAAGTCACTCTCTGTGACAGAAAGTTTATTAAATCTCTCCTCAGTATTTTTACATTGCCTTCATTTAGTTGCTTTTCTCGCTATCTCAAAAGATAGCTTATATATTTTTTCATCTGTGAAGTAGGGATAATAGAAAATACCTCATTGTTGTTGAATGGATAAAATAAGCTAATAACCTTAGCAAAGTCCTTGACACACAGTAAGTTCTTAATAAATTCTGTCACTTATCACTCTATAAAAACTCTAGGTTCAAGAATAATAAAATGGGGCTTTCCTGGTGGTGCAGTGGTTAAGAATCTGCTTGCTAATGCAGGGGACACGGGTTCGAGCCCTGGTCCAGGAAGATCCCACATGCCGTGGAGCAACTCAGCCCGTGCGCCACAACTACTGAGCCTGTGCTCTAGAGCCTGCGATCCGCAACTACTGAGCCCGTGAGCCACAACTACTGAAGCCCGCGCGCCTAGAGCTCGTGCTCCACAACAAGAGAAGCCACTGCAGTGAGAAGCCTGCACGCTGCAACGAAGAGTAGCCCCCGCTCACCACAACTAGAGAAAGCCCACGTGCAGCAATGAAGACCCAACACAGCCAAAAATAAATAAATAAACTAAATTTAAAAAAAAAGAATAATAAAATGATAAGAAATTTATTCTTAGATAATAAGAACAATATCCTCTTGGATAGTCAGGTAGATTGCAATCCAGTATATTTCAACTTTTAAAAATATCTGTTACCCCCAGCCTCAAAATAATATATATATATATATAAATTGCATATATATATGTGCAATTTTTAGGTGTTAATTGGGAGATTGGGAAGTTACTTCAATGAATAAACCTTATCTTAAAACTAACTATAACAACACTTTGCATTGTTAAGCCAGACATACACAATGATAGTCTTTCCTTTAGATGAATTAATCAAATCACTGAGAAAAATATACAGTCGTTCCTCAGAATGGGACAGGGGTCAGGGGGGTAGGGAGGGGGTGTTGGTTCCATGACCTATCACGATACCAAAATCCAAGGTTGCTCAAGTCCCATGTAAGCCCTCTGTATCCGGGGTTCCATATCCAAGGGTTAAACCAACCTTAGATCATGTATTAAGTTTGGGATCCACGGTTGGTTGGATCCGTGGATGCCAAAACTACAGATATGGAGGGCCTACTGTGTTTATTGAAAAAAGTCCACGTATAAGTGGACCTGTGAAGTTCAAACCCCTGTTGTTCATGGGTCAACTGTATCCGTTGGTTTTAAATTTCCACGAAGAGTCTATATAATTTAGACTTACCATATAATCCTATCAACCACCTGAAAGTAAAGAGGTCCTTATCTATCCAATTGACAGAAGGGGGAAAGGGGCTTCAGGTTGTTGAGTAACCATCCCAAGGACACGCAGGTTATAAGCGGCAGAGTAGGGAAAATCGATTCAGGTCTGCCTGACTTCAAAGCCCAGGTTTTAAGCACCTGCATAACCTAGTTTTAATTAACTTCCAAGGACTTTAAGTCCAAGTCAGTTTAAACATGAGGGTGTGTACTGATTTTCAGCACAATTATGCATTGTACGATTATAGAAGAAGTTTAACTTATAGTCTTTCCCCTCAGAGAATTTACTGTCTACAGACAAGATTAATATAAGAAACAATACAAATAATATGATATGAGACAGGTTATAATTAAGTGTTCAGTTATGTGGTGCACATGTAAGTATCACAAAAGGTCAGGGAAGAGAATGCTTAAAATTGCTTACAGGGTCCTGTTCGTCCAGTGGTTAGGACTCAGCGCTTTCACTGCTGTGGCCCAGGTTTGATCCCTGGTCGTCAGGGAACTAAGACTCTGCAAGCCTTGTGGCCTGGCCAAAAAAAAAAAAAAAAAAAAAATTGCTTACAGAAGACTGGGGAGGACTTCCCTGGTGGCACAGTGGTTAAGAATCCACCTGCCAATGCAGGGACACAGTTTTGAGCCCTGGTACGGGAAGATCCCACATGCCGTGAAGCAACTAAGCCTGCGTGCCACAACTACTGAGCCTGCGCTCTAGAGCCCACGAGCCACAACTACTGAGCCTGCGTGCTTCAACTACTGAAGCCCACATGCCTAGAGCCTGTGCTCTGCAACAAGACAAGCCACCACAATGAGAAGCCTGCGCAGTTTGACTAGAGCAAAGACATTGAACTGAAGCGTAGGTCAGAAATGGTCAGATAACAGCAATTTCATCTGGCTCAACCTAATGCATATTGGATAGTAGTGATTACATATAGTACATAGCTGAATGCAATAAGGAACTTCTGGAATTTGGGGAGGAATTAGTGAAAAGTCACCTTCTTGAGAGGGAAGCTAGCAGGAATCAACAAATAATGGTTGAGATTATTATTTGCTCATTTATGCATTGTAAGAGAGATTTGGAAATAGGTTGCTTAGAGATTCAAAGAAAAGCCCCAATCCAATCAAAGCAAATAGAGTAAAATTAAAGGACTGAATTTTTTTTTAAACTTGCCCTTTCAGGGCAACTTGAGCCTGAGAATAAAAATTGTCACATTATTAATAATAACAATCTACATTTATATAGTTTTGGCATCTACCAGTGATGTGTGCTAGCTGGTTTGTACAGGCTCATAAGAGCCAACCTTATATTTGTAGGAATTTTACTAGCTATTTGTTAAACATAGCCATTATTAAAAACCATATTGTGTAAACTTAGAATTAAATAATTTCTTAAAACAAAAGTAATAAATATTTAAAACTCATCACTTCCTAAATGTTTTACTACATTTTTTTTATTATCTAACCTCTTAATGTGAATTACATTTTTTAAAAATGTCTATGATGGACATGCCATGGTATATAATGGTATGTCCTTGCACATTCTTGCCAACTCCACATTCAGTAACATGACCTTGGTAGCTTGAAATCTATGTTAATAATACAGATTAATATGTCATATCTATAGCTCTTGTATCGTGAATAGGTACAAAAAATTGATGATTTATTTTTCCAGTATTCAAAATTGACTGAGCAAACAATTCACTCACATCACTGACAAACAAGTTTCACTTTTATCTTACTCATGAATTGAACACAAATATCAGTGAACGTGTGTGGGAATTACTCTCAGAAAGCCAGTTGTTCAACACTTACCCGTACACCAGAGCATCTTCCTGCTGTGTTGGATCTGGTGTCTCCCCCGCACCACCACCCCACCCCCCCCGCCCCCACCCCCCACCCCCCGCCTCCCCGCCCAGTGGAAGTCTTCAGGCTATATTTCATGTTTACTCACAAACACAGTGCTATTGGCTACAGTATTGGCATCTAGATTTTCCCTCTTCCTAGGCTTTGATTCTGAGCCTTGCAGTGACTTCTGCTGCCTCAGCTCAGAAACCTGATATGCTCTGAGATGGTGAGATTCTTACTCCTTTGGACTCCACAACCCCTCCAGCTCAAAATCGTCTCTAGCTGCTGCCTTTGAAAGGTACTCTGGGTCAACACTGCTTTATTAGAATAGGGAGATTTCCTTTTCCCCAATCTTGTACCTACTCTGTACTAATTACGTTGCCTAGTGCCTTCAGTATCTCCCAAAAAGAATGTATGAAGTTGACGCTTCTGGTTTTGCTGTGCTTTTATGTTCACATCGCATGCCTGTGAGGGCATGAGTTTGGATGCCCTCCAGGCATCCAAAGTGGAGGAAGTGGAGGAACACTTCCTACCGTGTTTTACCTTCTCTGTGTGTTCCTGGCGGGTATCACTAGCTAATACATTATATATTTAACTTATATTGATCTAATTTAGTATCTGTGTTTCCTCATGGAATGTAAGCTCCAGGAAAGCAGGGATTTTTGTCTACTCATTGTTATAACCCCAGCACACAGAACCGCACCAGGAGCTTAGTAGGCATTTACATGAATGAGTGAGTGAATGAATGAGGACAAAGTGACAGATATGCTGTAGTCAGAATCAGCTTGGCCCTTTGATCCTGGGGGCATTATTTCTGGACCAAACTTGCTCTACTTTCTCTTTAATTAAGATAAGTTTGTTGTTGTTGTTGTTTTCTCTAGACCTTCCTAAATCATTCGTGCCCTCCAAGTTCTCTAAAGATGATTCAATTCTCCTTAGTGGGTGTTGCTTAGATTCCGCTCCCCACACCATTCCCTAGTCATACATGAAGCCATAAGTGGAACGTTATAATGTAATCTAACTGAATGAAGAGAAATAAAACCTATGAGCATGTTAAATCAGAATGTTAAAAAAAAAGCCTTTTCTTAATGGTTCAGATCGGAATTTCTTTTGTGAGATGGTTTGGGAAAATTCTTGATAAGGTTCTTGGCTAAAAGGGATATTAGCAAAAGCCAAAGCAGCAATAGGCAGTGTTTAAACTACTTTCCACGGACAAGAGAAATTAGGTTTGGGGCTTGGGAAGGAGGAAGGGGAAGAGAGGGAGAGGGACAGAAGGAGGAAGCAACAAGATCGTCACGAGATGGGAACTGCAACTAGAAAAGGCAGCCAGTGAAGGGTCCCAGGAGTTGCGTGACTGAGAACCTTAAGAACAAGTCCTAAATTATGGAACTCTTTCAGCTGGATATAGGATTACTGTGGAAACGAACCGGAAATCTATGGATTTATGGGGCCTGGCTCCCTGGAAAATGCTATGGATGTTTTCTGTGTACACTGAGTGTAGAGGTGATAATATTTCATGTCTGAACAGGTAGGTCTCTTGTGCAAGTGAACTGGCTGAACACATTATTACTTACAGATCAGAATCAGAACACATCATCATGCGGCCAAAAAAAAAGGTAGGAGCTGGCTGGCAATCCAGGACCTTGAAATGATGAGGAAAGTATGAAATTGTTAGCAAAGATGGTGAGAGCTCAGATTTGCACCAGTCTGGTTTGAAATCTAATCTTTTGTTTTATCTCAGTAGGGCTGGGTAAGAAGCTTCAGGTTTTGTTTTTTTTTTTTTTTTAAATATCAGATACTTCCTGCCCCCAAGGGGAAACGGTTTGCTACCAGAACAAGATGGACAAAGGTCGTGGTGCTGGAAGATGTTTCAGGCTTTTATCGTCTCACTCAAAACTGTCCAAACAGCCCAGCAAATGAAGGCTTATCCTGCCAAAGGCAAGAAACGACAGTCCGTGTGGGTAAAATATATTACCTGAAATTTTTTCTGATCATATTATCTTCTCAATAGAGTTCTATTTTCACACTCGGTGACTTGATGTCAAAGATTTTCACGTCTTTCTGGCTTATTACTTTAGGCGAATGTGGATGCTGTGATAGCAGTAATTATCAAAATCCAGAAAGAACAGGAAAAGGAAAAAAGACCCTTTGTTTTCCAGCTCTTTTTAATGGTTAAGAGTATTTAAAACTAAAAGGAGAAATATACTTTAAAAGTATACATATTTTTAAGAGAATTCATGAGCATCTCTTGGGGGCGGAGCAGGCAGGAAAAAGCAGGAGAGGTGGGAGAACAACTAATGAATAAGCAAAACAAAGACAGGACATTGTTCTTGAAACTATAAGATACATGGTCAAGCCCTGGCCCTGTCATTTGCTAATTTTTTTCCCTAAGCCATTTAATGCATTCTTCCAATTATCTCATGATCAGATGGTTCTTGAGTGCTTACATACCAGTCACTATCTTAGGTGTTGGAAGCCCAACCTGATCCCCTCATCACAGAGTTTACGATCTCTGCTTCCCTTTTATTAACTCTACAATGGGAAAAATAATAATTGCCTTCTCATAGTGTTTCTGTGACGATCAAATGAGAATACCTTACGTAAAAGCAGTTTGTAAACTATACACGTGAATGATTATCATTATATTTCTCTTTATCCAAACTCAAAATAAGAGGTACTCAGCCAACCCTATATTTGTTAAAATTAAAACAAATTTTTTAAACTTCAATCGTCGGTGCACAATGGCCCCTGCCGAAATAACTACCTTCTTTTAAAAAAGTCTATCAAGATTTTGTGCAACTCCCATTATGATCAATAGACAATGTGGCTTGCTTTGAAATGTCTCCTCTTCATTTCATTTCTAAGTAGGAATTAAATTTCTTTTCTTGAATTATAGGGTGCCAGAATAAATGATTGAAGCATTGGGGGAGAATCACAAAATCGCACTCATTCTGTTCTGATATTTGAACCACAGCCAAAAAAATCAATATCCTATAATTTGAATAGAGATATCCTCAGACTTAGGTAGTATTTAATTACACAACATTAGTACAACATAGTTTAAAAAAAAAAATCTAAAGATCATTTTTTAAAATACTGAATTAAAGTAACAATTTAATCTGCTTACTCAGGGAATAGATTTAATATCAAATCAAACAGAACCACAGCCCCACATCCTCTCTTATTCTCATTCATGTGCTATATCTCTTTAAATAAAATTACAGCACTAACATGGTCACAGGTCGAGCAATCTTGACAAGCTCAGCTCTGCTTAAGTGTGTTATAATTATTCAAAAATTGTTAAGTATTACTTGAAATGAGTATTTCTTGTATTTTAAGTATTACTTGCTGACAAGCATACCAGTTTTGAAATAGTGGTAATACCTATTTTCAACAGTATTTGATCCATTGATCTCCTAAATAAAGATGCCACTAACTTTTGAAAATAAAGGTTACCATAAGACAATAAAATAAATACATCACCTTCTTTCCTACAAACTGAACTATGTTTGTAGCCTTTGTCAATAAATCAATATGTGTATTCATTTCTCTGTTGTGCTTTACTTAAATTTACAACCAAGTAAACATAGAACAAACCACTACATAATACAACTAAGATCAAATGCATATAAATGTAATAGTACATACATACAAATATATTATTGTAGTAGGATATAAGATTAAACTTGACTCATTCTTAAATTCATAAGGTTAAAGAGTTGCAGACTCTAGAAATATAGGAAAGAGTTTTTTCTGCAATAAATTATTGCAGACAGTTGGACGTTCCAAAGCGCTAACAACTGGGCCCAACAAGCATAAAGAATAAACAGATCACTAAATTTGGTTTATGTGATGTTTAAGCATAAGCAATGCAGTTTTCGCCTTTATAAGGCAAATGTATTTTTTTTTTAACTAATAAAAAAAATTGTATTTACTTAGAAGCATTCAGAATGTCAACAAAACAGCTGCAACTTTTCTTTTTTTTTTTGCAATTACAGAGTGGTATTCAGTTAACAGAACAACAATTATTTCGTATAAGCTGCATCAGAGACAACTGAAGATGAAAAAACTACCATCCCCATATATAACTAATTTGTGCTATGCACCAACAAGAACCTGCTTTAAATTTCCATGCCAATTTACAACCCCCATACTGTACCAGGCAAGGTTAGTGGCTATTGAAAATACCACCAGGACAGGGCTATCTAAAGACACATTCCGTAGTGTGTTAACTATACAAAAAAAGACACTGTACAGTTTAAAAACAAATCTTACACAGCCTTACATTTCAATTTTTTTCTTTAAAAGGAGTGAGTTGTGTACAGGGGGGTTAAATGCTTTATAGACAAGAAAAAAAAAACTGCGCTAGAACCAACTTATTCATCATCATCATCTTCTTCTTCCTCTTCATCCTCTTCATCCTCCTCCTCCTCCTCATCCTCTTCATCTTCCTCATCTTCCTCCTCTTCCTTCTTTTTCTTGCTTTTTTCAGCCTTGACGACTCCCTTTTTTGCTGCATCAGGCTTCCCTTTAGCTCGGTATGCAGCAATATCCTTTTCGTACTTTTCCTTCAGTTTAGCAGCCTTCTTCTCATAAGGCTGCTTGTCATCTGCAGCAGTGTTATTCCACATCTCTCCCAGTTTCTTTGCAACATCACCAATGGATAGGCCAGGATGTTCTCCTTTGATTTTTGGACGATACTCAGAACAAAACAAGAAAAAGGCCGAAGGAGGCCTCTTGGGTGCATTGGGATCCTTGAACTTCTTTTTTGTCTCCCCTTTAGGAGGGATATAAGTTTTCATTTCTCTTTCATAACGGGCCTTGTCCGCCTTTGCCATGTCTTCAAACTTTCCTTTCTCTTTAGCAGACATGGTCTTCCACCTCTCTGAGCACTTCTTAGAAAACTCTGAGAAGTTGACAGAAGCATCTGGGTGCTTCTTCTTGTGCTCCTCCCGGCAAGTTTGCACAAAGAATGCATATGATGACATTTTGCCTCTCGGCTTCTTAGGATCTCCTTTGCCCATGCTTAATTATTTTTCCTCCGCGAGGCACAGAGTCGCCCAGTGCCCGTCCGGCTCTCACTTGCCCCGGCGCTGTCTCTATGGAGCTCAATGTACTGCAATGGCTGTGAGAGCGGGAGCCAGACGCAGCCTCCTCACTCTCTCCGCTCTGTCAAGGCAAATGTATTTTAAAATCAATTTGTAATGTGACAGAAAGACAATAAAATAGTTTCAGTAGTCGCATGATACACTGTGATGGTTTAGTTCTGTGCAAACATGAATCAAGACACCCATATCCTGTCAAGGCAACAAAGGACCTAACCTTGCTAAGAGAGAGCAATATGAATTCCAAACAATGCACTTCTTAAAGGAAACATTTAAGGAGAAAAAGGGCACCAAGTTCTTTGGAAGAGAAGTACAATCTTATTCCAAGTTGATTGTACTGCAGCCTCTGTATTGTAAAGTAGCTTCACTTGTTATCTTCTTCTTTGTATACTACTTAATACATAAAGTATATTTATTAAAATTCCTAATGAAAATTTGAATACAAATACAGTACTCATTATTTTACAAGGTTTGGCATGTTTTTTTAATATAGTAAAAGTTTAAAATATTCATGTTTGTGAAAATCAATATTTTCACTCACTGAAATGAAGTATAGGAAGAAAAACTTTACAATTGTGAATTTGTTTTTAAAATAATAAACTTTCTTTTGTAGTTTTCCAACATGACTTCAGAGGGGATAACAGCTCCTGTCTATGATATATTATTCATATTCTGCATAAATGAAATGAAGAATATCATGAAACAGTTTATAAAAGTTTATAATCAATGAACTACATTTTACTTAATAACTATTTAAGTGAAATATAATAAAATCCTGTATAAATCATGTTTTTATAAGGCATAATGATTTCACATTTTATACTGGAGCTATGTCACTGGTGAGATTTTCTTTAAAATAATCTATTAAGATCAGTTGTAAGGTATCTGAAGAAAATAAATTGCAAATATGGACAGCCTCTTAAGATTCAAACTCAACCTAAAATTTATGCTTAATATTTTTATTGGGCATCTACACTAGAACTAGGGGTGACCAAAAGACCCAGTACTGATGACCTATGGTTCATTAGAAAGCACTGGGAGGGTAGGTACCCATAGTTCTTATTCCTCACTTGTACGGATGCTCTTGGCTGAATCATAATGAGCAAAGATGTTCAGTCATATCCCCTTTTTCAATTACTCAAGCCGGGGAGAGACTGAAAATTTATTCTGGTGATGGTATTCTCTGATACTTAGAATTAACAAAAAGAATACATTGAATAGAAAGAGATTCCTTTTCAAGTCCAGAATGAAAGGGAAGGATGTGAGAGATTTGTTTCCACACGTTGTAGAATAGTAATGCAACCAGAATGGCCTCCTCCTGAGATTGTGCCTGTTGTACCTGTTCGATTTGTTGAAACTTGATTTTCATTAGAAAAAAAATTTTTTGGTCAGACAAGTATTTAGAAAGATCTCTAAAATGTCCCTGTTTACCACATGGTAAATAACACCTGATTCTTGATATACAGGACATTCAAGGAGAAAGTATTGAGGAAGAGGGACAAGAACCTTAGGGAACTGATGACATTAGGAGGCAGGAGAAGCAAGATGATGCAGATTAAAAGAAAAAATTCAGGTATACAGGAAGCATCACTTAAGTTTGAAAAAACTTATTTTGAAGAAGAGTTTGGGATTGTACGTGAATAAGGTGGGTGCAGGGAGGAAGAGACTGAAAAACATCGCGATCACATTCTTCTTTTTAAAAAACTCTCCTCCAGCGCTGAGAGGTCAAGGGTTGAGAACTGAGAAAAGGCCACTGATTTTGGATATTCTACCCCCCAAAGATGATGGCATTCCAGAACAAGTGTTGTTACCTATGTCCCCAAATGCCTGCTCTTTCATCTTTTTCAGAATATTGACATCTGAAATGGCTCTGGCTCACTCCTTTTTCTGTTTTTGCCCAGTAGGTCCCTGGGATCTGACACTATTTCGTACTGGGGAAGGTCCACTTGAGGTGGGTCCTCTTAACCCCGGGGCAAAATTTCATAACAAATACTAAAGTAGGAGAATGAAAAAAAGAGAGAAGGAAGAGGTGATGGAGAAGAACGAAGAGGAAGATAAAAGAGATTTGATGGACCTTTAGCTTAAAAAATGAAATTTAAATTGTGAAAATAAATTATCTTATTTAACATTTAGGTTATAACTGCAATTATGTGTTCATTTTTTAAAAAATTAATTAATTAATTTTTGGCTGTGTTGGGTCTTTGTTGCTGCGTGCGGGCTTTCTCTAGTTGCCGCGAGCCTGGGCTGCTCTTCGTTGCAGTGCGCAGACTTCTCAGCGCGGTGGTCTCTCCTGTTGCAGAGCACGGGGTCTAGGCGCGCGGGCTTCAGTAGCTGTGGCTCGTGCTCTCCAGAGCGCAGGCTCAGCAGCCGTGGCTCATGGGTTTAGCTGCTCCGCTAATGTGGGATCCTCCCGGACCACGGCTCGATCCTATGTCCCCTGCATTGACAGGAGGACTCCCAACCACTGAGCCACCAGGGAAGCCCTTGTGTTCATTTTTAGAATGAACCAAGAATGAGCTAAAAATTCATTGGTTTGCAGTGTAACATGGCAAAGAAATGTTTTTGATAGTTGGACATGGCATTATTAATCCACTTTTTCCCAGGGGCCTCTCTTAATCCTTTGATAGTCAAATAATTCTTTTTTGAAACTCCTACCTTGTCATCATTGCTACTGCTTTCTTTTCTCTTCTCCAGTGGTTGAGTGGTGAAATTCTCTTTGCTCAAGATTCTAGAAACTGCCCATTGTCACTTTCAGTGACTTCAAGAAAGTTTGCATCTTATGCAATATTTGTATTTTTACTTTGAATTTGATTTGCATTGTATTTATATCATATTGTCCAGGTGCTGATGCTTTAAGCAACAGGGAGTATAGAATCTAGTGTTAGGCATAGAGAATTCTGTGTTGAGTGAGTACTAATTTTATAAATGGCCAGTTTTGTATTATGTATTTATAAGTATTTTGTATTTCCTTTCCTATACAATCTTGTATAAATCCAGGAATTTGATTATGAAAACTCAGAAGAAAGACCTCTCTGATCTCTAAATAATCAAGAATGGCCTGTCTTCCCAAACATCCTATAAATGACTTGATTTTTATATAAATGAAATGTAATCATTGAGAAATATCATTTTATATAAATGAAATGTAATCATTGAGAAATGATTTCTCAAATCATTGAGAAGTAAATTGAGCAATATTATTTCACCCTCAGAAATCTTGTTATGCTATTCTCATGTCATAATAATATATTTTGGGAATATATGCCTAGTCTTTAACAAGTTAATTGTTCATCTCAAAATTTAACTTAAAAAAAAGCAGAAAAATAATTGCTTACCCACTGCCTGACTGGTGAGCTGTTAACAAACAAAAGATTCTCTATTTTAATTGCTTTTCTCTGTGGCAGTTTAAACTGGTAAAAAAAATGATTAGTCAGATTGTTAGGTTTGTCTTTAACTTTGTTAAGTTGTTTGTATATGTAGGGAAAAGATAACTGTAAATTATGACAATTTGAAATGCAATTATAATCTTATGATACGATGCATATTCACAGTCAGAAAAATACAACGTTGGAATGAGACTTGTTGCTAGGAAATGAAGCTCTCTCTACCAGTTAGCATTTCTGGAAATTTTCACTTAAAGTGATGTATTGATTCATTTTGAAAGTTTCTCTGGATAAATTTGAATTTTCAAATCTGGTTTACATAAGGAACTAAGATGATAAAAAATGTAAATCAAACTTAAATCTATCCAATCCTTTTCAAAAAATAATTAAGAATGGGCATTCTGGCAAAATCCCACATATAATTTTAAATCTCCACATTCTATCTGACTAGCGATTTAGGAAAAATCATCATAATGCATCATAAAATTTACTTGTTTGGTTTTACAAAGAAAAAAAAAAAGATTTGCTTCTGGAAGAAGCACTTTCAGTGCCCAAATTGTTTTGCATTTGGTTGCATTAGAAACCAAGCCATTATTGGCCAACAGATATTCAGTAAATGCAGAGATTCAATAGAGATGCACCTCCTTTCTGCCATCTTTAATGCTTTTCTATTCTAGTAATTTGGTCCATATCTTGCCCTTTTAAAAACATCCTTTTTTCCCAGTCATTTCTTTATTTAGAATCCTGTGAACTTTCTTATTGCTTTAAACAATGGGGACCACTTCTGACAATACACTGTTGATTCCACTTTTCCCCCCACTGTCAGCCACAAACATGTTCTAGTAATTATTAGAAATGACCAACCAATTTCCCTAGAACAATGGCCATAAGATTTGTTTTTAGAACTTGGTCCATGGCAGGAGCAAAAGAACTCTGTCTCATATACACTATTTCTCTCACTTTCAAATGAGTAACAAAGAAGTAGCATCCTATAAGAATAGGTCAGGGAAATAATATAAACGACAATGATGTCTCAGGATGATTCTCAATTACTGTTAGTCTTGTTTTGAATTAAATTCTTCAATAAACTCAATCACACAGTAATTTTAGTTGATGCATATCAAAATTTAGTAAGTTCCTAGAAAGTTAGCAGTACATAAAAATTACCAAATGATTTAAATTTCCCAAGGAGGTCTAAAAAATTATATATTACTGTGAGAGGTGCATGAGAAAAAATAGATTATAAAAATGCTAGACCATGGTAACTGCTGTGCCTTTCTGCCCAACAATCTCTACGGAAACTATAAACTTCATCTGTCATTTTACTCTACCTCTCTGAAGCTTTCAAATTCATGACAAAATAAATGACAGACATAAATTATGATAGAAGAACCCTAAATTGTGGGTCTCTCACTCACTAGAGAAGTCATAATACCCATAGATGTAAGCTTCTATTGCATCCCCTCATCTGCTCTGCTCCAACTTAATTTGTCTGCTGAAGTCAAACAAATGGCACCTTGATCTTTCCTATGTGTTTCTCACACTTTTATTTTCTTCTGTATTTATTCCTGCACTGAAAGTATTTTTCCCTTCCTTTCTTCCAAAGAGAAGGACCTTTCTTTGTGCAAGAAATCAATAAAGATATAACAACTCCTGGACAGTTTTCTCAAATTTAACCCACCTTCCTCTTCACCCTAAGCACTTAGCAATCCTTTTAGCCTTGTATATAGCGGTAACTGATAGTGAAAAAGATTTCATAAATTTGGGTATTCTTCCTTGAATTTATCCTATCTCCTCAACTGTAGCAATTTAGTGACCCTCATTAGTGCATAGGCTCTAGAATCACAGAATCCATTCCAATTTTACTAAAGAAATTATGCAATTAAACTTGCATTTAGATTGCCCACTTCTGAGAAGCTGCCTACCCTCTCCAGAGAAAGTGCTTTATGCATAACTGGACCTGCTGATGCTTATTCCATAACTGTTAGCCCAGGCTAGACAGCCTGGCACAAAAGCTCTGTCCAAAGGAGATAACCTATTATAAATCCTGCTGGGCAAACCAATTGAATCCTCATCCTGGGGAAGTCAAAACTCAGGCTCAGAGGAGCTAAATTGCTATGATGGTAGACAAACAGACCAGAGAGATTTTATGTGCTGAAAAATGTGATAGTCTGAAAACATAAGCCGATTCATGCATGGATCACTGGGATGGCCACCAATCTCATGCTTGTGTCTACACTGCATTTACATTTTATGTACCAAGTAAAGGCCAACTAAAATCAGTGCGAGTTTCCCAGGAATGAAACTTGAGAAAAGTGTTGGAAATATTGAGTGATCGCACAACATGCTGAGTTCAAAAAAGTCTTCACCACAGTACAACCACGCTTGCAAGGAAATTGCGGCAGGCTTATAAGAGGGAGGTAGAGGGAGACTTGACTACAGAGACAGAAAAGGAGAAGGTGGTGTGATGGTGAAGCAAAGACAGATCTGAAGATGGAGGAAGGAGCCATAAGCCAAGGAACACAAGCAATGCCGCTCTAGAAACTGGAAAAGGCAAGGAAACAAATTCTCCCCTAGAGCCTCCTGGGGGAGCTTGGCCCTGCCAACACTTTAGTCCAAGCCAGTGAAACCGATTTTGGACTTTTGACTCCAAGAACTGCAAGATAATAAATACGTGTTGTTTTATGCCACCAAGTTTGTAGTAATTTATGCATCAACCATAAGAAACTAATACAGAGATGTACGTGCATATTCCGGCCTTGTATTTGGTAAATAGAATCATAGATACACATTAGAATTTTTTTTTTCTTTTCCTCATCACTAACTGGAGTTAGGTACCTATTTAATGCAAATTTCAATAAACTGACAATCAAGGGTTGCTCTGGACAAAATTTAGTTAATTACAAGATCTGATTATCTTCAAATAGCAAGCAAATTCTTGAAATTATTAATACTAATGTGAATTAGCATTATTCGTATTAGTATTATTGAGGTTAAAAATGTACACATATTTTAACATATTATGAGGTTGAAATAATACTGTAAGATGGTAGAAAACAGAAAAATAGAATAAAGGTCCTTGATTGTCACAGTGGTTAAAAAAAAAAAGTATACATAAATATAAGACCTGAGTCTGTATCTTTCAAATCTTTCTATTATTTTATCCAGTCTTTTATTTAGTTTTCTATTTAACTTTACTGAAATAGTAGCATGAGACATAGTTAATGTTTTCAATTTAAATTGCATTAGACTTATACTTTGATTTATATTTATATTATATTTATACTTTGATAAATATTTAATTTGCAATTTTGTTGATTTTATATTTTATTTATGTATTTATTTTAGTTTATAAGAGCTACTAGCTTAAGGAGTTTAGGCTTAGTCTTACCTTTGTGTGTATATATATATATGTGTGTGTATATATATATATATATATATATATAAGTCAACCTCAGTATCAGAAACTTTTTTTTCCCTTTAAAAGCCACTATTTTTAAAGCTATTTTAAAGGCTACTTGACTCAGAAACATTATCCAAAGTTTCTGTGAGGCTTAGCTAGGCAATGGCTTTCTATTCCTCCATACTTGCCCAACAAATTTCCAGGAATAGAGTATATCTCTCAAAGCCTGAGAAACCTTACAGCACCCATACACATGCGCACCTTGTTGTTAAAGATATTCCCAGATACCTTTGCTCTGGGATGTAATTTGCTAAATTCAATCTTTATAATGAATTCAACAATTATGTGAGTTAAGCATAGTTTTCAGAATAACTACATACTCACTCTGGTTGGAACTCTTGTAGTTTGAATACGCAAAGTTTCAGTTAAGATAATATTGTTCCTTAGATGACAGTTTACATGATATAAATTCCACAAGTAAGGAACAACAGACAGTTAATAGACAATGGTGATAGATGTTAGAAATGTGAACTCCTTAGATCTTACTCATCTCTGAAAACTCAGCTGCCTTGTCATTCCCCTCCAGAAAGGCTTCCTGGGTCACCAGGCTCCAGCCATGGGCTTGGTGCTGCTCATCTAGACTCTCAGGGTACCTGTCCTTGCTGTGCTGCTTCCCCACTAAACAGTGGAGAGGGCTTCCCTGGTGGCGCAGTGGTTGAGAATCCGCCTGCTGATGCAGGGGACACGGGTTCGTGCCCCGGTCTGGGAAGATCCCACATGCCGCGGAGCGGCTGGGCCCGTGAGCCATGGCCGCTGAGCCTGCGCGCGTCCAGAGCCTGTGCTCCACAACGGGAGAGGCCACAGCAGTGAGAGGCCCGCCTACTGCAAAAAAACAAACAAAAAACAGTGGAGAAAGGAAGGGGGTAGGAGTTGGTCTATTTAATCTCTGTATTAGATAGAAGGCCTGTCTCAAGGCCTCAGACCAGCATGCCTAGTGTATAGTACACCCTCGATTAATGTTTGTTGAATGAGTCTAGTTCCTACAAATGCTATGTGCCAAGAGGAAGAACACTTTTAATAAGAGGCCCTTTCTCAGGGGCTATTCAGCAAATGTCAAGCCTTTTAAACTGTTGCCTAGGAAAATCTGACACTGGAAACTTCATCCTTTAGAAGCCATATCAGCATTTCCTTGAAAGCTATGTTTTGCAACGAATAACAGGCTACACCTAAAGTCAGTTAACTTGAACTCCGATAACACAGATTTAATAAAAATGTAAAGTGGGTAGTGAAATTATCAAAAACCATAAACTCCCAGCTTATTACTCTAAAGCAAAGAACATATTCTCTAGCTCATCTTCTATTTCCCAATGATCTATGGCCACTTAATCATCCCTAGAATCCAGCCAAATCAATTATAGCATTAGTTCTTACAGCTTCCAGGAAGGAATATCCTTCATCCGGCCACATCCTCACGTTTCCTTGTGGATGCAGAGTTCATCGTATCATCAGGTGAAAGCTGATTTTTAAAATGACATGTTCTTTGAGTGATTTTCCCTATTTGAAAAAAAATGAAAAGATCGGAGCTGCGGAATCAGCAACAGTACAATTGCACTTAATCTGTGTCCACTCGGGCTTTCTCTATGCTCACCACTTTGCTGAATGCATCTATAAATAGTTTATGATTCTTAGTTTTTCATGAACACACGTACTCATAATTATTTTATACATATTTGCATTCATTCAACAAATATTTCTTGAGCATATACTATATACCAGGCACTTTTCTAGTTCTATAAATGTATATTTCTGCTAGTAAAATATTTCTAGCTTATACGATGAAATTAAATATATCAATATTTTGTAAAACTGTGAATCTATGTGTTCTGCAGCTAAATGCAATCACAGCCCTCCCAAGATAGAGCCCATTAAACTATTTGTGCCCATTGATTAGTCTTTGAAGCAGAAAAAAGATAAGTCTGGAAGAACCATGTTTCATGCCTCCCTAATTGCAGTTCTGCTACCAGTGACTGGTTTATTTTTTGTCTAACCTGATAGATATAGTATTCTGGTATGTTAGCTTCTCCTGCCCGGTTTCATACTCTTCATGGAACTCTTGATTTATCAAAAACTTATCCCTCCCTTAGCCTTCCTATCTCAGTAAATGGCATGGCCATCAACACAGTGCCTCATTTCAAAAATTTAGGAGTTATCCTTGATTTCTCTCATCTCCTCCTCAGTATCTAATCTAGTATTTTCATAACTATTGGCTTTACCTTCAAAGGTACCACAAACCCATTAACTTATCTCCATCCCCTCTGCTCTCACCTGGTCCACCACCATCTCTCACCTAGTCTACTGCAACTACTTTGCTATTAGTTTTCCCATTTCTGCTCTTGCAATTTTGCAATTCATTCCCTGCATAGCAGCCAGAGTGATGCTGTAAATGTAACTCCAGTACTTAAAGCTCTTCTGTGGCTTCTTCTTCCACATGGAGTATAACTCAAACCCCTTTCTGTGATCTTCATAAGCTTGCTGATGTGGGCCCCACTTCCATCTCTAACTTCCTGTCCTGTCACTCTCCACTCTGCTCACTAAGCTGCAGCCACTCTGGCTCCTTGCAGAAATACTAAAAAGGCCAAGTGTCTTCCTTCTTCAGGGCCTTTGCATTTCTATCCCCTGGGCCAAGAACATTCTTCCCTAGTTCTTTGTGGGTTTGGCTACCTCTTGCTCTTCAGATCTTCGAACAGATTTCATGTTCTCAGAAAGAGCTTCCTGGCCACCCAATCTAAATGAGTCACCTTCCCTTTGTTTGCCAATCAGTCTCCCTCACTGGAGTGCCTCATGATCTTGTTTTATGTATTTGTTTGTGGTCTGCTTCTACCCACTTGATCGTAATCTCCATGAAGGCAGGGGATCCTCTCTCTCTTACTCATCTGAATGCCTGGATCAGGCACTTGTTCACCTAAATGGTTGCCGGGCACACAGTTGGCCAAAAGTACTTGTTGCATGCATAAGTAAATGAACACTTGAATGAAAAAAATTTGTTGAAAAGGCCAACACACTCAGAGTTTCAATGTGACTCATGACATTGCAGTTTGCTTTTCTGACACTCAGAGCTATGTATCTACATAAATGGCCCCACGATGTAGGTACTTGAGCTTGAGGATGGATAGATGGATTTATTTGTTTGTTTACTGTGCATCAGGGTCCGTAAAGCTCAATGGCTCATTTGATTTGGGTTGAGAGGGCATTGCCTCTGATTTAGCAACACGAGCAGCCATACTGTTACCTAGTAGATATCACTTTAACAGAAAATAAACTAACAGATTCTTTTGTTTCTTTTTTCTAGGATAACTCACTGCCTATTTTCTGAAACTATTTTCTGGCTTCAGAGAAAAACGGATTCACAAAGCCCACTTTAAACAGAGACCAATCTTTACACAAACTTTCAATATGAATAGGCAGTGATCATTTTTATTCATGCAAATTCAAAACATTTGATTAAAGGAAAAATTTAGTGGCTTAGTGATATGTGGGAAATATGAAATACATGCTAATGTTTGAACTGCACACATTTGGTAGGCAGAAAAAAGTTTTTTACAAGATACGTTTCTATAGCTCTGTGTAATTTGCTTATAAGAAGTAATAAATATAATATTTTCTCCTAATTAACTAGGAGTTAATAGAGGATCTGATCCATTTTTATTGAAAATGAAAAAGTGAGTTATTTTAATAAATATTAAAGTTTAGCTCTTGGATCAGACAGGAAAAAAAAATCAAGTCATATAGGAAAATAAAATGCTCTTCTGGGATAAAAGTAAGGAGGGCTGGAAGATTCCCACTGAGACAAAAGACAGAATTCAAAAAGATTTAAAAAATCATTGCAAGACGCGTATCGTTTTATTCTTAAAGAAAAATGCTTTCTTGCTTTATGACAATATTCAGAACCTCTCCCTAAATCTACATGGAATTACAAACTCTACTGAATGCAGAAGAGAATACAGCAACTTTGTCTGAGGTCTGGGAATTATGAAGAAGGAATCTCTAGACTTGCTCTGAATGCCAATGAATGTCAAATTCATAACTTACTAATAATAGCACTAACATTTGTGTAATACTTTATAGTTTATGGACACTTTCAAATACATTATCTCATTTGGTTTTCAAAATAACCCTTGGGAAAATCAGAATATGTTTGGTGATATTTAACTGATAGGGAGAGTTTAGGGCAGGCCCAAAGTCACTTAATACCCGTACTGAAATAAGCAAAATCCTCCCTCTGGCTTAACTTCATTTTACTTGGGAACAAAGCCTCTCATTCCACAAAAGTCCCTAGGTTTAAACTGCAGCTGCCCTGGGAGACTTAACACAGCAATTTACATTTCCATTAAGATGCAAATGACTGATTACAGATCCTTCTCTGTGGGAAGATTTTAGGCAAAGGTGAAAGAATCTCGGTGTGCTCAGCTCCAGAAAATGTGGACGCCCTTTAGTGAGGAGGTTGCTGGAAGGAAGTAGGAGCCCTTGAAGAGAAACCTGGCCTTTTTCACAGGTCATCTCAGGCCACCCTGTCCTCACTTTAAGCTGTGCTCGTGAACATTGTGTGTGAAAGTGTATTACTGTTCTTGAAAATGTTCAGCTGTGCTGATTTTTTAAAATAGTGAATCAAGGCATAGTTTAAATTTGCTAAGTGATGTTTAGACTAAGATGGGAAGAGTGAGTAGGAGTTAGTCAGGTAAGGAGGAAGGAAAAGCAGCAATATTCCAGGCAGAGAAAGTGACACGTGTGAAAGTCAGAGGCAAGAGGTGGTATAGCCCTCTTTACTACTATGTGCCAGAATCATTCATTGAGGAATGAATTTGTGTTTTGTTTGCACAGCTATAGATGGATCAGAAGCACAAGAATTTTTTCTCTTCCACAAACCTGTCTGTCCCAGTTAGGCTTTTGGTTGAATGCAGAAGTGGACCTTACCTTGCAGAGTTAAGAAAATTTTGTTTTGTGAAAGAAAATAGTCCAAGAAAGGGGATGGGCTTTGAGGCCCTAGGATCAGGAACTGGACATGACAAAACTGAAAGAGGGTCCTAGGAGGGTGGTGATTAGGGGTCCTGGGAGTAGCAGACCTGCCCTAGTCTACCTCTTCAGTGCATCCCAAGGAGGTGTTAGGAGCTTGAAGAATGGCTGGATCCAGTCACCAAAGCTCCCCGCCTCTGCAAGGGTCTCAGTGCTCATGTTATCAACGATACCTCTTTACAAAGAAAAGCCCAGGCCTGGACAATAAATTGTGACCTATTTGGGCCACAGACAAGACCTACTGAATCTGAGGTGCTGGGGGAGTGGGCTGGCAGAGGGAGAGGTGTGTTAGTTTTCTTAGAAGTACGTAATTGCTGTAAATACTCATTTAGGATATGTCGATTGCTTATCTCAGACTCAGAGACCTTCAGACTCAGGTCTGATCCAGGCCTTTGGAATAGGAGTGGCTCATATTTACTCTTGTCTCCAGAGTTTGTGGGGTTTCTGAAGGTCTCGGGATCATCATTTCCAGCACATTCATACATTTAGAATTAGAGATATTCATTTTCACCATGATTTAATAAACTATATTTTACATTTGTCACGGTCACAAAGAACAGAAACCAATATGAATATAGGCCATGCAAAGGTTGAACATTTACCACAGAAAGGTAAAAACAAGAGGAGACACTCATACACACAGCACAAGCTCTTTTCCAAGTACTGTTTTAAGTGAATGAGCTAGATTAAGCTGCATGATACTCTTAACAACCCTATAGACAGGTACTATTTTTATCTCAAGTGTGACTACTGCCATGAGAAGGATGGTGGATGAAGAAATGCAAACACTGACTAGGTAGGACTTTCCATCAGGAGAGAAGATGAGATTGAGCACCAATGAAGTAAAGCTAAAGGTAATTCCTGGATCAAAATCAAATACGATCAAAAGAGAAAAATAATCTATTATTTTTACCAACGTTAAAACCAGACACAGAACGACTTTTGCCGCATAGAGGATGGATGACGTGATTATGTGAACTTATTTTGCCCCCTCCTTTCTGGGAGTCAGTTGCTTTTTGTATATAAGGCTTTTCGGCATTATCCCTCTTGAGTTTTCATTGAACAATGAAGGCTTACTGTTGGGTGATTTCCAGCATCATCATTAGGAGGGTGCGCCACCCTGAATCCAGCCATCATTTCCAGGCATCTAGGGGCTTCCCATTGATTGTAATAAGCCAAAATGCTCTGAAATTGAAAATTTTAGGTACTATTGCTCAATAGAATCTACTATGCAATTTATTTTACAGCAAAATCTATCACAAAGCATTGAGTAAATTAATCTGGCTTGACTGCCAGGAGATTCTAATGTTCCAATATTTTTCCCCCAGAGCACCAAGGGGAGTTTGTTCATCTGCCCTTCATATTATTCCCAGTGTTTTATCGTCAGTGACACGGCTGACCCTAGGCAAAATGGCAAAGCAGCCAAAGCACACTTTAGGAGTCCTTCCTGCTTCTCGTGCTTACCCTCTTCATCTTCTTGAGAAAGCACGGATTGTATCTAGTCGCAGGAAGGCTCAGATATCCATTGAAGCTCACTGGATTTATGAAGTGTTTAGACAACCAAAATTTGTCATCAGGATTGAATTGACCTTCCCATTGCTAAATCCACTCATAAATGCTTAGTCCTTATTTGGCCTAACTTAGCAGCAGCATTTGATACCTCTTCCTTGCTGTATCATTTTTCTTCGCCCCGTTGGCCTCCCATTTGGACATCCCATTTCCTCGGTTTTCTTCCTATTCCACTGCTAGCTTCTTTTTGATCTCCGTTGTTCCTTCTCTTCCCTCTAGCCTTTTAACATTGGAGGGATGCAGTGCTCAGGCTTTGGTTGTCTTCTCTTTCCATCTGTATTCACTCTCTTTTTTAATTTTAATTTAATTTAATTAATTTATTTATTTAACATCTTTATTGGAGTATAATTGCTTTACACTGGTGTGTTAGTTTCTGCTTTACAACAAAATGAATCAGTTATATATATATACATATGTTCCCATCTCTTTTCTCTCTTGCATCTCCCTCCCTCCCACCCTCCCTATCCCACCCCTCCAGGTGGTCACAAAGCACCGAGCTGATCTCCCTGTGCTATGCAGCTGCTTCCCACTAGCTATCTACCTTACATTTGGTAGTGTATATATGTCCATGCTTCTCTCTCGCTTTGTCACAGCTTACCCTTCCCCCTCCCCATATCCTCAAGTCCATTCTCTAGTAGGTCTGTGTCTTTATTCCTGTCTTACCCCTAGGTTCTTCATGGCATCTTTTTTTCTCTTAAATTCCATATATATGTGTTAGCATACAGTATTTGTCTCTCTCTTTCTGACTTACTTCACTCTGTATGACAGTCTCTAGGTCCATCCACCTCACTACAAATAACTCAGTTTCATTTCTTTCCCTTTTTGAAGGGAACCTGGCCTCCTCTTCTTAATTAATGAGTCATGGGTCTGATAACTGACTCAGATGTGAACACAAGTGATCGTGATCTGTTATTGCAATGGCTGACATCAACCATTTGCTTTCCAGCTTTGTTTTTGCTTATACAAATCAAGCAAGAATTGTTATTGGTTGCCTACTTACCTAGTTCCAAGGCACACCCTGGTCAATTAACCATCGTCACAGATCCTTGTGGATCAAGTTTCCTTGGTTACCACTACAGTCTGTGCCTGTTATAGAAATAGTTAAGTGATGCCACCTAACCTCTGTTATTCCAGAATCTTTTCATCTCCCTCATCACCGGGAAGCTCAGTTTCATAGCAGTCTCCCCTATTGTCAACCCTGACCTAGAGATGACATCCATCACTTAGTTTTTCAATGATGCCGGCACCCCCTCACTAGTGTATCCTTCGAGTTTTCTTGAAGAGTGCCTGCCCAGGCCCTTCTAGGTAACAGAGTCAGATAGTGGGTTCCCTGGACTTAAGTAATAAACCCATCCCTTTGAGTATCAGGACCCCTTTCTCAAAATTTTGCTGAGGCAGTGCTGGCATCTCCATCTCCACTGTTGACGTCCTTATCTCCAAGTTCAAGGCGTCATTCTAGCTGCGTACTAAGACCGACTCCAGGCATCCCTGTCAAGGTGTTGCACTCTAAGTCACAGGAGAGCACCCCATATTGATAAACTCTTCCCTAGTGTTAATATTCTGTCCCCACCTTACACCCAGCCCCCATCCAACCCCCTCAAAATTCACATCATACAAACCTCCTGGTTCTTGCTGATATATACTAGCCAGGTTCTGAAGAACTCTGGGGACATTAGCTGTTTCCTACAAAACAGGGACAGTATTTCCCCCATCTGATCCATGCTGAGACCTGACCCCAGTCACTGGTCTAGAAGCCAAGAGGGGAGGTGAAGAAACATCATTTTGTGAGGCATCTGCCTCTGGAGAGGTCTTTGCATGAGCCCCAGGCAATGGGAAGCTAGAGGGAAGGAGGTGCTCATGCCATCCAGAGATGCTGGAGGGTTAGTGCCAGTAGTAGCGACCCAACCCTCAACAAATAGCGGAAGGGGCTTGCCTGGGACTCACAACTCAGTGGCACAATTCTGAAGTGTATTCCACAAATTCTCTGAAAAAGTCTGCAGCAAGATTGAGCTCTGGTCACTGACCGTGGTAACCTGCTCATCATAATGTTAAATAACAGATACACAGATGCATAACAGGCCAGGCATCTGTGCTAATCATTTAACAAGAAGTACTCCTATTGTTCTTGTAAGAAAGGGAGGAAAGCCCATACAAAGTGCATTACTATCAGATGTTTGCTCCTAAAAACAGAAAATTAAGATGACTAAAACATGGCTTTTGGATTTATTTGAATTTATTTTTGAAAAAAAAAATCTCATAATCTTGTTTTTGGTTTTAACTGGAAAGTTTGAGTTAGTCTAGAGCTCCTAAAGGACTGTGTTCTATCAATCCTTGTCCTTGAAGCAGCTAGCCTTACACCTGGTTCATGGTGACATCACCACTGGCCAGAGAAATTAATCATTCTCCAAGATTTGGGAAGGTACTATTAGAAGGACAAAACCATTTGTTTCAAGTTATATGTGAAATTTTAAAATATTTTAATTGATCACATTAAGATCCTGTCAAATGAAATAAATTTTATACTTGTATGTGGTAGTATTTGAAAAATTATCAATTCAAAAATATTTATTGAGAACCTACTATTTGTCCCAAAGTGTGCTAGAGACAAGATATTAATTCTCATAATCGCTGTCAGTGGAAGTTTCCAAGGTAGTTAATCCCATTCCTGGTTTTTCTTCTCAGCATCATTCTCATAGGGAAACTGCCCATTCAGTGGATTAAAGAAGGATCCTTCTAGAGAACTGTCACTGGGCTGTGATAGAAGTTCCAGGATGTAGAAAAGAGAACAGTCTGCTGTAAATCTTAGTTTTTCTTGCTGCATGTTTCAGAGCTGTGTTTCATCAGATGGCTGTCCCCTGTGGCACAACACTGAGTTATACAGGAGAGCACTGATATTTCCCACCTCTGTACTCCATGAACAGCATAGAGACTGGCCCTACTCAGCCTCTGTAAAGAGAAAGATATTTTTGTAAACGACTCTATACACTAGCTCCCTTTATTGGTTTGGACTCTGAAAGTTGTACTTTAGCAAGGTAAACATGTCAGTGGCATGATTAAAATCAGTGAATCTGTCCAAAGAAAAGCAAAAAATGTACAAGATTCCTCATCAAATGCTTTAAAAGAAGATCTAGCAATAATTTGTTTCTTGTCCTTGGATGTCCCTGGGATTGTCCGTTGTGTCCTTACTGTAAAACACCCTGTGGTGTGCTGGAGCTGGTTCTTCCCTGCTCTTGCTGATCATACCCATGTCTTCCCAGCTCTGCACTTGGTGACATCACCACTGGTAGTTTGAAACTAACCATAAGTAAAATGTATTTACATCATGGAAATCTAGCAAATGCTACAAATCCTGGCCTTTTTTCCCCATGGAGACATTTACCAGCATACCACTGACACCCTTTATTTAACAAGTATATGGTTCCTTGCACCCAAACTCATTGACAGGAATAAAAGTTCAAAGTCATGAAAAGACACGGAGGAACCAAAAATGCTTATTCCTAAGTAAAAGAAGCCAATCTAAAAAGGCTACATACTGTATGATTCCAATTATGTGACATTCTGGAAAAGGTAAAACTATGGAAACAATAAAAAGATCAGCAGTTATTTGGGGAGGGGGATGTATAGGAGGGCACAGAGGATTTACAGGGCAGTGAAAATGCTCTGTATGATATTGCTGACCTAAAGCAAATACACTGCCAGATAT
The DNA here is from genome assembly GCF_949987515.2 of Delphinus delphis. Lineage (NCBI taxonomy): Eukaryota > Metazoa > Chordata > Mammalia > Artiodactyla > Delphinidae > Delphinus > Delphinus delphis. The sequence goes on along the minus strand of NC_082689.1, from coordinate 22,474,280 downwards.
TTCTCCAGCAAAAATGGGATTTATTCAGGACCAGCAGAGAATCGAAATTTGGGGTATACAACTATGATGAGCCATGTGCAAGCTTCCCCATGGCAAGGGAAGGAGAGCATTTTTATAGACAGAGAAGGATGGTGGGAGGGCTATAGTAAAAAAAAGTCCACAGCTTTTCACTGGCCAAGTCCTCGCCAGGAAAGAAGAGGCAAGTTCATGTGTCCAAGGCACGATGAGCCCATACAAACTGAAACGTCGGAGCTTGGAGCAGAGAAAGGTTTATTGCAGAGCCAAGGAAGGAGAACAGGTGGCTTGTGCTCAAAATTCCCTGAACTCCCTGATGATTTTCAGGGAGAAGTTTTTATAGGCAAAATTTGTGGTGAGGTCTGCAGGGTGATTGACTTTCTTCTGATTGGTTGGTGGTGAGGTAACACAGTGGTACTCCAGGAATCTCAATCATCAGCCTTCAGATTTTAACCAGTCTGGGGTCTGAGCATGTAGTTACCTTCTTCCACGTGGGTGGGGGTCTTAGTTCTTGCAGAAGAACTCAGAGATACTGTTATGTATGTTCCTTGAGGAGGAACCAGGACCCTGCCCCATCACTGCAGTATTGTCTCTTGACTGCTCTTCCTTTGTTTCTGCATTCCCTCCCTTCCCTGATTAGCAACTGTTTGAATCTGCCCTTTGGTATTCCAGAAGGTCTAGGAGGCTGAAGTCTTTTTCCTGCAAATAAGAAATGGGAGATGGGGGCAATGTGTTTAGGGGGGCAGAATTTGCTACCCCAAAATGTGTCTCTTTGGAATATTATGTTAAGCTGGTTATTTTTTAAGAAACAGCAGACGTGGGAAAAACTCTGAAAACCAAGTAGAAGTTACCTTTTCCTAAGAAACATTTACACTTATAAGGGAAATCTCCCTTTGTAATGGTGTCTGTCTCGCTGTACCAGGAAAAGAAGGATGACCAATTCCCCAGAAACTTATCAAAGGATGGTATTTAAGGTGAGGGCTTCAGCCCTTTTGGTGGATTACTCAGTTTTCCTGGGTCTCTCCCATGTATACGTGTTACTAAACTTTTGTTTGATTTTTTTCCTGTTAATCTGTCTCATGTCAATTTAATTCTTAGACCAGCCGAAAGAACCTAGAAGTGTAGAGGAAAATTTCTTCCTCTCCGACAGGGGTATATGGGAAATCTCCACCCTGCTTTCAGTTTTGCTGTGAACCTAAAACTGCTCTAAAAAATAAAGTCCTTAAAACATATATCAATGGATACCTTAAACAAGAAAAAAAAAGGGAATCAAATTTCAAGTTACTTTTCACTTGGACAAGTTACTTATTCTCTTTGAAGCCCAGTTTCTCATTCACAAAAATGGAAACTATGATACTGCCTTATTTACAGAAAATAATGATTTTATAAGAACATATTAAAACTACAAGTCATCCTATAAAAACTTGATGAAACAGGGATCAATGGCTGTATTTCAAAGCATTTTATTTCTCCTGGGGTAACTCAAGTGTCTAGCAGACACTTTGTTGCTCTGAGCTACTCCCACAAAAAACAACAAAAAAATAACGCCTCCCATGAAGGTATTAGTAAGAAACATAGGATTTACAAGCAATTTCAGAGGAGAAGCAGAGGAACTTTACTCCATATGTCACTTAGCCAATGATTTAGTAATATCTTCTTAAAATTTTCTCTTTTCCTCTGAAACCTGTTAGGTTGGGCAACCATGTCCTCCTCTTTTTTCCAGAAACTTGCCGCTCCCAGCCCTTATGTCCTCCCCTCCCCCCTCTCCCTTCATATTATTCAAATTACCTTCCTTTTTCAAGAAACATAGGGGCCAACTGGGAGCTTCCTTAGACCCCACTACTGGCATCTCTTCAACAAATCTGTGTCTTTTCCCACAAAGGAATTCTCCTACCAGCTGCAAAGAAAAAAGCGTTTTTCCCCAGGTACTACATATTCCCCTGAGAAAATATTTCCTCCCTGACAAATCATTTATAGAGACTCTGTCCCTTTAGGCTGAATGAACAGAAGAGAAACACAACATTTATATGTGATTCTCAAGCCTTAGGGTTCCGTCACTCGTGCTAGGATGCGCAAGGGTACAGGATACAGGAAATGTTTTCATCTCTTCCCATAGGGCATCTTCCCCACGCTAGCCCACCTCCCACTCTGGAGAATTCTCCTGTTCTTCACGCAGAAGTGGATTTCATTGGTTCATTACAGGAGCTTGGGGATATAAATTTGCCTGGGAAAGTAGCTGGGAAGCCCACGCTGGGTCCTCAATTACCCCAGAGCCCAGGGCTCATCTCTGGCCTTTCATCCCTGACCCCCACTCCCATTGTCTCTGAGGGCTATACCTGGCTTGTGTCAGCCTCACCTTCAGGCGCCCTGCCTCTGGTGGGAGGAAAGGAGGCTGAGAAGGTAGTAAGTCTAACAAGCTAGAATACCTTCACAAATAACCTAACAAGCTAGAATACATCCCTGCCTTATTTTCTTGTCTCAGTTTCTGGAGGACCAGGGTAAAATTTGCCTCATAGATGTACTCCTTCAAGATGCCTATTCTTCTCAAAATAGAAAAAAAAAGAAAAAGAAACAGAAAGCTGATTGTTTCTCTCAACAGAGTTCCCAGCACTCCTCTGTCTTCCTCAGAATGAAACAGGAGGGAAGGGGTCAGAGCACTAACTTTAGAAGAATGACATAGCCATTGATGATATGACATAAACTGGTTAGAACCAGTCAGGCCCAAGATGGCGGAAGATTCCACTTCCAGTGGACCTTGAGTCTCATTATGTGCTATTATAATACATTAGGATACGCTAAATGACACACCCACAGGTGCCATGACGGTTCGAGGCTGACCATAAAAGTCCAAAAAGTGGGCAGTGGCCCAATTCCTGGAAATCCCCACCCCCTTCCCCAAAAGGGTTGGAATAATCCTCCCATTCACTAGCCTCTAAAATTACCCAGCCCATAAAAACTAACCACCCCATATTTTAGGGCCAGCTCTTGCCTTCTGAGATGGACCACATTCTGCCTATGGAATGCATCTCTCTCTAAATAAACTCACTTTCACTTTACTATGGCTCGCTCTTGAATTCTTTCCTGCGCAAAGCCAAGGACCCTCACTTGGCGGCCCGTCCCAGGGACTCACCTGAAACCTGGGACATGACCGTCCTCTCAGGCCCCATTTTTCCTGCAACAGGAATACCAGAGGACTGGTGCTCAGGTGGTCGTGCCTATCCTGTCAGGGAATAGGTAGCCTAAACCACCTGTACATTAGTGGGTGGAGCTTAACCAGGAGCTGAGCTTTCCTGTGCATGCTTCTGTGGAGGACTGGGTTTTCCTCTTTTTGAGAAGTCTTCCTGTGGGGAACTGGACTGGAGCTGGGAGACTGAATCATAACAAGTAACTCTAGTTCCCCAAGTTTGAACTGGGACTTACCTGGGCAAACTCCCTTTTTGGTTTACCTGCAACCTGACAGCAGCCAGATCTCTCCTTTTCTTTCTTCTTCTAAATTATCTCCACCAATTTTGGCAAATTTCTTTCTGACCTTGCCTCTGTCTCTTAGCTGTCTGAGCTCCTTCAGAAAAATCTGACTGTAAATTGTTCCTATACCTACCCACAGAAATCTTTCTGACTTTGCCCAGAGCATCTAGTTTAAATTCATATCGACACAGTCTCTCCAGTCCTGGTACAGGGGCTGAGGCCTTGTCTTCTTGTAATTGTATGGTCAGAATCGACCTATTGACGCCGGCCCTGGTAAATCCCTATACTCCTGAATATCTATTGATATATTCCCGGACACCTGTTTTAAGGTCACGAGAGACATTTGAGGCCTTAAACTCCTGAATAATTCTGAATGCCAGGCCCAGAAATTCTAATTTTCATCCCCAAATCCTCCCCTCCAGTTCCTGGCACTGAGTACCTTGAAAATGCTTATATTTTCTAGAAACATGTAGCTCTCACTTGATAGGCACTTGCTACATAATCCGATGTCAGCTGCTGAAGGATGGAAAAGGACCTGAATTAGCTCATTTCTCATAACTTCAGATTCTGATCTTTCTCCAGGAACACTCCCACTTTCTAAAAAACTTCCATGGAGACTGGGTTAACTATGAATTTCTAGCCTGCTACTTCATGAGCTTGTTTCTTGCACTTAACCAGGACCCATTCACCTGATCCTGCATTTATCTGATTCCCAGTAGGATCCATATATCTTGAACCTTGTCATCTCCCCAAAGACCAGATTGCCTATGTCATTAGAGTTTCCACATTCTCTTGCAGAATTTTGAAGGGTGTTCCAAGAACTGACAATCTCCTTGAACTCTGTTTTGAAGAGGTCAGGGTTCCACTGGTGAGGGTACACTCCTGGCTCAGTTCCATGAAAATATCAAGACTCTTGGAATAATAGTGGAAAAGAACTCTGTAGCAGACACAGGAACACTCGGTGCCAGCCTTAGCTCCACCACTAATTAAATGGTGTAACTAAAAACAAGTCACTTAGCCTTTCGGTGCCTCGTTTCCCTCATATATCAAAAGGGAAATAATAACTAGATTTGTTGTGAGACAAAACTCAATAATGAGAAAGTGCTTTGAAAAATATGAAACTGTACCAGTGTGAGGCAATTTTGTTATTATATAGCCTAAGTTGCTTTGGTCTTCTAATTTTAGTTGAAATGAAACATTTGAACACGAAATATCAATTCTGTAAAGAAAATACAGCAGAATAAACAGTAGTAAAAAGATCAATTTAATCTAGACTTCATGTTTTTATTATGTGAAGTCATTTAAAAAGAAATGGTATTTTTACTTATAACTTTGGTTTAAGAAAGGAAATATATATTGGAGCAATTGCAAAGAATTGGGCTGTAAATTTTATTAGATTTTGACATCCTTTAAACACACTTCAGGTAAAGGTTATATGTTTGTTTCATGCTACCAAAATGGTAAACTCAAATGATAACACCGTATAGGGAAAATTAAAAGGGCTTTTATCTTTTGTGTTAAAAAAAAGAAGGGCTCTTTCTTTAAAAATATTAGTATTGTAAATAGATTTTAATAATTTTTGCCTGTGAATTATTACAAGCCATAAGAACAGCAAGTAATAATTCTTTCACTTATAACTCATTATGATTAAAGATTTTAAGTATAATTTTGCATTTTTATCATTAAAAATTTCAACAGTTTTTAAACTCTTGTCCCTTCTGGTTTGTTGCTGCTGGTTTACAAGCCTACAGTCAAGGTGATTCAGCAACTCCTCTGCTTGCTTAAAATGACTTGAATTCTATTCACAATCACCAGGGTGGACAATCACAGTGCAAAGAAATCCCTAAACAATCTTGTTTTCAGGCAGCCTCCCCACCTTAATGCCTTGTGTTTCTGGGATCAGAACACCTCCTTGGAGCAGACAGAGCGCACTGTATGGGCTTTTCCATCAGGCAGGTCTATTTTTCCAAATGGAAATTAAAGTTGTTTCCAAATCTGGTGTCGAGAGCACTGGTCTACACCTACATGAAGGGTGCATGCTGATACACTTTTTACAGATAGGACTGTTGCTCACATATTAGGAGTACACTTGTTTAGAGCACCAGAAAACATGTATTTGATGAATGGTGAAATATCTAGAGAGCTACAGTTGAGTTTCATCTTTTAACAACTTCTAATTTATCTTTTTCCCCTTGTCCTCCTGGTTCTTAAAATTCTGAACAATTCAGCTCTGAGTATAACATTCAGCAAAACAGAAGTCCTAGACTTAAATTATTCTACCCACGTGAAGAATTAGTTCAGGGGCTATATTCCTGCATCTTCGGAATCTCATATACACCTCCAAGTGGCAAAGCAAACTATTTAGTCTCCTCTTTAGGGGTTAGAAGGTAGATATTTGGCATCTTGTTGCTAGTAAAATTTTTTCTATATGTTTACATTTGTAGTTATCCTTGATTTGTAAATACAAGTGTTTGAATTTATACTTTTCTATTGTCAGGAAGGAAAAACTTTTCCTCTACACTCTTAGATACAGTGCTGGGGGCATGCAAATGTAACTGACAAAAGACAGAATAATAGGAGAAAAAGAACAAAATTTATTAATATTTTTATATTCACAGGAGTTCACAGAAAAGAAGTGAAATTGAAAGAAGCAGTTAGACACAGGAGCTTATGTACCCTTTTTAACAAAGGAAAGATGGTTTGAGCTTCAAGGTATGATAAACTGTGGGAAAACTAATGGACAATACGGGTCACTTTAGTAAGCTTTTTTTTTTTTTTTTCTTTTTGCAGTACGTGGGCCTCACACTGTTGTGGCCTCTCCCTTTGTGGAGCACATGCTCCGGACGCTCAGGCTCAGTGGCCATGGCTCAGGGGCCCAGCCACTCTGCGGCATGTGGGATCTTCCCAGACCGGGGCACGAACCCGTGTCCCTTGCAACGGCAGGCGGACTCTCAACCACTGTACCACCGGGGAAGCCCTTTAGTAAGCTTTTAAAATGCAGATTCATCTGGCGATAGGGGTCACACATCCTGGTATAGGATGGGGGGAAACTTATGTCTTGTTTTTAGGCAGATAAAGAGAGGGCAAATAACTCTTCCTTTATTTGTTGATTCTTAATTGCCTTCAGCTCAAAATAATCTTTATGCCAATGTGGCATATATTGGGGTGTCATATCCAATCCCCTTCACTATTAACATCTCTAGTGAGTCAGCATCTTCAGCCTCTGAGGCAAACACTTGGTCAGATGAGTCATTGTTATTCCCAAACCCTTTCTCCTTTGCCTTCTTACACATTGGGATGGTAAAAGCTAAATATTCTTTTCCCAGGTTCCCCTCCAGCTGGGGGTGGTCAACAAGACATACGAGAGATCTCTAGCTTTCTTAATAAGAGGACAGCTATGACTTGCCATCTACTCTACTCATTGTTACTCTCAACATGGCTGTACCATTAGAAGCCGCAGGCAGCATCTTTGCCACCATGAGATGCTAATCTGAAGGAAAGGCTGAGAGAATTGTAGAGGCTTTAAGCCTGACAGTCAAGCCACTGGACCGAGAGCCAGCAGTTTCTTTCCCCCAGAATTGTTCTGAGAAAAATATATCCCTCCGTGAGTTGGATTTCTCTATTACTTGAAGCTGAATGCGTTTCTTAACTGTAATAACCTTCCCCTGAACAAGACAACAATAGTTTGCTTTCGGTTACATCCTGCATTCCTTTCTCAGCAGTTCCCATTGTCACATTAGCTTTTCTTAAATGTTGTACATTGACAAGTCACATATCTCTGCTTCCTTCTGCTAATTGGATTCTTTTTCTCCTTTTACTGGAGTTTATCCCTAGGAATTCTTTCAGAAAGAACTCATAGATGGTAACTTCTTGAGCCTCGCGTGTCTGAAAAATGTCTTTATTTTGCTCTCACACTGAATTGACTGGATATAGAATTCTAGATTTGAGCCAATATTCCCTCAGAACTTTGAAGTGCTTGCCTCACCACTTTCTAGCTTTTCTTGCTAGCAGTGACAAGCCTGGCCAGGGTGCTGTATTACCAACTGCAGGCAGCGGTCTTATGTGATTGGTCCCTCGGGGGCACAGTGAGAGCTGTTCCCACGGGGGATGTAAATTCCTGGGGGCCCTGACCCTGACACTTATTCAATTTTCATTCCTTCATAGGAATATGTTTTCTTGTTTTCTTTCTGAAAGTCTTGAGATTTTCTCTTTATTCTTAGGGCTCTGAAATACTTGCAGCATGTGTCTGTATGTGGGTCTTTTTACATCAGAGCTTCAGCACGCGTTGCGCCTTTCAGCTCTGGTGAATTTCCTCCTCCACCTTCCTTTCTGTTTCCTTCCTTTCCTCTCCCTTCTCCTCTGTTTATAACTTCCTCCCTTTCATTTCCTTTGCTCTCTCTTTTGTACTGCCTGTGGGAACATCTAAATGAATTATCCAGACTTATCTTTTCTGTTGTACTTTCTGCCTCTTCTCCTGAGCCGCATTCTCAGAAATCTACTTAGCTCCGCTGGCCCCTCACTAAGTCAGCCTTGGTTTGTTCCCAGTCCGTCAATCTACTGACTGTTTTGGGGTAGGGGTCATATTTTTCGTTTCTATAATCTCTCCTTGTTCTTTGCATAGTCACTTATTCTTGTTTTTCTATTAAATGGTCTCCTTTGATGTGAATTTTCTGTTGAGTTTGGTGCCTCTATCTCACAGCTTTTTCTTCAGTGTTTGGTAATTTTGTTTTTTTTTGTCATGTAACTATTTGAAAATTCTTCTTTCTCTCTTGGTGACTGTAGGTTCTGTTTAGAGCCGCTTGTCCCTGGCAATTACAGGAGGGGGGAGTGCGTGAAGCCAGGGTACATAGGGATGGTTTGGCATCAGGGCATTTGCGTCCTCATGCCTCCCAGAGAACGTATGTCACCAGGGCGCTGGCCGGCCTCCTCTAGCTCAAGCGCCCACTCTGTGTGCCTCCCATATGAGAATTTCGACTTTAGAAAATAATACTCATGGTTCAGGTCAGTCTAGGGATGAGTCAGATTCTCTCTTGCCTTTTCTTCAGTCCTGCTGTTCTTAAGGGGATCTATAGAGAACTCAGAGCCTGCTCTGCATCTCTCCCCAGCCCTAGCACTCATGTCAGGAGAACTTCTAGGCAGACAGTTTCCTAGGTTTAGAAAGCAGTTATCAGGGACTTCCCTGGTGGCGCAGTCGTTAAGAATCCGCCTGCCAATATAGGGGACACGGGTTCGAGCCCTGGTCGGGGAAGATCCCACATGCCACAGAGCAACTAAGCCCATGTGCCACAACTACTGAAGCCCACGTGCCTAGAGCCCGTGCTCTGCAACAAGAGAAGCCACCGCAGTGAGAAGCCCACGCACCGCAGCGAAGAGTATCCCCCGCTCACCGCACTGGAGAAAGCCCACATGCAGCAACAGACCCAACGCAGCCAAAAATAAATACGTAAAATAAATAAATTTTTTAAAAAAAGCAGTTATCAAAGTGTTAGCTGGAGAGCAATATCCATGTACCAATATTCACGTTCCAAACACAATTAATTAATACCCTGATGATATTTTGATACCTCTCACTCTCTCTTGTTTCTTTGAGTTTGGGATATAGCTGGACTTTCTCTTATCTCTCCAGTCATTTCCTCTGTGCATTTCCTTCTTTCAGTCTGTTTCTCTGTTGATGTGCTCCTATCTGTTTTCTATCACTTGGGACCTTCTGTTCCACTGATGGCACCCTCGTTTTTTAGCACCATGATGGAAATACCTTCTTAAAGATATGTTTTCTGTTATGTAAAAGAACCCCAGACAGGAAGGTGGGTAGATGTTGTGATTGGTCTTAATTTTTATAGTGTTTTCTGGTTACTACTCATAAATTTGGAAATGCAACTTAAGCCAAAAATAAAAATCACATAACCCCAGTATCTTGAGCTAATCAGTATTCATATCTTGATATTTATCTTTTGGGGTATTCTACTGATATTTGTTGAAACAAAAATGGGATCATTGCAAATCTGTTTACCTTTGTGTTTAATGAGTGTCTAATAAGTAGCAGGCACAGGGATGGATGAAAAGATTTAGAGGTGTGATGAGGCCACAAAGGAAAAACAAAATTCTCTGCCTTTAAGTAGCTCCCAATCTAAAGGATACACAAATATATAAATATTACTACTTTCTCCCAGTTACTCAATCAAACATGAATCTAAGTATTGCTATGAAGGGATTTTTCAGTTATAATTAAGATGCTACAGCAGTTGACCTTAAAGTAGTGAGATTATCTATATATGTCTGGCCTATTCAAATGAATCTTTTAAAAGAAAATTTTCTCCAACATGGTTTGGGAAGGGGAAGCCAGAGATTTGAAGAAGGAGAAAGATCAAGACACGGAAGGATTGCTGGCTTGCTAGATGTAGGTGTCCACATGTGTAGGAATGCAGTAGGCCTCTAATTGCTGAGGGGAAATCCTGCTGGACAGCCAGTAAGAAAATCAGGACCTCAATCCTACTACTGCAAGGAACTAAACCCTGCCAACAGTAAGAATGATCTCGGAGGCCTTGGGCTTCCTCAGAGCCTCCAGATGAGAACCTAGCCTGGCTGACACCCTGATTTCAGACTTGTGCTACTCGGAGCAGAAAACCCAGCCACACCACGCTGGACTTCTGATCAGCACAACTTTGAGTTAAGAAATGGGTACTGCTGGGCTTCCCTGGTGGCGCAGTGGTTGAGAGTCCGCCTGCCGATGCAGGGGACACGGGTTCGTGCCCCGGTCTGGGAGGATCCCACATGCCGTGGAGCGGCTGGGCCCGTGAGCCAGGGCCGCTGAGCCTGCGCGTCCAGAGCCTGTGCTCTGCAACGGGAGAGGCCACGGCAGTGAGAGGCCCGCGTACAGCAAAAAAAAAAAAAAAAAAAAAAAAAAAAAAAGAAGTGGGTATTGTTTTAAGCCACTAAGTTGGTAATAATTTGTTTTGCAGCAAATAAAAACTAATATGACCCACACATTGCTATAGGACTTAGCCAAAATATACTGGCGAATTTGGGGAGCACCCACAGGCCTGGATTCTGAGAGTGCTGGATCAAAGGGAGCAAAACACAGCTGTTTATTGATTTGAGAGCTCTCTTTATCACATTTAATACTTGAAAAAGACCACAGGTTATGGTGTTTTTCCTAGAAGCATGGACAGGGTGGTAACCCACAATAAATGAGGTATTTAATATTAGAATTGCCATAGCAGACAGTGGAAGAAAGGATTAAAACGACTCAGAGAATTGAACATGCTCTGAAACAGCTCCCCTCTCCAGGCAATACAGTAACTTAAAACCAACACTGTATCCCAAACAAACGGCAGAGATTAGTGTGACCCTCTAAGATCTAAAGGACGCAGGGGTGATGCTCCCTTTCGTATCTCCACTTAGTTCACCAGTTTGGCTCCTGCAGAAACTAGGCAGATTCTGGAGGTTATGGTGGTCTACCACAAACTCAACCAAACAGTATTCCCAGTCGCAGCTTCTGCATCAAAGATCTGTGGGATCTTTACTAGAGTGTGTGAACATGGCCACAGGTAAATGGTAGATAGCCAATGAGCTGCCAATTGCATTCCATCCCTTTCAAAAGCAGGATCAGCAAACTTTTCAGTCACTTAGAACAGACAAATGTATACATTTACAGTTTTGCCCTAGGACTATGGCAACTCTTCTGTCTTCTGTTGTAATATGGTCAGAACAGACCAGGACCGGCTGGATTTTCCACAGAACATCACACTGATTCACTCTCTGGATACCAGCTTGTCAGGTAGGGGGTCTTTGTAAGACACAAGCCATCCAGATGTGGGAAATAAATCTACAATACAAAGATTCTTGGACCAAACACATCAGTACATTTGGTAGAGGTTCAGACATCTGGGGCATCAAAGACACATGATCATATTTTGAACTTCCTATGATGAAGGCGGCAACACAATGCCTGGTGTTTTATTTTTGAGGCAGAAGATTCCACACTTAGGAATACTATTCTACTACTCTAAGCTATATATCAGGTGACAGAAAGTGGCCCTGCTTTTTTGGCCATACAGCCTTGGGTTTCCTATTATATTAGAGGTATCGGTGGTAGGAAGAGATGCTCTTTGGCATTTACGTCAAGTCCCAATGGAAGAATCACAACATAGATCCCTAAGGTCCTAGAGCAAAACTATAGCATCTTCAGTGGAGAATTATACACCTTTCAAAAATAGTATCTGGCACGCTATTAGGCTCTTGTGGATACTAAATGCCTGACCATGTTATATCAGTTGATCATGTAGCCAGAACTGCTCATCATGAGCTGAGAGCCTCTACACGTGATAAAAATCGGGTAGTGTATAAGATGGAGGTGGCACATTCGGTGTTAAACATGAAAAGACTGGAAGCACATGTATGATGCACAAGCCTAGATATGTTTAACATCCATCGCAGTTTCATCAGCACCTCTCCCTCAGTTCACACCTATGACTGCATACTGGTTCCCTGATGACCAGGTAACGGAAGAGAAGAACATTCAATCTTGGTTCATGGATGGGCTGCGTTGTTATATAGATGCAAGCTGATACGGATGGCAGCTATACCAAGGTCCCACTCAGAGGGGGCCTTGAAAGAAAATAGTGAGGCAAATGCTTCTAACGAATGGAACTTTGGATGGCGCACTGAGTCATTACTTTATGTAAAAGGAGACATATTCTGAAGCTAGAACATACATAAACTCATGCCTTGGCTAACTGGATAGGGACCTGGAAGATCTGCAGTAGAGACGTATGAGTGGATATATGCATGTAGGCACAGTGTGAAAATACTTGTATCACGTGTAATGTGCTCAGCAAACATTCAGCAAGGAAGAGGCATTAAACAATCAGGCAGACCAAAAATATCCAGTTGATATCAGCCAGCCTCTTCTTCATCTACAACAGGGCTGTCTCAATGGGCATATGAATGAACAGCTATGATGGCAAGGCTGGAGGCTACGCATGGACCCAACTGCATAGACTGTCACTTATTAAGACTGATGTAGTTACTGATGCTACCAAATGTCCAATTTTCCTGCAGCAGAAACTAATGAGTTCCTCAATATGACACCATCCCTCAAGGAGAACAATCAGTTATTTGATAGCAAGTTGATTACATGAGATCATCTTTACCATGAAAGAAGCAGCTAGTTTTTTGACAGAAAGAGAGAGAGATTTCAGGTATTGATTTACATTTCTTGCCCACAAGGCCTCAGGTTTATATAGTATTTCCTCCATTCATGTGGCATCCTACATACATTGTGTTAGACTAAGGAACCCATTTGATGACAAAGTGTGGGAGTGAGTACATGACCAATGGATCCACTGGGCATGTCACACTCTACACCACCCAGAAAGCTGACAACACAGCTGAATGGCAGCCCAGAGGCAATACTTTGCAATGATAGCTACCATCCTCCAGTGTATGCCTCCAGTATGTATTTTAATCAGTGCTTCTCAACCAGGGGCAAATTTTCCCCCTGAGAGACCTTTGGCAAAGTCTAGAGACATTTTTGGTTGTCACAATTGGGGGTTGCTACTGGCATCTAGTGGATGGAGGCCAAAGATACTGCTAAACATCTTATATTACACAGGATAGCTCCACAAAAAATTATCCAGCCCCAAACGACAACAGTACCAAGGTTGAGAAGTCTTACTTTAAACTGATGACTTTTATAGGGTGCAGTTTCCCTGGAGTTGAATACATTGGTCTGAGACCCATGAGTAAGAAACAGAGTGGTCCATTTACCATCACTTCCACCTCTTCTCTCCAGCCCTTGCAATCTCAAGAACACTCCCCAATAAACCGCTTGCATATAACCTCTATCTCAGTCTGCTTCCTCGGGAACCCCATCTATGCCAGATTATAAATTGAGCCAAGGCAGTTGCAATAGCAATAAAGCCTGCATAGCAATTTTAGAATATTTTAAGGAAAAATAGAGTTCATTGTCAATTGGATGTAAAAGGAGGGGAAGATGGAAGACTTAATTATAATTTCTAGGTTTACTTGGACAACTGGGTAGTCAATGGTACATTCACTAAGATAAGGAATATAGAAATAGGAGAGAATTTGAGGGGGAAAATGACCAATTTTTTCTGGTACATTTTCATCATGTATATAAAGGAAAATGCATCAATATGATATGTATAAAGTTATTAGGCTGAATCATATGAAATTGCCATTTTTATAGGTCACAAACTGTCAAATACTGGCAATTTCAAATAGATCAACCTAATAATTACATATTAGCTTCTACATGGGAAAATTTACTATTTTTATTAAAACTGATATAGGTCATATAAGATTTTAGAAAGGTAATATCTGTCAGATTCGAAAGACAATCTTTTGGGTAATGATATATCATTTACATTTAAGCTTCCAAAGCAAGAATATAAGTCACATATCATTGCTTTAAGGCACATTAGGGGATCTTGATGAAACTGGAAACTGTATTTTATATCAATTTTCTTGTGAGAGTTGAGACATAATTGCTGTAAGCAGAGCCAGGAAAGGTCACAGATAACTTAACTTCCATGCCAAAGCGTTCAAAAACATGCTATCATCTGTCATAAAACAGAGTCTAAGACAAATGTAGTATGCTATGGCATTTGATTTCCCTATCGACAGGCTCATTTGCAGAACCCAAAATGCCTACATGCAGTTTTAGGTGAGATCAAATCTGTAAACTTATAGATGAGCTCACATCACTTTTATAGGCTGAAATACACACTCATTATACCAAGTTATACCAAGGTTGTAGCATGTAATGTTGATTGAGTATGGACATCCAAATATTGCTGATATAACTGATTCAAAAAGGTAGGTGAGGGGGTGGAGTCAGAAGAAGGCTGTGTTGCTTCTTATTGTGCCAAGCCTGAGAATTTGGTTTTCATTCCTTCAGTAGAGAAGTAACCCACTGAATCTATACTAAATTGATCAAAGAAAGATAAATATTCATGACTAATATTTTGTTAAACCACTGACCTGGAGACATAGAAAATTAGTACATGCAGAAAGAAAAATAACAACCCTTTTTTAAAATATAAGCATCGGTTCGAGGACAGAGGAGCGACATCGTTCACAGAGGATATAAGCGAGAGATGTGGTGAAAACTATCAATACACGTATCAGTTAGAACAGACTAGGTTGTTCTGAAGTTAAAACAAACAAACAAACAATCTGGAAATCTCAATGACTTAAAACCACTACGTTTATTTCTGGCTCACATTATCTGTCCGCTGCAAGTTGGCTGTGGTCTCTACTCCCCATTGTCCTGACTCCAGGACCCCAGCTGAATAAGAAACCATTGCCTGAAACACTGCCAATCACCCAAAGTGAGCAGAGAGCGTGATGAACTGCACACTGTTTTTTAAAGCTACGTCCAGGGTAATACACATCCTTTTTGCTCACACTTTATTGCCAAAGCAAGTCCAAGGCCACTAATAACTGCAGGGGGATGAGAACGTACAATATTACAGAATACCTGGGAGGAAAAAATAAAAATATTTGGTGAGCAGCACTAATGACAAACGAAGACTGCCACTTTCTTAGTCTGTAGCTGAGACCAAAAACATGGCAGTGTTGGGAGATGCAGTAGCAGAAGAGATAGGACCTGGCAGACCAAGGAGAGTAATGGTAAAGGCATGAGGCCAGAACATGACTCACTACAGACAGCTTTGAAGTTTCAGGGGGCACATCAGCCTTTCCTGGAGGTGTGAGAGCAACTATTTCTCCCATACACGTGCATAAAGCCTAGATTTTGTTATCATCAGTGAGTAGAAGAGACGCTAATATAGGGAAATTAGAGGTTGAAAAGGAAAGTTGTGACGTGAAAGAGTGACTTATGGAATCCTTTCTCCTCTTGGTGACATTCAGTAGCATAAAGTGTGCTACTTTTTATTCATCTCCCAATACCCTGTATTCAACTTCAAGTCATTGCTTGAGGGCAACATTATTAAGACAGAATTTTAAAATAGAATAAAAAGTACATGTTTTAATTACTCCCTAAAGTGCTATTTCTGTATTAATTCCACATTTCTACTGGTTTTTCTAGAGTTTATATATTTGATATGATTTATTAAAATAATTATTCATTTACCCAATTATCAGCTGCTATATTACTTTGTATGGTTTTAATTTATAGGGATAGGAATTGTAACTAAGAAAATTGCATTTGCATGAGTTTAGACAGGCTGTATGTATTGTAAATAATTCTGAGCAAACGGCATCATTCTGCAGACTACCTGCTGCTGCTCAGAAATGTTCACAAAAGAGAGGAAGAGTCCTTTCTATTTTCTTCAGTCTTATGTGTGACTTCATGAATAAGATTTATGCAAAAGCAAAATGATGTGGTTATTAAATCTTACAGTTAGGTTTAAGTATACCTGTAAGACAGATTGTTAAAAATTTGGTTACTGGCAAAAAAAATAAATAAGTAAATAGGTTACTGGCTACGATGACCAACATCTTGTTACAAAACTATACTAAAGAAGCTGCACCAGGTGGTTCTTAAATTGTTTTAATTACCATGGGCCACTTTAATGTTTCCTTCAATATTCAAACAGTAACAACTCCTCCATTTGATCTCGCAGTTACAAAGTCAAATAGTGTCCATGAAGTAGAACAGTAAAGCCACATTTTAAAGTCAGTGGTCATTTTCATCTTCATAGCTAGTATGGAGAACATTTGTTAATGAAAACAAGACGGGAGGGAGAGAGAGAGAAAGAAAGGAAGAGAAAGAGAGAGAGAGAGAGAAGCTTTTTTAGAGGCTCTGAATGTTTCCAGTATCTAGCACAATGTTTTGTACATATGATAAGCTCAATGATTGTCAAAATGAACTGAGTTTAGAGTTAATTATTATATACTGAAAGTTCTTTAACTCCTTTTTGATTGAAGAAGCTGAATTAGGAGGTTTGTTATTTTATCTTATATTTTCGGTATCAGTGTAATACTGGCTGTATAAAATGAGTTGTTTATGGATATATATATGTCCAATCATATAGGATTAGAAGTACTCCTATCGCCTCTATTTTCTGAAAGAGCTAATCTGAGATTAGGATTATTTCTCCCTTAAATGTTAGGAGGAATTCACTAGTGAGGCCATCAGGGCCTGGAGTTTTCTTTGTGGAAAGATTTTAACTATGGATTCAATTTCTTTAATGGATTTTGGGTCAGTTCTGCTAATATGTATCTTTCCAGGATTTGTTGTTGTTGTTGTTGTTGCTGTTGTTAGTTGGCTGAAACATGGACGAAAAGATGCCCCAGAATGAATGTATTAGAAATGCTTGACCTGCTTCAGTTTATTTTATTATTTTTAAGACTATTTTTTTATACAACAGGTTCTTGTTGGTTATCTATTTTATACATATTAGTGTACATATGTCAATCCCCATCTCCCAATTCATCCCACCCCCTGCCCTCCCCACCGCTTTCCCTCCTTGGTGTCCATAGGTTTGTTCTCTACATCTGTGTCTCTATTTCTGCCTTGCAAGCTGGTTCATCTGCACCATTTTTCTAGATTCCACATATATGTGTTAATATACAATATTTGTTTTTCTCATTCTGACTTACTTCATTCTGTATGACAGTCTCTAGGTCCATCCACGTCTCAAAAAAAGACCAAATTTCCTCCTTTTTATGGCTGAGTAATATTCCACTGTTTATATGTACCACACATTCTTTATCTATTCGTCTGTCGATGGGAATTTAGGTTACTTCCATGAACTGGCTATTGTAAATAGTGCTTCAATGAACATTGGGGTGCATGTGTCTTTCTGAATTATAGTTTTCTCTGGGTATATGCCCAGTAGTGGGATTGCTGAGTTATATGGTAATTCTATATTTAGTGTTTTAAGGAACCTCCATACTGTTCTCCATAGTGGCTGTATTTACGTTCCCACCAACAGTGCAAGAGGGTTCCCTTTTCTCCACACCCCTTCCAGCATTTGTTGTTTGTAGATTTTCTGATGATGGCCATTCTGACCGGTGTGAGGTGATACCTCATTGTAGTTTTGATTTGCATTTCTCTAATAATTAGTGATGATGAGCAGCTTTTCATGTGCCTCTAGGCCATCTGTATGTCTTCTCTGGAGAAATATCTATTTAAGTTTTCTGCCCATTTTTGATTAGGTTTTTTTTTTTTTTTGCGGTACGCAGGACTCTCGCTGCTGTGGCCTCTCCCGTTGCGGAGCACAGGCTCCGGACGTGCAGGCTCAGCGGCCATGGCTCACAGGCCCAGCCGCTCCGCAGCATGTAGGATCTTCCCGGACTGGGGCACGAACCCGTGTCCCCTGCATCGGCAGGCGGACTCTCAACCACTGCACCACCAGGGAAGCCTAGGTTGTCTTTTTAATATAGAGTTGCATGAACTGTTTATATATTTTGGAGATTAATCCTTTGTCAGTTGCTTCACTTGCAAATATTTTCTCCCATTCTGAGGGTTGTCTTTTCGTCTTGTTTATAGTTTCCTTTGCTGTGCAAAAGCTTTGAAGTTTCATTAGGTCCCTTTTGTTTATTTTTGTTTTTATTTCCATTACTCTAGGGGGTGGGTCAAAAAAAGATCTTGCTGTGATTTATGTCAAAGAATATTCCTCCTATGATTTCCTCTAAGAGTTTTATAGTGTCCGGTCTTACATTTAGGTCTCGAATCCGTTTTGAGTTTATTTTTGTGTATGGTGTTAGGGAGTGTTCTAGTTTCATTCTTTTACACGTAGCTGTCCTGTTTTCCCAGCACCACTTATTGAAGAGACTGCTTTTTCTCCATTGTATATCCTTGCCTCCTTTGTCATAGATTAGTTGACCACAGGTGCGTGGGTTTATCTCTGGGCTTTCTATCCTGTTCCATTGATCTGTAGTTCTGTTTTTGTGCCAGTACCATATTGTCTTGATTACTGTAGCTTTGTAGTTTAGTCTGAAGTCAGGGAGCCTGATTCCTCTAGCTCCTTTTTTTTAAAAATTTATTTAATTTATTTATTTTTGAATGCATTGGGTCTTCACTGCTGCACACAGGTTTTCTCTAGTTGCGGTGAGCGGGGTCTACTCTTCCTTGTTGTGCGCAGGCTTCTCATTGAGGTGGCTTCTCTTGTTGCAGAGCACAGGCTCTAGGCACATGGGCTCAGTAGTTGTGGCACGCAGGCTCAGTAGCTGTGGCTCGTGGGCTCTACAGCACAGGCTCAATTGTTGTAGCACATGGGTTTAGTTGCTCTGTGGCATGTGGGATCTTCCCAGGCCAGGGATCGAACCCATGTCCCCTACATTGGTAGGTGGGTTCTCAACCACTGTGCCACCAGGGAAGCCCTCCAGCTCCGTTTTTTCCCTCAAGATTGCTTTGTCTATTTGGGGTCTTTTGTGTCTCCATACACATTTAAAGATTTTTTGTTCTAGTTCTGTAAAAAATGCCATTGGCAATTTGATAGGGATTGCACTGAATCTGTAGATTGCTTTGGGTAGTACAGTCTTTTTCACAATATTGATTCTTCAATCCAAGACCATGGTATATCTCTCCATCTGTTTGTGTCATCTTTGATTGCTTTCATCAGTGTCTTACAGTTTTCTGAGTACAGCTATTTTACCTCCTTAGGTAGGTTTATTCCTAGGTATTTTATTCTTTTTGTTACAGTGGCAAATGGGATTGTTTCCTTAATTTCTCTTTCTGATCTTTCATTGTTAGTGTACAGGAATGCAAGAGATTTCTGTGCATTAATTTTGTATCCCACAACTTTACCAGATTCATTGATTAGCTCTAGTAGTTTTCTGGTGGCATATTTAGGTTTATCTATGTATAGTATCATGTCATCTGCAAACAGTGACAGTTTTACTTCCTCTTTTCCAATTTGTATTCCTTTTCTTTTTCTTCTCTGATTGCTGTGGCTAGGACTTCCAAAACTATGTTGAAAAATAGTGGCAAGGGTGGACATCCTTGTCCTGTTCCTGATCTTAGAGGAAATGCTTTCAGCTTTTCACCATTGAGAATGATGTTTGCTGTGGGTTTGTCATATATGGCATTTATTATGTTGAGGTAGGCTCCCTCTATGCCCACTTTCTCGAGAGTTTTTATCGTAAATGGGTGTTGAATTTTGTCAAAACCTTTTTCTGCATCTATTGAGATCATCATAAGTTTTTTACTCTTCAATTTGTTAATATGGTGTATCACATTGATTGATTTGCATATATTGAAGAATCCTTGCATTCCCTAGGATAAATCTCACTTGATCATGGTGTATGATCCTTTTAATGTGTTGTTGGATTCTGTTTGCTAGTATTTTGTTGAGGATTCTTATTTCTATATTCATCAGTGATATTGGCCTGTAATTTTCTTTTTTTGTAGTTTCTCTGTCTGGTTTTGGTATCAGGGTGATGGTGGCCTCATAGAATGAGTTTGGGAGTGTTCTTTCCTCTGCAGTTTTTTGGAAGAGTTTGAAAAGGATGGGTGTTAGCTCTTCTTTAAATGTTTGATAGAATTCAGCTGTGAAGCCATCTGGTCCTGGACTTTTGTTTGCTGGAAGATTTTTAATCATAGTTTCAATTTCATTACTTGTGATTGGTCTGTTCATACTTTCTATTTCTTCCTGATTTAGTCTTGGAAGGTTATACCTTTCTAAGAATTTGTCCATTTGTTCCAGGTTGTCCATTTTATTGGCATAGAGTTGCTTGTAGTAATGTCTCATGATCCTCTGTATTTATCTGGTGTCCGTTGTGATTTCTCCTTTTTTATTTCTAGTTGTATTGATTTGAATCCTCTCCCTCTTTTTCTTGATGAGTCTGGCTAAGGGGTTATCAATTTTGTTTATCTTCTCAGAGAACCAGCTTTTAGTTTTATTGATCTTTGCTATCGTTTTCTTTGTTTCTATTTCATTTATTTCTGGTCTGATCTTTCTGATTTCTTTCCTTCTACTAACTTTGGGTTTTGTTTGTTCTTCTTTCTCTAGTTCCTTTAGGTGTAAGGTTAGATTGTTTGAGAGTTTTCTTGTTTCTGAGGTAGGATTGTACTGCTATAAACTTCCCTCTTACAATGGCTTTTGCTGCATGCCATAGGTTTTGGATCGTCGTGTTTTCACTGTCATTTGTCTCTAGGTATTTTTTGATTTCTTCAGTGATCTCTTGGTTATTTAGTAACGTATTTTTTGGCCTCCATATGTTTGTGTTTTTTACATTTTTTCCCCTGTAATTCATTTCCAATCTCATAGTGTTGTGGTCAGAAAAGATGCTTGATATGACTCAAATTTTCTTAAATTTAACGAGGCTTGATTTGGGACCCAAGATGTGATCTATCCTGGAGAATATTCCGTGTGCACTTGATAAGAAAGTGTAATCCACTGTTTTTGGATGGAATGTCCTATAAATATCAATTAAAACTACCTGGTCTATTGTGTCATTTAAAGCTTGTATATTCTTATTAATTTTCTGTCTGGATGATCTGTCTATTGGTGTAAGTGAGGTGTTAAATCCCCCACTTATATTGTGTTACTGTTGATTTCCTCTTTTATAGCTGTTAGCATTTGCCTTATGTACTGAGGTGCTCCTATGTTGGGTACACATATATTTATAATTGTTATATCTTCCTCTTGGATTGATCCCTTGATCATTATATAGTGTCCTTCTTTGTCTCTTGTAACATTCTTTATTTAAAAGTCTACATTATCTGATACGAACATTGCTACTCCATCTTTCTTTTGATTTCCATTTGCATGGAATATCTTTTTCCACCTCTCACTTTCAGTCTGTATGTGTCCCTAGGTCTGAAGTGGGTCTCTTGTAGACAGCACATAGATGGGTCTTGTTTTTGTATCCATTCAGCGAGCCTGTGTCCTTTGGTTGGGGCATTTAATCCATTCACATTTAAGGTAATTAACAATATGTATGTTCCTATTACCATTTTCTTAATTGTTTTGGGTTTGTTTTTGTAGGTTCTTTTCTTCTCTTGTGTTTCCCACTTAGAGAAGTTCCTTTAGCCATTTTTTGTAGAGCTGGTTTGGTGGTGCCGAATTCTCTTATCTTTTGCTTGTCTGTAAAGTTTTTGATTTCTCTGTTGAATCTGAATGAGATCCTTGCTGGGTAGAGTCACCTTGGTTGTAGGTTCTTCCCTTTCATCACTTTAAATATATCATGACACTCCCTTCTGGCTTGTAGAGTTTCTGCTGAGAAATCAGCTGTTAACCTTATGGGAGTTTCTATGTATGTTATTTGTCGTTTTTCCTTGCTGCCTTTTTTTTTTTTTTTTTGCGGTACGCGGGCCTCTCACTGTTGTGGCCTCTCCCATTGTGGAGCACAGGCTCTGGATGCGCAGGCTTAGTGGCCACGGCTCATGGGCCCAGCCGCTCCGTGGCATGTGGGATCTTCCCGGACCGGGGCACAAACCCGTGTCCCCTGCATCGGCAGGCAGACTCTCAACCACTGCACCACCAGGGAAGCCCCCTTGCTGCTTTTAATAATTTTTCTTTGTCTTTAATTTGTGTCAGTTTGATTACTGTGTGTCTCGGTGTGTGTATCCTTGGGTTTATGCTGCCTGGGACTCTCTGCACTTCCTGGACTTGGGTGGCTATTTCCCTTCCCATGTTAGGGAATTTTTCTACTATAATGTCTTCAAATATTTTCTCGGGTCCTTTCTCTCTCTCTTCTCCTTCTGTGACCCCTATAATGGGGATGTTGGTGCGTTTAATGTCGTCCCAGAGGTCTCTTAGGCTGTCTTCATTTCTTTTCATTCTTTTTTCTTTATTCTGTTCCACAGCAGTGAATTCCACCATTCTGTCTTCCAGGTCATTTATCCGTTCTTCTGCCTCAGTTATTCTGCTACTGATTCCTTCTAGTGTATTTTTCATTTCAGTTACTGTATTGTTCATCTCTGTTTGTTTGTTCTTTAATTCTTCTAGGTCTTTGTTCTTTAATTCTTCCATGTCTTTGTTAAACATTTCTTGCATCTTTTCCATCTTTGCCTCCATTCTTTTTCCAAGGTCCTGGATCATCTTCACTATCATTATTCTGAATTTTTTCTGGAAGGTTGCCTATCTCCACTTCATTTAATTGTTTTTTCTGGGTTTTTATCTGTTCCTTCATCTGGTACATAGCCTTCTGCCTTTTCATTTTGTCTGTCTTTCTGTGAACGTGGTTTTGGCTCCACAGGCTGCAGGAGTGTAGTTCTTCTTGCTTCTGCTGTCTGCCCTCTGGTGGATGAGGCTATCTAAGAGGCTTGTGCAAGCTTCCTGAGGGGAGGGACTGGTGGTGGGTAGAGTTGGGTGTTGCTCTGGTGGGCAGGGCTCAGTAAAACTTTAATCCACTTCTGTGCTGATGGGTGGGGCTGAGTTCCCTCCCTGTTGGTTGTTTGGCCTGAGGTGACCCAGCACTGGAGCCTACAGGCTCTTTGGTGGGGCTAATGTTCGACTCTGGGAGGGCTCATGCCAAGGAGTACTTCCCAGAACTTCTGCTGCCAGTGTCCTTGTCCCCGCAGTGAACCATAGCCACCCCCTGCCTCTGCAGGAGACCCTCCAACACTAGCAGGTAGGTCTGGTTCAGACTTCTATGGGGTCACTGCTCCTTCCCCGAGTCCTGATGCGCACACTACTTTGTGTGTGCCCTCCAAGAGTGGAGTCTCTGTCATCCCCAGTCCTGTTGAAGTCCTGCAATCAAATCCCACTAGTCTTCAAAGTCTGATTCTCTGGGAATTCCTCATCCCGTTGCCGGACCCCCAGGTGGGAAGCCTGATGTAGGGCTGAGAACCTTCACTCCAGTGAGTGGACCTCTGTGATATAATTGTTCTCCAGTTTGTGTGTCACCCACCCAGCGGTTATGGGTTTTGATTTTATTGTGATTGCACCCCTCCTAACATCTCATTGCAGCTTCTTCTTTGTCTTTGGAGGTGGGGTATTTCTTTTGGTGAGTTCCAGTGTCTTCTTGTCAATGATTGTTCAGCAGTTAGCTGTGATTCTGGTGATCTCGCAAGAGGGAGTGAGTGCACTTCCTTCTACTCTGCCATCTTGAACCAATCTAGCCTACTTTGGTTTAATGTAGAGGAAGAAATTCAAAGGCTTAGGGAGATTAGAATGTTAGAGTGGATTTGACATTTAAGACCTATTCACCTACACTGGGAGGGTCCAGAATACACGCTTTCACAGTTACTGTGAGAAAAAAATTTTTGAGCTGAGCCTCGGCATCCTTGAAGGGTTCCGTGATCACTCTTCTCTGTAGACCAGACTTTGCAGTGGGAACTACAGTTGTTGAGTTGAGAAATCTAAATGAACTGGGAGCAAATTGGATCCCAGAGGTGGCAGGGGCCAAATGGCAGCACTCAGCTGCCAAAGGCAAGATAGGCATGGTTGCTGTAACGGAAAGCAGAGTCAAAGCAGCAATCAGAATACTCTAACTCCCACAGACCTACGGTGTTGGCTACTTGATCTTGGTGTTCCTAGAAGCAGATGGGAAGCCCAGTGAATTCTCACTTGACCTGTATAAGCAGAAATGTTCTAGGTCAAGTGCTATGGACTGAATTTTTATGTCCCCTCAAAATTTATACATTGAAGCCCTAACTCTTAATGTGGTCATATTTGGAGGTGGGGCCTTTGCGAAGTAATTAGATTTAGATGAGGTCATGAAGGTGGTGCCCTCATGATGGGATTAATGTCTTTATAAGAAAAGGAAGAGATGTGAGGCCTCTCCTCCCCTCCCTCTCTCTCTCTATATCTATATCTATATCTATATCTATATGTAATACACACACACACACAAGCACATATCAAGAACAGGGCATGTGGGCACATAGTGAGAAGGTAGCCAGGAAGTGGGCTCTCACCAGGAACCAAATCTGCCAGTATCTTGATCTTGGAATTCCTAGCCTCCAGAATTATGAGAAATAAGGGTCTGTTGTGTAAGCCACCTAGTATATTTTGTGATAGCAGCTCAAGTTGACTACAACAAGTACTGCAGTTGAAGTGGTAGCCATAGCTATAGGAGAGTGCTGCCTGCTACGAGCTGGGTTGTCAGTAGAGAGATGCAGGCTTGGCAAGGCAGGAGGTGAGAATTAATACTCCGAAGTTACCTTCTTCCTGCCTTCCAATCCCTTGCTGGTGGCTCCTATGTGCCAAATCTAACTGGAAGCCAGAAAAGTTTGGTTTATGTAGTTCAGGGGTCAGCAAACTGTGGCCCACAGGCCAAATCCAGCCCATGGTCTTTTTTTGTAAATAAACGTTTATTGCAGTTTTATTCATTTGTTTATGTATTGTTGGTGGAGGCTTTCTTGCAGTAACAGCAAAGTTTATTTGTTGCAACAGGGGCCACATGCCCCTTGAAGCCTAAAATATATATCCTCTGGCCCTTTACAGAAAATGTTTGCTGACCACTGATACAGTTCACATGATTCAGTCTCTCAAGGCACAGAGCAGTGTGGAGAAAGATGGAGAATGACTCTGAAGGGGCAAACAAAGACTATTCAGCATAAAAAGTAATTTCATATTCTGTCAGTGCATATTTGCAATAGGTTCCTAGGAGTGGGATTGCTGAGTCAAAGGCTAAATGCCTGTGTAATTTTTCTAGATATCACCAAGTTCTCCTTCATCGGAGTTATATAACATTTTGCATTGTCACTGGCAACATATGACAGGGCCTGTTTCCCCACAGCCTAGTCAGCAGAATATATCAAACTTTTGGATTTTTGCCTATCTGATAGGTAAGAAGTGGCATCACAATGTATTACTTCAGTTTGCAGCTCTGTTATTAAAATTGAACACCTTTTTGAATGTGCGAGGGACACTTTTATTTCTTCTTCTCTAAACTACTATTTGTTTATAGGAGGAATAAGATTTTTTTTTCCATTGAAGAATAGCATACTGTAAAGTGCACTGAATGTATAAATATATAGCTCAGTGAATCTTTTAAACAAAGTAAATATTCTCACGTAACAACCAACTAGATTAAGTTATAAACATTCTCAGCATCTCTAAAGCTTTCTTCTTGTCCTCTCTCAGTCATTATCCCCACAAAGATAATCACTATTCTGTCCATCATAAATTAATTTGATTTTTAACTTTCTATAAACAAAATTGTATAGCATACGCTCTTTGGTTTCTTTCATTCATCACTGTATCTGAGCTTTATCCATATTGTTGGTGAAGCAGTTCTTTTTTTATTGCAATATGATCTATTGTAGAAATATATAATTCATTTATTCATTATATTGTTGATAAGTATTTAAGCATTTCCATTTCTCTGCAATTAAGAACAGTACTGTGGGCTTCCCTGGTGGCGCAGTGGTTGAGAGTCCGCCTGCCGATGCAGGGGACATGGGTTCATGCCCCGGTCCGGGAAGATCCCACATGCCACGGAGCGGCTAGGCCCGTGAGCCATGGCCACTGAGCCTGTGCGTCCGGAGCCTGTGCTCTGCAACGGGAGAGGCCACAACAATGAGAGGCCCGCGTACCGCAAAAAAAAAAAAAAAAGAATACTACTGCCACAAACATTCATGTCCATGTATTTTGGTGCACATATGTATATATTTATGTATGATATATACACAGAAGTGAACTAGAGGGTCATAAGGTATGACTCTGTTCAACTTCAGTAGATAACTGATGAAAGCTTTTCCATAGTGGTTTTATTAATTTTTATTCCCATCAGTAGTATCTTAGAGCTCTAGTTGCTGCATTTTTTTTTTTTTGCCAGAACTTGGTATTGTCAGAATTTTAAATTTAGGCCTGTAAATCAGATATCCATATATAAAAAATATAACTGTAACCTCTAGCTTGCACAATTCACCAAAATTTACTACAGATGGATTTTAAGCCTAAGCATGCTTCAACAACCTTCAGTGAGAAGGGATTTATGGTCCATGCCAGATTAAGTTTTGTCTTTCCTTGTAATTCAGTAAATTATCTACCTATCTATCTACATTTACATCCATATCTATATAATCACTATTTACTTCTATCTATGCCTGAACATGAATTAGTGTCATTTTTATGCTTTTTATTTGCTCCAGTTTCTTGTGGTTGCAAGACTGAGGCTCTCAGCTCTTAAAGGTCACCTTCAGTTCCCCACCATGTGGCCTTCTCCATGGGCAGTTCACATCATAACAGCTTACTTCTTCAAGACCAACAGAAGAGTCTCTTTTTTCAGTCTACTAAGACAGGATCAGATAAGGTAACATAATCATGGGAGTAACATCTCATTACCTTTACCAAAAGACATAACTGAATCAAGAGAGTGGCATTCATTACATTTTCCCTATTCTATGAGTCAGAAGCAAGTCACAGGTTCCACTTGCTCTCAAGGGGAGGGGATTATACAAGGTAATGATTCACTGGAGTATGTCCACCACAGTGCAGTTATCACAATGTGTACACAACATGCTTGGAAGTAAGGGAGATGAGAAGCCAAGAAGGGTATTGCTCGAACTGAAAAATTAATATAAATCAAAGATGGGGACTTCCCTGGTAGTGCAGTTGTTAAGAATCCACCTGCCAATGCAGGGGATACGGGTTCGAGCCCTGGTCCAGGTAGATCCCACGTGCTGTGGAACAGCTAAGCCCTTGCACCACAACTACTGAGCCTGCGTGCCACAACTACTGAAGCCTGCACACCTAGAGCCCGTACTCCACAACAAGAGAAGCCACTGCAATGAGAAGTCCGCGCACTGCAATGAAGAGTAGACACTGCTCGCCGCAACTAGAGAAAGCCCACGCACAGCAAAGAAGACACACGCAGCCAAAAATAACTAAATAAAATAAATTTTTAAAATATATAAATCAAGGATGAATGATCAGGAAACTGAAGACCACCAACTTAGTAACAAGTTATAAACTCACTTGCAGCTTCTGTACCTGAGTCACTGTCTGACTCTAAACTTATCGATTGAAGAAGGGGGACTCTGTAACAATGGCAAGTCATTTCTCAACAGGACTGACAGGCATTTACTTGTATAACAAAATTCTGAAGGAAGAGGAATACACAAATATTTTGAGGAATGTTAGATGTCAGGTCTGAGTCGACATCAATAATAGAGACATAAAGCATCGTCACTGTCCCTATGTTAAAGTGAAGGCATACGGAGGCTAGATAGGTAATAGAATTCTGGCATAAGTCCAATTCACAGTAGTTGGTTCACTGGGTTCACTGACTCCCAAAGTGATTGTTTCCTTGGTCCCAGGATATGTAGTTGGAATGGAGATCCTTGGTAATTAGTGTTCATTAGATTCCAGAATATTCCAGTGTGAAGGCTGGGTGGAAATTTCTAAAACTCCCCCCACCACGCCCCCCCATCCCCACACTTGTGAAATATATTGAGTAAAAAAACCCAATATTGGGCTTCCCTGGTGGCACAGTGGTTGAGAGTCCGCCTGCCGATGCAGGGGACACGGGTTCGTGCCCCGGTCTGGGAGGATCCCATGTGCCGCGGAGCGGCTGGGCCCGTGAGCCATGGCCGCTAAGCCTGCACGTCCGGAGCCTGTGCTCTGCAGCAGGAGAGGCCACAGCAGTGAGAGGCCCGCGTACCGCAAAAAACCCCCCAAAGAAACCCAATATTGCATCTCATGGGGAATAACAGAAGACCTAAAAGATGCAGAGGCCATGGGTCCATCATATGATGATTTAATTCACTATTTTGGCCCCCTAAAATGTCCAGATGGATCCTGACAATGAAAATAGACTACTGCAAACTCAGCCAAGTAGCAGCACTAATTGCAGTTGCTATTCCAAAAGAGGTATCTTTGTTAGAGCATAACAGCTTCAGGTACATGGTATTCAGTCACTAATTTGTCTAATTCATTTTTATTTCCTCCTCTATAAGAAAGAAGGATCAGAAGCAGTTCTGTATTCATGTGGGATAAACGTTTATAAATTTACCCCATTAATAGGTTAATTTTCACACCCTCTGCCATGATATTGTCTAGAGGGACCTGAGTTCAGACATCTGTATAACATCATTTTGGTCCATGATATTGATGACATATTAATTGGACCACATGAACAAAAAGTGGCAAGATAAGTACACTGGAAGCCTCGTTAAGACACATGCTCCAGAGAGTAAGAGATAAACATTGTGAATGTCAAGTACCTGCCACATCAGTTAAATTTTAGAGACTCGTTGGTTTGAGGTATCCTGAGACATCCCCTCCAAAATGGTTAAATTATCGTGTCCTCACATTTTCTATCACTAGAAGAAACACAATGCTTGGTGGCTTTGGGAGATTTTAAGGCACTTTTTTTTGCACACTTGGAAATAATGCTCAGCTAGCTCTGAGTGGGACTCAGAGAGGGTAAGGTCTGTGCAGTAGGTCCAGATGGAGCAGAATCCAGAGGCACCTGTGATAGGGTAGCTGTGAAGTTAATGACAATAGGATAATCACAATTCCAGTACTTGTGCTTTCACGAGTCCACAGACATAAAGCAATTGGACTCCTGGGGCTGTACTGAAGGAATTACACTCAAGGAGACTCATCCACATTTGAACGTGATTTAAATGAGGTGATAGTGGACTTTGATCTGATGCTGTAATGGATTGAGTTTTACAGGGACCTGGAGGTGGCGAGTATATTTTTCATGTGAAAGGGATGAGAATCACCAGGGGCTGGGGGAATATGTGCTTATTAAATGGCTCCCTGTAATTCCCACCTTCTGGTACTCTCCTGTATAATCCCTTCTCCTTGAGTATGGACTGGACCTAATTACTCACTTTTAGAGAACAGGATATAGCAGAAGTAACGGGATGTCACTTCTCAGATCAGGTTATAAGGACTATAACTTCTGGCTTGGACTCTCTCTTTCCCTGGCTCTTATTGCCTGCTTGTTTTGATAAAGCAAGTTGCCATATCATGAGATGCCTAATAAGGAAGCCCGTGTGGAAAGGAATGGATGGCAGCCTTCAACCATTGGCCAGCAAGGACTGAGGTCCATGAAGAGCTGAATAGTGCTAGTAGCCATGAGTGAGCTTGGAGACAAATCCAAGTTGATCCTTGGAATGACTGAAACCCAGATGACACCATGATTGTAGGCTGTGAGAAATCCTGAAGCAGAAGACAATAAACAGTGCTCAGATTCCTGATGCACAGGAACCCGTGAGAGAATGTGTTGTTTCAAGCCACTAAATTTTTGAGTACTTTGTTATAAAACAATAGATAATTAATATAATAGCATGTCATTGCACAGCTTGAAGTTCATCTATTCAAGACCCTCCCTCATTTTATAGCAGAGGAAAATGAACCCCAGTGTAGTTAAACATGTTCTTTTAACATTTTTTAAGATAAAAAAGTTTTTAATCACATCGAGATGTTTTATTTTTCTTTTAAAAAACACCAAATCTTTCAAGATGTTTAAATAAATGAATTACTGAATCATGGAATCATAAAGCTGGAAAGGAATTTAGAGTCAGCTAGTTGTATCCCCTCATTTTACAAAGGAAGAAACCAAAAATCTACTTTAAAAAATTCCCTTTTATAATTGCCTTCTAAAGTGGTTTATGAGCTACATGAGAAAACTTGGCTCATTACTTTAGCTCACCATATTTCTGAAACCCCAAACAGCAGAACCCTATTTAACCAACTACTTTATTCACTAGTCCTGACTTTTGGCAAACTTTAAAAACTCAAATCCCCTGTCAAAGGATGAAGATTTGCCACTAGTGAGGACAGTCAAAGAAATTAGCTTCAGGCTCTGAAAGCAATTTCAGGAGGAGTTCTAAAACTGATTTAAGCAATGGCAGTCCCGCTGCAATAAATGTATATCCTGTCAGGGCAGCTATTTGAATGAGATATAGTAATTTGGATCTGTAATTTCCGCTTTGTTTCTTGAGGAGTAGAAACATTATATACCAAGTGTGCAGAAAACAATAGCCATCCATCTCATAACAACTACAACAAAAAGATTTAAATAAAAGATTTCAAACAGTGCTTCACTCTTCGCTCAACAATCTACACCTATGATCCTGAGTATGACCTCTTCGCATTGTGTAGTTAACAGCTATTTGGGTTTACAATACTCTTTCTAGGAGGTCTGTCATTAACTATTGATTTCTCTAACATTTTCCTTCAATATAGTGTCTAATAGAAGGACTAGATTTATAATTACGTGAACCATCACCCCTCAGTTCCTATCCTTTCATCCTACCATACAGCTCATACTTTCTCTATAGTTACACATCTTGATTGATGCTTAAAATGTAACCATTACGGTTTTATGACATAGATACTGAATTATAAATAGGTTTTTATGTTGCTTGTTCACTTTGTTGAGCTGCCTGTGGTTACCAGAATGCCAATATTGAGAAAGCTTCTGTGGCTTCATCTGTTCTCAGTGGGCGAGAATTCCACGTTTCGTTAAGTCTGCCACGATCAAAGAGGAAAAGCAGCCACATGTATATTGATGACTTTCTTTGGATTACTGCTTTGATTCTTATTGCAATGAAGATATCTCTAGGGTGGATAATGCTTTAATAATTGTCAGCCAGTTAAACCTCAAAAGGAATAAATGTTTCCATTGTGTAGAAGCAGAGAGCACACACAGCTAGTATGTATTGGGAATATGGGATGTCACCATGAGGAAGAATGAAACAGAACTGTTGCAAAGATGATCTATACTTCCATACTTCACAGTGCTTTCAAGTGTATCTTCAATTTAGTATAGTTTCCTCTTTTCACCATTAAGGAAAATGGCAGAAACCCGGAAAAATTCATACTTTCACTTATGCTTTCAGGACATCGAGTTAATCTCAGCTCCATTGTGCTAAGATAGGTTGGAAAAATTCATACTTTCACTTATGCTTTCAGGACATCAAGTTAATCTCAGCTCCACTGTGCTAAGATAGGTTGATTTCCCAAGCTATCATTTGCCTGAAGAAAGGGCAGAATTTATCATGGTTGTACCTGGAAGAACACCTGATGGCAGTATTTTATGATATTCCTGGATATTGAATCAGGAAGCAGTCTTACAGTCCTCTATCCCAGTCACATCTATGGTCAATGCCCAGTGTTTGGATGTGACTCTCCTTTCACCTGTGCTTGGGGCTCAGAGACTGTGAATTTGATGTCAAAACTCCTTTTCTTGCCTGCAGTAATAGCTAGACACAAGAAGGTAAGCGATCAGAAGAGTTTGGGAACAACTCATACAGGCACACTTTGACCCTAAAAACCTGAATCACTTCACGATACTCTAGATTTACCTGGTATTACTCTTATAGCTTCCCTCCCCGTCCCCCACCATGTTCGTCTTTCCTCTCTCCTCTTATTGGTCTATATCTCTCTTCAAATCTCCTATTGATGTTCTTTTCTTTTTCTTATTTTTCTACCTCACTTTGCTGTAGCCATTCAGAACTAAACGGAATGCCAACCTCTGAACCAATCTATAGTATATTACTGTGACTTGAATCCCTTTTTCTCAGTTACCGATAAATTGCAGTTCATTTCTCACAGATTCCTGACATAACCTCTGACTGGTTCACACTAAATCTTTACTGTATCCCAGAAATCTAACCTGGTCTAGACTCTAGTTCTCTTTTATGGTAACTCAACGTCTTTCTAGGAGAATTATCCTAGTTAGCATTATCAAACTTTTTCTTAAAGTTTGAGACAATATTTAAAATCTAGGGAGAAATTATATTAATTATGAACAGATTCTTACAAATCTTTTAAAAATTTTACTGTCATTCCAGCTGGAAGAAATATGACACTTTGTTATAGAATGGCTGAAATTTACTTTTTCTTTTATTTTATTAAGAAAAATGTTGGAAAACACCAAAGTATTCATGTTTTCTCAAGTCAAGGCTTTGCTTTGGTGGGTTGGGAACTTTTCTGAACCCTTTCTATGAGAAATAATTGGAGGTGTGCATAAGATGAATTACAATTCAAACCAGTCACTGCAAGCATAGTGACTGGCTCCCTTGAAAATATAGCAAATTCATTACTGGTGAATTCTCAAAAATCAGTTTGGCAAAGTGAGGTAGAAAAAAATAATTATAGCTTCTCATACCACTGATTATCTAATATATAAATTAGTTTGTATAATTGGGTATTTATCAGTGACACAACTCAATTATGCTTTCTTTAATAGATTGGAGATCTCATACTACTAACTGCTACTTCTCCACACGGCCACCACTGCCCTGCCACTGCCAATGAGAAACAGCACAGACCGCAACCACATTCCTTAAAAATTCTTTCCAGATAGAGAGCTTACTCTTCATTTTATATAACAATCTTGTCTCCAGTGTCTGATGTGGATCCCAGATGGAAGATATGCTAAGAATTATCTGGGTAGGGAATGGAAAAGAAAAAGATACTGTGAACAGTTTATTCCTATAACATTGAAAGAGAATCTTCATCCCCTTATTAGAAGGAATGATACTGGTTATAGAGAAAAAAATTTGTACCCATGCATATCTGCTCTCCTAGCAGTACAGTCTTAGTGAATTTCCCTGAGGGCTACATAGCACCACTGGAAACTTCCTTGTTAGCCAGCTATCTGTTTCTGGCTAGTCTCAATTAACGTGCATTTAAAAATAATTGCATGGTCAGAAAAAGCTTTCCAAAGCCTCCAAAATGGCACTTCTGTCTCTCAAAATATATAGAACATCACTGACTAAAAGGTTGCTTTAGAGTGAATGGCAAGTAACTTCTGCAAGGGCAGGCAGGGTAAGGCAGATAGAAAGCAGGGTCAGTCTTTAAGTGCCTAAGTGATCACATTTCCTAAAGGGCATTTTTGGAGGAGGTCATCAAGAGGACATGACCACCAGTTGACCCAAGAACTGGACCTGAACAATTGGAGACTCCTCCCTGCCTCCCCATGTGCTTGAAATGTACTCTCTCCCCGCTGTTCCCACAGCGGGACTCATTTTCAAGGACGCAGCCTTGATAGAGCAATGTGTTGTTGAGACCATCCAGATGGTACAGGTGACAGAACCCAGTTAAGGCCTTTATATAAAATTTTAAGATTTGGTGGGTGGGTCGGGAAATCTACTTATCTTGCAACTGCCCAAGACAAGCTTGTTAAGTAAGTTCCCTTGTTTATCAATCCTGCCACCTACCAACCTGGAGTGGTCTGCCTCTTTCTTCCGTCTCTCCCTGCCCTCCAAGTATGGAGGTGATTTTAGGTTATACCTGGGCAGCTCCAAGGAAGTTTGTGAACCAACAGGCATATCTCCTTCCATTATATCAACCAAAGAAGAAAGCATAAAAGGCATAGCCTGAGGGCAAATGTCAGGAACAAGAGGGAAATCCTGCAGGGAGAATCAGAAACCACATGGAGGGTACAGATTATAGGAAAAAATACAATAAAAACAAACTTGAGGGCTTCCCTGGTGGCGCAGTGGTTGAGAGTCCGCCTGCCGATGCAGGGGACATGGGTTCGTGCCCTGGTCCGGGAGGATCCCACATGCCGCAGAGCAGCTGGGCCTGTGAGCCATGGCCGCTGAGCCTGTGCATCCGGAGGCTGTGCTCCGCAATGCGAGAGGCCACAACAGTGAGAGGCCCACGTACCGCAAAAAAACAAAACAAAACAAAAAACTTGAGAAGTCAAAGCATTGGGCGGTTAGTCCCATAAAAAGTTTTTTAAAAAGGAAGAAAAACTGAAAAGTAAAACAAACTTTAAGGATTTGCACTAAAAGTAACAGAAGTCTAGTAAAAACGGTTTTATATCTAGACATTCAGCTAGTTGCAGAGGCATATTTCTATGTTACACACAACCGGAAAACAAATATAGATAGAAGCTCTCCTGTAGATGATGGATACCTCAAGTGGTAGAATGAGTTAGGACACTGTGAGAGAAGTAAGGAGAAAAGTTGATTTAGAAGGCAGAAGAAAAGGACCTAACAGAGATCCTTGTGAAAGTCTCTGATTGAACTCTGAAAATGTCAGTAACATACAGCAAGATTTTTCCTTAAGAGAGCTGATGAAATTAACAGATATTCAACTATTCTCACACAAGGAATCTCCTTTCTGAAATAGGTGCTGAATATTTACCCCAAGGGAGCATGAGTAACATCTATAACTTTCACTTTAAAGGCCTTTGTTAGAAACTCTCTTTTTTTACCCTTTATTTGCATGCCTCATAGATGAGGAAGAAATGTGTACCTTTTTATTCCCAAACAAGACAAAAGGAAATTGTAATTGGATTTTATGAAACCCACATATTCTTCATGGAGGAAGGCCGTAAAAAAGGGCCAGAATCCCCTCTGTGCTGGAATGATCTCAGGGAATCTTGTGTGGGAGCTTGGATGGAGCATCTCAGTAGAGGCAGATTTACTGTGAGGTCCATGATGACCGAGCTTTAGGGACCCTCACCTGTATGGGCCTCAAACAGAAGTTAATGCTTTGGGTATGATCTGATTTTTTTTTGCTCTTGTTTTAATTTTCTTTTTGATGTCAGGATAATTCCTATTAATTTTATTATTTTTCATTCCATTTTTTTTCATACTTTATTACTTATTATCTGAATTTTCTCAGGTCTTTAATATATAAATTTATGTATGACAAAGACAGTGCTATTTATATATTCCATGTTAGTGTTGATAATGTCTCATTTGTTTCATCGAACATCTTTAAAATGATGACAGAATGGGCCTCTGAACAACCACAGTTAGGCCATTACTTGCTGTCTCTCACAACTATTTCTATGTGTGGATTTTATGAAGTCCTAATGCCACCAGTTAGTACCTCTGAGGGTCCAGCCACCAGCAACTCCCTGACTCAATTTCCCGGTTTTACCCCTTGAGACAGATTTAGGGATTGCCTCTCTTACATTAGTTCTAATTAAAAAAAAAAAAAATCTCAGGTGAGTGTAATGTCCATTTTTTAGAGCATTTTGGACATATTTGTTCTGGTAATTTTGTATTCTTTTTCTTAAGGAGGGCCCTCAAATTGTACAAGCTTCAGGACCACAAAGCCTACATTAGCTTCCAGCTGGGTCATACCTCTTGAAGTATAAAGCAGCCCTAGATTAGAGAATCAGAGCAGTTCAGTGATCCATGAGTCTGATGGCTGATCATTGAGGCATCATCTGGATATGTAATGACATCACAATTGACAGGAAATATAGTTATGCTTTGTTGTTGACCCACCCTTTCACATTGTTATAATCCAAAGACTCAGAGTACTGCCTAGACTTAAACAGGGAATTTTCTCAAATATTGGCCGATCTTAAAACATTATGTTATTGCCAGAAGAGTTTGGGGGTGTGGGTCGGGGAGAGGCGTTAGAAGTTCAATGCAGGCTTTATTAACTTGTTATAGAATAAATAATTACATTTATGCTTATTTTAATTCTCAAATCAAATATTTCCCATGAGATGCTCATCAGGTTATTTTCTGTTTAAAATCCCAATTTTAAGAGGCTTAATTGAGCATTGCATATAGTGGAAATACCTAGTATAGGGACCAATGACTACCTGGTTAATGCAACAGTGCTTAACAAAGAATGAAAGGAGGGGGCTTCCCTGGTGGCGCAGTGGTTGAGAGTCTGCCTGCCGATGCAGGGGATGCGGGTTTGTGCCCTGGTCCGGGAGGATCCCACATGCCGCAGAGTGGCTGGGCCCGTGAGCCATGGCCGCTGGGCCTGCGCGTCCAGAGCCTGTGCTCCGCGGCGGGAGAGGCCACAGCGGTGAGAGGCCCGCGTGCCACAAAAAAAAAAAAAAGAATGAAAGGAGATAGAGTTTCAGAATTAACATACAGTAGTGAAGGTCTCATCTCTAAGTCTTTAAATTTTTTGTAAAGAGAATAATTGGCAAACACTCCAGTCTCCACACTAGAGGGAGATGGCTAAAGTTTAGGAATTAATCATATCTCAGAGTCTCTCTTCAAGAAAAAATTTGGAGTCAATATTAAAGGCTAATGTAATTAATTATTCAGGAAGACCCCCCCCGCCCCGGCACACTAATGCTCTAAATGCTACTCAATACAATTATAGGATCCAGGGAAAGGTGAAGGGAGCCATGCCTTGATAAAGGCATAGAGAGAAACTACCTCAACATAATAAAAGCCATATATGACAAACCCACAGCAAACATCACTCTCAATGGTGAAAAACTGAAAGCAATTCCTCTAAGATCAGGAATAAGACAAGGATGTCCACTCTCACCACTATTATTCAACATAAGTATTGGAAGTGCTAGCCACAGCAATCAGAGAAGAAAAAGAAATAAAATGAATACAAACTGGAAAATAAGAAGTAAAGCTGTCACTGTTTGCAGACAACATTATACTATATACATAGATAATCCTAAAGATGCCACCAAAAAACTACCAGAACTAATCAATGAATTTGGTAAGGTTGCAGAATACAAAATTAATGCACAGAAATCTCTTGCATTCCTATACACTAACAACGAGAGATCAGAAAGAGTAATTAAGGAAACAATCCCATTTACCATCGCAACAAAAAGAATAAAATACTCAGGAGTAAATGTACCTAAGGAGGCAAAACACCTGTGTTCAGAAAACTATAAAACACTGATGAGGGACTTCCATGGTGGGGCAGTGATTAAGAATCTGCCTGCCAATGCAGAGGACACAGGTTCAAGCCCTGGTCTGGGAAGATCCCACATGCCGTGGAGCAGTGAAGCTTATGCACCACAACTACTGAGCCTGTGCTCTAGAGCCCGCAAGCCACAACTATTGAGCCCATGTGCCACAGCTACTGAAGCCCACACATCTAGAGCCAGTGCTCCGCAACAAGAGAAGCCACCTCAATGAGAAGACCATGCACCACAACCAAGAGTAGCCCCCACTCACTGCAACTAGAGAAAGCCCACGCACAGTAACGAAGACTCAACACAGCCAAAAACAAATAAATAAAATAAATAAATTTATTAAAAAAAGAAAAACACTGATGAAAGAAATCAAAGATAACATAAACAGATGGAAGAATATACCATGCTCCTGGATTGGAAGAATCAATATTGTGAAATTGACTGTACTACCCAAAGCAATCTACAGGTTCAATGCAATGTCTATCAAATTACCAATGGCATTTTTCACAGAACAAGAACAAGAAATTTCACAATTTGTATGGAAACAAAAAAGACTCTGAATAGCCAAAGCAATCTTAAGAAAGAAAAATGGAGCTGGAGGAATCAGGCTCCCTGACTTCATTCTATACTACAAAGCTACAGTAATCAAGACAGTATGGTACTGGCACAAAAACAGAAAGATAGATCAGTGGAACAGGACAGAAAGCCCAGAGATAAACGCATGCACATATGGTCACCTTATTTTTGATAAAGGAGGCAAGAATATACAATGGAGAAAAGACAGCCTCTTCAATAAGTGGTGCTGGGAAAACTGGACAGCTACATGCAAAAGAATGAAATTAGAACACTCC
Organism: Delphinus delphis; assembly: GCF_949987515.2. NCBI lineage: Eukaryota > Metazoa > Chordata > Mammalia > Artiodactyla > Delphinidae > Delphinus > Delphinus delphis. The sequence continues at coordinate 22,436,499 of NC_082689.1, read as the reverse complement.
CTAACACTGCATACAAAAATAAACTCAAATTGGATTAAAGAACTAAGTGTAAGGCCAGACACTATAAAACTCTTAGAGGAAAACATAGGAAGAACACTCTATGACATAAATCACAGTGAGATTCTTTTCAACCCTCCTCCTAGAGAAATGGAAGTAAAAACAAAAATAAACAAATGGGACCTAATGAAACTTAAAAGCTTTTGTGCAACAAAGAAAACCATAAACAAGACGAAAACATAACCCTCAGAATGGGAGAAAATATTTGCAAGCGAAGCAACTGACAAAGGAATAATCTCCAAAATATACAAGCAGCTCATGCAGCTCAAAATCGCAAAAACAACCCAATCCAAAAATGGGCAGAAGACCTAAAAGACATTTCTCTAAAGAAGACATAGAGATGGCCAACAAATACATGAAAAGATGCTCAACATCACTAATCATAAGAGAAATGCAAATCAAAACTGCAGTGAGGTATCACCTCACACTGGTCAGAATGGTCATCATCAAAAAATCTAGAAACAATAAATGCTGGAGAGGGTGTGGAGAAAAGGGAACCCTCCTGCACTGTTGGTGGGAATGTAAATTGATACAGCCACTATGGAGAACAGTATGGAGGTTCCTTAAAAAACTAAAATTAGAACTACCATATGACCCAGTAATCCCACTACTGGGCATATACCCTCAGAAAACCAAAACTCAAAAATATACATGTACCACAATATTCATTGCAGCTCTATTTACAACAGCCAGAACATGGAAGCAACCTAAATGTCCATCAACAGACGAATGGATAAAGGAAATGTGGCACATATATACAATGGAATATTAGCCATAAAAAGGAATGAAATTGAGTTATCTGTAGTGAGGTGGATGGACCTAGAATCTGTCATACAGAGTGAAGTAAGTCAGAAAGAGAAAAGCATGCATGCTAACGCATATATGTGGAATTTTAAAAAGTGGTACTGATGAACCTAGTGGCAGGGCAGGAATAAAGACACAGACGTAGAGAACGGACATGAGGACATGGTGGGGGGGGAGGGGAAGCTGGGATGAAGTGAGAAAGTAGCATTGACATATATACACTACCAAATGTGAAATGGATGGTTAGTGGGAAGCTGCTGCATAGCACAAAGAGAGCAACTTGATGCTTTGTGACCACCTAGAGGGATGGGATAGGGAGGGTGGGAGTGAGGCTCAAGAGGGAGGGGATAAGGGGATATATGTATACGTATAGCTGATTCACTTTGTTGTACAGCAGAAACTAACACAACATTGTAAAGCATTTATACTCCAATAAAGATGTGGGAATAAAAAGAAAATTATATTTTCAAAATATTTTCATCTGGTGTCCCAAATTCAGTGGATAGACATGTGTTTTGTTTGGCCTCTTCAGTGTTTAAAAATTGGACATTTCACATGTAAATCCACTTCTTTGAATAAAGAGGAGAGAGAGGTGACAGGTCTGTTTAATTCCTGCAAAACAGCCGTTTTTAGGAGGTGCATCACAGCCGTGCCCTTTGCAAAGGCATGCAAGCTCATTCTACTTTGTCATAATTCCAATCTTTGCCCATTAATAACACCAAGTCCATTTCACTCATTTATATTACCTGCTTAAAGTCCAAATGTCTCAATTTGTGATTCTTGGATTAAAATGCCCCATTGTCCCTAAATTAATGACTTTTCTTGGATTTGTGCTTCACTTAAATGTTCCTTAATTATGAGGATCTCTCAATTACAGCATACACTGATACAGTATTGAAAAAAAAAAAATCCAACGAAGAGGCTCCTGCTTCACTATTACCAATGGCTCAGAACCATTCCTCCCTCACCTGTTCTGTGAGGCTGGGTTATCCACCTGCTTCACTGACCATCTCGCTAAACCCTGGGGCTGCTACTCCATTTCAAGCATTTCACCATGTGGGGTGTTTATTTTAGGAGAGGAAAGGTGGTACTGAGCAGAACTCTGTGAGGCCCTGCTGGGTACAAAAGCCCCTCCATGTTCCCCATTTCTTGTTTGTAGAAAAAGGCTTTAGTTTCCTAGGCCTTTCCTGAGTTCCAAAGTGCCGCCTCAAGCACTTGCTAACTAGGGAGGTGAGAAAATACAGAAACAAAGGAAAAGCGGTCAATCAAGAAAAGTAATGGCAGCTTAAACAATAGTTTAATGATAAAACAGAGACCTAGTTCCTCCTCAGGGGATACACATAACAATCCGTGCATATCTCTGAGTTTATCTGCCTCCACCCCTGCCACCCAGGTAAAGGATGGGGACTACATGCCAAACACAAATACCCCAGACTGGTTGGAACCAAAAGGCTGATGATTAAAAGTCCTGAAACATCACCCTGTTACCACACCACCAACCATTTATAAGGAAGTCCATGAGCTGCAACTCTCACCCCAAATGTTGCCTTTAAAAACTCTTTCCTGAAAGCCATTGCGGAGTTGGATCCCTGCAATAAACACTGTACTTTCCTTAATCATAATCTGGTGTCAGTAGACTGGCTTTGCCATTTGGCTTTGCCAAGTTTAGCTCAGGATCAAGGGGATGGATTCAGGAAGAGTTGGAGTGTTCTGTCATGGTGGGTAGAAATTCAGGCCAATGACTAGCCGATAAAGATGTTTGAAGGAAACTTAATCAGTCAAGGAGGGGATGTTACCTGAGGACATGGGAGCTAAAAGAGTTGTGGAAAAACCCATGAGGGGAACTCCTTTTCAGGATCCAGTTCTTAGGTGTCTTCACTCTCAGTTCTCAAGTATAACCTTTGTTGTCTATTTTACACTTCTCTTCTGAAATTGCTCTAATCTTTTAGTAAAGAAATTTGCATTTGGCTAAACATCATGTATAGCAGTCTTTAAGAGACTAAATGATGGGTTAGTAAAAGGAAAGAAGCCTTTCTCATTCCATGAATTTCTGGCACCTGGGAAGAGTGGCAGTTCTGGTTACCTACTGCTGTGTAACAAGCACGTCCAAAACTTAAGCCACAAAGTAGCAACCATATTATTATGCTCACAAATCTGCACACTGGGCAGGTCTTCACATGGCTGAGGGCTGAAGTGGCAGCCATGTGTGCCCTTCTCTTCATGCAGTCTCAGGGATGCTCCACATGGCCTGTTCATGTAGTTTCTACAGGAAGGTGGCCTCAGGGAGCTCAGAGTTTATACAAACCAGCTGAGAACTTTAAAGAGTAAGTGCAACACTTCCTATATCCTCAACATAGAAATTTTAAAATGTCACTTCTGCAACATCCCATTGCTCAAGTCAATCTCTAAGACCAGCAAAGATTTAAGAGGATAGGAATTAAACTATGCCTCTCAATGGAGAAACAGTGAAGAATTTGTGGATATATTTAATCTACCTCGGTGGCCTTATAAGGTTACTGGGTACAGCGTGACACAGATTTCAGGCAGTCACTAGCATTACAGAAGGGAGACTCCATGGTCGGGTTGGGAACTGAGGGGCATGATCCATAACACTACAGGAGAACTCTGCAGGGGGAACCTCTCAGCTGAGCTAGCAAGATCAAACCTTTGGATTGCTCCTAAAAAGGGAAACAACGCTGACATTGGAAAGGGGAATGGAGGGAGGCGGAATCGTTTTTGTGAGATTGTTGAATAGAAAGCAGTGAATCAGTTGAAATAATGTCAATGTCTCACTTATTTTGGTTATCTCAAACATACAATGCAACACGGAAGAAAACTAAAAAGGCTTCAGAGCAGCCAGAATGGTGGTAGAAAGTCTAGATGTTAACGTGTATTTACTTATTCGTAAGGGGGTCACTCCAGGCTTGACTCAAGAGCTCCTTTGCTCTTACATGCAACTAGGATAAATGCAGTTTGTGGTATTTTAGCTGGTAATAAATTTTAAGTGGATTGGTGGGGACAGAGATGGGAGGTGCTGCTAGAGGTAAGTTCATTGACAGTAATAAGAAATAACTCAGTTTCTAAGCCTAAGTAGCTGCCAGACCCTAGCATCGTCCTTCCCTTTCCCATGCTCTAGTCGGCACCACATTAAAACTCTGGGGCCATCTGTACAGACTCATCTTCATTCGCAGTTCCCGAGGTCAACAAAAAGTTAAACATTGGAAAAACCTCTTTCTGACGCTCAGTATCGAGTTACCTTTGGTGTGGAGCTGACCCTGAAGTTTTGTGTCTGTTCTAATAACCGGTAATCCTCTCATTCCTGAGCCCCACAATTCTCCTAATTCTTCTAACTGGGCTTCAGTCTAGGTCTTTGTTTTCAGGGTGTTATGCTGATACCTGATGTCCAAATCTCTTCTGGATTAGGGTTCTGCCCTCCTGGGGGTACCATAGCCCATGAATCCCTATTTAGTTAGTAGGGCTCTTTCACCCTGTGAAAGACCTTGCAAAGCCAATCCCTATCAGCTGAACTACTAAGTGTCCCTAACCCAAGTCCCCAGAATCAGATTCTCCTCATGTTAGGATGTCCTAATCTTTCATTGAAAAACTCTATTGCTGACTGTACAGGCCACAGCTGAAGAATTGAGGGGGTGACCAAATCTGACCCTAAGTTTGCCACTCTGGCTGATCCTCCATTGTCAGCATTGTCCCCTGTCTGAGTGGACTTATCTCCCCCTAGTGGCAGGTCCAGTGCTAGATGACGTAGATGTTACTTCTCTCCCGGCCTGCCCCACCATGCTCTAAATGGTTGGCCAAAGACCATGCCCTCTTCATGCCCTAGATATGATCTCAACATCCCCAAATTAAAGGAGGAGAAAGAAAATAGATATCTATAAAGCAAATACAAAATCAAAAGAAAGAGTGTGGGATTATTTTGTGAACAAATAAACACCTCAAGAATAATGAGAACAGTAGACTCACATGTACTGGGCACTTCCTGTGTCAGGCACTCTCCTAAGCCCTTTACATGTATAAACTCACTTCATCCTCACAACAACTTGGTGACGTGTTCTCATTTTGTAGATGAGAACACTAAGGCACTAGTGTGTAAGTAACCAGCCCAGGTTATATGGCTGAGTAAGTGGGGGGTGGGGGGTGAGCGTGGGCAGGGGCTAAGTTTCCAACTCAGTGATCTTGCCCCAGAATTCTCTTACTCATTTTTCTAAATCCTCAAAAGATGTCAGTGTGTCCTAGCCCAGTGTGATAACTCAAGCCCATAATGATGGTCCCGAGTCCTCAAAAATATTCAGTTCTATTTTACAGGGCAGAAAATTGTGTAAAAGATACTTCAAATAATTATCTCAAAATTGATTAAAAGTGATGTCACTTCAAGGGGGCAGCGTCTGTTATCTGGAAAATGAACTCACGAGTTGTTACTATCTTATAGCCATTCACTTTTTCATCAGGTCTATTTACTACTTGAGACATATCACATCATGAATTTAGACCTAAATCTTCACAGGGCATAGGTACATGCAGTAATGTATTTCTAGAGTTACACCAGAAACAACTTTATTTATGGTGTAACATATTTCAATGCTACCTAATTTTTGGATTACTCAGCTCTTTTCAGAGCTAAGATCAACAATAATCAAAAGTGGTACATTAGAATCACATGTAAAAGACAATCGCCCCAAATGGAAAATAATTGGTCATTCCCCCGTCCCTCCTCCTATCACATTTGTAGAACTTAGATAAGAGCTTTTAATTTCATCTTCCTAAAAGTTTGGCCAAGTGACTAAAAAAAATGCTGTTCCCAACATTATATTTCTTAAAAAATGAATTCCAATTACCTCACAGCCGAGGCACAGTTACAGGTCATGATTTAATTGCATCAATCTAGAGTTTATTGCCAAATTATCTTGTTAGCATCCAGGGCCTCTAGCCCACTGAAAGTCTAACTAAATATTTATGTTGTCATAAATCTTTTCTCAGGAAGGACAGATAGGGGTATTAAAAACACATAAAAATAAAAAAGAAACTGTCCAGGACATTGAATGTTTCTTCTTAAGAAGTGGCCAACATTGGCATTGGTTAAAAGGAAAAGCATCACCCGAGAAGTACAGCAAGGCCTTTTAACAAATACTTGGGTTTAACCCCAGAATGATTACATCAGGAACTCAGGGAGCAGGCCTTGAATACTGGTGTATTTAAAATTTCCCCAGTTAATTCTAACATGCAGCAAGCTTGAGAACAATGATCTAGGCCAGGGGTTGGCAAACTGTGGCTGTTGGCCTGGCCACTTTGTAAATAAAGTTTTATTGGAACCACAGCAACACCCATTCATGCACATGTTTTCTATGGCTGCTTTGTGGCTGCAAGGGCAGAGCTGAGTAGTTGAGATGGAGACTCCGCGGTTCTAAAAGCCTAAAATATTTACTATGTGGCTCTTTAAGGAATAAGTTTGCCAACCCCTGCTGCATGCTAATGCAATATCACTGTTTTTGAGTGGTGTTATTTAAATGTGTTAAATTTGCTCAAAAGAAGGGAGAATAGGTTTAGAAGTACAGTATGTGTCCTCCTCCCTTAATTATCCTTCCAGAAAGTTACACACACCATTTCTGCTTGCATCCTATTGGTTAGAACTTAGTCACATGGCACTGCCTAGCAGCAAGAGGAGCTGGGAAATGTAGTCCTTATTATCATGGCCTTGCCCAGCTAAAATTCAAGTGTTCTATGACTATAAAGGAAAAAGGGAACAAAGATATTGGGTGACTAAAAGAACTCTCTTCCACATCAGTCAGTTTTCATATTTAAATACTATACCCAAGTCCTGAAACAGAACAGAAAGAAATACTCTTTGGATCAGGAAACAACCAAAGACAGATTAAGAATCCATTTGCCATTATCTGTTATGTTAAAACATTTGAACCTTCAGCTTTTGCATATGATATGCTCACTGAAGAAAAGAATGGAGAACAGAAAATATTTTTCAGTTAGAAATCTCTCTATAATCATAAGGTTTGTGATTGACTCAGATATCCCAAACTAACAGAACAGAGTACCTAACATTTGCTGCCATACCTGATGGCTGGGGTGAATATATAATTTATGTTCCAGCTGGATAGTTGAGAGTGAAAGGGATGTTATTAACAGCTGTTCTTGGACAACAGGTATAATCTGGAAAATTGAGACAATAGTCACCTTAATTTTGATCTGCAATTTGGGTGAGCATTTTCTAACTTAGGATAAATAAAGAGGAGCAAAAGAAAACAATCTCATTGTTGAGCCTGATCTAATCACGACCAATCACTGAGCCAGATGGTTATCATTACTGTAGGGAAAAGTAGTAAATAATATTATTCCTGGCACTGAGGTAAATTCAATGTTATTTTAAATTTCAAGAGATTATATTTTATTACTTAAAATTGTGGTAAGTCTTTTAGTTCACCTAAAATCTGTGGTCTTCGTGGGGGCTAAACATACATTAGACAGTCCACAGATGACAAAAACTTGAGAAACACTCACTGAAAGAATTATTTTGAGAGCATACAGACTTTTAATCACAACGTAAGACAAGTAACAAAAGGCACGGGGACAAGTCTTGGCAATTCTAACTTAATATTTTAAAATCCACTACCTTCTATCAATCCTTTTCATTCCATCTCTAGTGCCATTATTCTAATTGGGTTCCTTGTCTCCGATGTATTTGTCCCCCACATCCATGCACCACGCTGTTCCTAGGGCAATTTTCTAATGCACAAATCTGGTCATGTCATCAACTTCCTTTTAAAATCTTTCCACTATTCCCCATGCTCCTCATCACCCTTCAGGGTCAAGTCTAGACAGGGCTACATAATTTGTAAGGCCCATTACAGAATGAAAATGTAGGGTTCCCTAGTTCAAACAGCAGGGAAAATAATGCCATTAAAAGTCATGGAATATAAAGATTTTTCCTTTATTCTGTGCTGTGCCTTTCAACTTGTCACAGTGTTTTTATTTGCTATATAATGTTCTAAATAAAGATAAAGTCTTAAATTATTAGAACAAATTTTACTGTTCATGTTTATATAGTGCCAGTTTTAAATGTAAAAATAAATGTTTAACTTAAATATAGAATCACCAAACTGACACAATTTCTTCTTTTTTTTTTTTTGCTCTACGCGGGCCTCTCACCGCTGTGGCCTCTCCCGTTGTGCAGCACAGGCTCCGGACGCTCAGGCTCAGCGGCCATGGCTCACAGGCCCAGCCGCACCGCGGCATGTGGGATCCTCCTGGACCGGGGCATGAACCCGCGTCCCCTGCGTCGGCAGGCGGACTCTCAACCACTGCGCCACCAGGGAAGCCCCACAATTTCTATTTTATAGCTTGTACTTGCACATGTAGAAATGCTACACAAAACCAACTCAACTGTTTGTATTTTACTTCTTGACTCCTTTACTCTCTCACCTTCAGTCTTGGCAAAACATTCCTCCAACCTGCCTCATCACACCTCCACCATAGCACTTGTTACACAAGGCTCTGCATAATAATATGGTTCATTTCTCCTCGCAACTAAACTGGGAGTCCTAGGAAGTCAAAAGAATAGGTTGTTCACCTTTGTTTCTCTAGTGTCTGGCAAATCGTTGATATTCAATACCTGTTTTTTGGTTTAATATGTAAATGACTAATAAATTAATGAATGATGAACCCCATTTCTCAGTTTCCAATTCCCAAATTCCACAGACAGAATTGTCAGTTATGTTTTTCAAAGATTCCCAAGGATAGAAACGCTATAGGTGTTTTCTGTAGATATAGAAATACTTTCTGTAGATACAGAAGTACTTTCTAATACTTTACCAACTTGATCATTTTCTCTCACTGTCAAATGGTTAAGTTTTTCTATTTGCTCACTACTCTTTCGTAGACACTGAGCAGGGCTTGTTTTGGCCATGGTTTAGGGCAAAGATTCACACAGACTAGGGTCAAGCCTCTCTCTAAGTCGCTTGTCTAGAATCTTCAGGCGAGTTACTTAATTTGGATTAGCTACCTTCCTCGAGGAGTTACTGCAAGAATTATCTCAGAGTATGAAAACATGATAACTAGTCAAGAGTAGACTTTCAAGAAATGTTATTCTCCTTCCTTCTCCTTCCCAGCCATTTAAATACAGGTATCCCATGCTTTTGGAAAGTTCACTTTACGCCACTGCGATTTTACCAAAGACCTACGTTTTCACTAACAAAAAGAAATTCAAAGAGGATTTTCACTTTATGAAAAAAGGCAGAAAGTGAAAATAGCATTCACTGTTTCAGAGGCAGCTCCCACCGTGAGCAGTGAGAGTGGCACTGCTAAGCTCCTTCCTCGGGAACTAGACTCAGCATCTCAGCATTAAGCCACCAGGGCTTTGAACTGAATCTGTGAGCATCTGTGCTTTATCTCCTTTAACAGTAGTCCCCCCTTACCCTCGGGGTTACGCTCCAAGATCCTCAGCAGATGCCTAACCACGGATAGTACTGAATCCCCCAAATACTATGTTTTTTCCCCATACATACATATGATAGAGATTAATTTATAAATTAGGCACAGTGAGAGATTAGCAACAATAATAATAAATAGAACAATTATAACAATATACTGTAATAAAAATGATATAAATGTGGTCTCTCTCTCAAAATATCTTATTGTACAAATGTAATGCCTTCCCCATCTTAACTAAGCACTAACACACTGTGGCCATAACTTTTGCAGTTTGAGGTGAAACAGCAAAGCTAATAAAAAATTTTTTTCCTTCTTTACAACCTCATGGATAGAAGATTCGTTTTTACCATAGATCTTAGCAACCTCAGCATACAATTGTTTTCTTTCCTTATTCAGTTCAGAACTTTCACCTTTTGACCTACAGGAAGCACTTTACAGCTTCTCTTTGGCATATCTAATTGCCAGCATCACTGCTCTTGTGCTTTGGGATCATTATCAAGTAAATTAAGGGTCACTTGAACATGAGCGCTGCGGTACCTCTACAGTCGACCTGATAAGCGGGACGCCTACTAAGTGACGAAGGGATAGGATTCTCTGGACAAAGGGATGATTCACGTTCTGGGGGGGATGGAGAGAGACAGAGTGAGATTTCCTCACGCTACTCAGAGCAGCTTGAAATTGAAAACTTATAAATTGTTTATTTCTGGAATTCTCCATTTAATATTTTCCGACCAAGGTTGCCTGAGGGTAACAAACCTTAAAAAGCAAAAGCGCTGGTAATGGGGAGTTTACTGTATTTCGTGTGTCCATTAGCAAGATGTGTCCTGAGGTAGTTGCTTCTTTGATTTACAGCTACTGAAGGGTTTCATAGGAATGCTCTACTTTTGGATAGTGGGAGAAACCTGTATCTTTTACATAGTACAGCAATTGTTTTATCTCTGAGATAAATAGCTTTATTTTTTTAAATTAATTTTTATTGAAGTATAGTTGATTTACAATGTTATGTTAGTTTCTGCTGTACAGCAAAGTGAATCAGTTATACATATACATATATCCATTCTATTTTATTTTTTATTATTATTTTTTTTTTTCGGTACACGGGCCTCTCACTGCTGTGGCCTCTCCCGTTGCGGAGCACAGGCTCCGGAAGCGCAGGCTCAGCGGCCATGGCTCACGGGCCCAGCCGCTCCGCGGCATGTGGGCTCTTCCCCGACCGGGGCACGAACCCGTGTCCCCTGCATTGGCAGGCGGACTCTCAACCACTGTGCCACCAGGGAAGCCCTATCCACTCTATTTTAGATTCTATTCTCATATAGGTCATTACATAGTATTGAGTAGAGTTTCCTGTGCTATACAGTAGGTTCTTATTAGTTATCTATTTTATATATAATAATGTGTATGTGTCAATCCCAATCATCCAATTTATCCCTCCCCCTTTTCCCCTTTGGTAACCGTAAGTTTGTTTTCTACATCTGTGACTCTACTTCTGTTTTGTACCATTTTTTAAGATTCCACATGTAAGTGATATCATATGATATTTGTCTTTCTCTCTCTTACTTCACTCAACATGACAATCTATAAGGCTGTCCCTGTCGCTGCAATTGACATTATTTCATTCTTTCTTATGGCTGAGTAATATTCCATTGTATGTATGTATGAGACAAATGGCTTTAAATCATTGTATCTTAACTCAAGAGAAGACCATTAGTGGTCCAAGGTAACTTGAACTTTGTCATTTTTTTTCATTTGTTTCTCTGTGTGTGTGATGTTGGTTAGACAATTTAATATATCCACCCAATACACGGAAATTATACACTTAAATATATTGAATTTTATTTTATGTATATTATATCTCAGTATACTGGACAATATAAATAATAATAAAGATATGCTAAAGTCATGTCTCTTTCACTTTCTAATATCTATGTTTCTCTTGATTCAAACTCCCCTATCTTTTCTCCCTCCTGGATCCTTTCATATTCTCCAAAATTCATACTCTCTGTATTGGTTTGCAGACATTCCATAACCAAATACCACAGACTGGGTGGTTTGAACAAGAAAAGTGTATTTTCTCATAGCTCTGAGGGCTCTAAGTACAAGACCAAAGTGTTAGCAGGTTTGGTTTCTCCTAAGGCCTCTCCCCTTGGCCTGCAGATGGCTACCTTTTCACCGTGTGTCCTCACGTGGCCTTTTCCCTGTTCAGGCTTCCTTGGTATCTCCCTTGTAAGAACAGCAGTCACGTTGAATTAGGGCCCCACCCAATTGGCCTCAGGATCATTTAATCGCTTCTTAGAAGGTGCTACCTCCAAATAAAGGCATATGGGTTGGGGTCCATCCACATGACCTCATTTAAACTTATCACTTCTTCACAGGCCCTATCTCCAAGCACTTTTACATCCTGAGATACCAGGGACTGAGACTTCAACGTATACTTTTGGGTGGGGGGGACACAATACGGCCTACAACACTCTCCTATTAAACTCCCCTAGTTAAAACCTCCCTGCTTTAACTGGAACCTGACTCACTCCAGTAAAATACTTAGCATATCCTTTCCTCCCAACTGGGAAATACTTTTCATCTTACTTTCATTTAGTTAACTCTTATTTATCCTTTAAGTCTTAACCTAAATATCCCAAATATCACTTCCTTAGGAAGGCCACTCCTTAACCCTCAGGTTAGGTCCTCTGGTTCCTGCTCACCATTGCACCCCGTAACCCCTTTTTATTACGTGAAGGTATTTTGGTCAGCTTTACTGAAGTGCAATTTATATGCAGTAAAGCTCACCAATGTTAAGTGTACAGCTCGAGTTTTGACAAAATTATACAGTGGTATAACCACCACCACAAACACGATATAAAACATTTTTATTACCCTAAAAAGACCCCTTGAGCCCATCTGCAATCAGTTCCCTCTACCCACGGGACCTCCCTGGCAGTCCAGTGGTTAAGACTTCGGCTACCAATGCAACGGGTGCAGGTGTGATCCCTGGTCTGGGAATTAAGATCCCACATGCCTCCGGGCCAAAACACCAAAACATAAAACAGAAGCAATATTGTAACAATTCAATAAAGACTTTAAAAATGGTCCACATCAAAAAAAAAAAAAAAAACTTGAAAAAAAAATTCCCTCTACCCACAAGTAATTACTGGTCTATTTTCAATTGCTATTGGTTTGCCTTTTCTAAAATGTCATATAAATGGACTCATACAGTATGTAGTCTTTTACGACGGCTTCCTTTCATTTATCATAATGCTTTTGAGCTTTGCACATAGTAGGCATACCAGGAGTCCATTCCTTTTTATTAGTGGAATTCCATGTATGGATATACCACAATTGGTTTAATCCATTCAAGAGCTGATAAAGATTCTGGTTTTTTTTTTTTCCCCCCAGTTTTTGACATTTATAAATAGCAAAATTGGGTTGTTTCCAGTTTTGGGCTACTATAAATAGTTACTATTAATATTTACATACAAGTCTATGTTGACAAGTTTTCATTTTCTTGGAAGACTACCTAAGAATGGAATGTCTGGGTCATATGGTAAGTGTATATTTAACCTTTTTAATAAACTCCCAAATGGTTTTTCAAAGTGTTGTACAATCTCACTTTTCCATTTGAGGTGTTTAAGAGTTAACATTTGTTTCATGTCTTCACCAAAACTTAGCATTTTCAGTTATTAATGTTAGTCATTCTAGTGGGTATTTTAAAGGTATTCATTGTGATTTTAATTGGCTTTTTCTTGATGACTATTGCTATTGAGTTAATTCTCTCTTAATACCTTTAAGTACTTGCAGAATGTCTATCTAACCCTCCCTGCTAAACTATAAACCTCATGACAGAAGAAATGGTATACTTCTTTTGTCTTTTTAAATTTTGGGACCTCTATGCTCTTTATTCTTTAAAAATGTTTTAACAGAATATTTCAAAGTTACAGAAAAATTGTGAGTAACAAACCCTCGTGTATTCACAACCCATGTGTGAGTATCATCTAGACAACCCCACTGTGTTTAATCTTTTTTTTTTTTTTTTTTTTGCGGTACGTGGGCCTCTCACTGTTGTGGCCTCTCCCCTTGCAGAGCACAGGCTCCGGACGCGCAGGCTCAGCGGCCATGGCTCACGGGCCCAGCCGCTCCGCGGCATGTGGGATCTTCCCGAACCGGGGCACGCACCCGTGTCCCCTGCATCGGCAGGCGGACTCTCAACCACTGTGCCACCAGGGAAGCCCTGTGTTTAATCTTTTAACACCCCCAAACCACTCTCCCAACACAAACACAGATTAATTTTTAAACAAATCTGAGACTATATATCTCTCTTGCTGACAGAGGTATCTCTAGTGTTTAGAATATGCCCCAAATGGGAGGCACTCAATATTTATTTGAATGACTAGATGCCACTTTTTGTATTTAACTTATTTTATCTTATGGTCTTATCTCAAAGACAGACCATGACTTTGAGTTAGCTGATTAATGGAGTTGAGATTTTTTTGGTAAATTTGAACAGGAATATATCATTAGCCTCCTTCAAAAACTGCACCCATTCTCTTACTGTCAGAGGGATGGTTGAAGTTCAGAAATATCAAAATTTTCTTTAGGCTGAGAAACATCCCTTGATTACTTGCTAAGATTTTTTGGTTGTGAAGCAGTATCTCTGGGTAAATCAGCCATGGAAATGAACTGCTGCTATAGTAGGTTTTAGCTTTCAAAAGCTGTTTTTACTAAAGTCTGTGTTAGGTTGAATACTGAATAGTCCATCATACCAATAATGGGGCGAGAACAGAATAGCTTGACTCTGGTTTGATGCCGCTTTAATACATAAGTTGTAAAACTGGCTGTCAGGACGGAATAAACAATCAGAATAGCCTGTAGCAGAAAAACATTCATAGACTGATGATTGGGCCACAGTAAGGAAGATGTAAGTCAAATTTCTGGAGCCAACTTAATTCTAAGGCATAATTCACAACATAACAATGCTTCAAGAAACATGTTCTTCTATTGGTTAAGAGATAAATAAGACCGCCCAAGAAGTAAGAGAGGTAAATACATCTCCCATATTCCCCTAGTTTGGTCCTACAATGAATCCTGAACCAAAATGCTTCTGAATCTTCCAGTGAGTTTTGAAAAAACAAATGCCTAAAAGGAACTACGTTCTTCCAAAAATCTAAGTTCTGTGTGATAGCCTCAGCTCTGTTGTTCCAAAGAGCAATCGGATGACTCAAAAAGCTTAGTGATGGGCTTCCCTGGTGGCGCAGTGGTTGAGAATCTGCCTGCTAATGCAGGGGACATGGGTTCGAACCCTGGTCTGGGAGGATCCCACATGCCATGGAGCAACTACACCTGTGAGTCACAACTACTGAGCCTGCGCATCTAGAGCCTGTGCTCCGCAACAAGAGAGGCCGCGATAGTGAGAGGCCCCCGCACCGCGATGAAGAGTGGCCCCCGCTTGCCACAACTAGAGAAAGCCCTCGCACAGAAACGAAGACCCAACACAGCAAAAATAAATTAATAAACTCCTACCCCCAACATAAAAAAAAAAAAAGCTTAGTGATAGGTGATTCTGACTGGCTGACAGGTGACTCAGCCAAGGTAAGGTGTGTGTATTAATTGCAACAATTCTCTTAAGCAGTTAGCTTTTTATGCCATGGGTTGTGGAATACGCGACACAAAAGCATCACATTTTAAAGCGGCAGTTTGACGATTTCTGTTAATCCTTCTGTTGTGGTTAGATGCCAATGGCTCCCTGAAGGCTACAGTTTAAAATAGCAATTATTTTAAAGTATGTCTCTTTTGTACACCACTAGTAAATTGGATTATGTTTTCTGAGCCTCCCAAGAGCATTAGCCAAAGCATACCTAAAGCTTTTCCAGTGTTATAAATCACCTTTATAGGCTCACAGATATTTTATAATAAAGGTTGGAATTTCCCTAATCTTTTTAATATGAAATTCATGTTTCCTTCTCTCCATTAATCCTTATCTCATTTCTGCAACTCCACTCACACATTAAATTTATCTAGGCTATCAGCCAAAGTGGAGGGCTTGTTTACTTTCTTGCTAAAGCCGGTTTCTTCATCCAAATTACCCACAGTAGATTAGGACTCTATTCTGACCTTGCTGCAATAAATAGGGGAACTCAGTTATTCTGAATTGTATGTAGGTGGATAGGCTTATAAATTATCCACCTGTTTTGTTGGTATTAACTTATAAGAGGAAGTTCTTTTCAGAAAGGTATGTTAAAGGTTGTGAGAAAAATAAGGAAAGACCTCTTTGTGTATCTGAAACTAACTGAGCTGTTAACTCTAGGGCATTATTTTAAAAACTGCTTATCATTGGTAATCTGTAGTTTGCATTGTTAGATGTCTTCCTACACAACTATACAAAATCTTAATTAAAAAAAAAACCTCCCAAATGTCAATGTATTTTAATTCTGAGCTCTATTTATTTGATTTTGTAGAAACTCTTCTCTAACCCCATCCCAAAGTAAAAACAAAAACACAAATAAGTAAAAACCACTCTACAATGAGCTCCAGCCTAATTATCAATGCCATATTTAAGGGGGAAAATGTCATTAGAATCTGAATCTATTTAAATGTGATTTTTAGGGCAAAATCAGAAAAATAATTGCTATTAGAGAGATTTGCTTTAGCTTCAGTAAGAGGATATAGTAGATAAATGTAATTAGAATGTTAGGTAAATATTATTTGGTAGAGATATAGCTCTGCATTGCATAATAATCATCAAATTTCCTATCAGTTAATGTGGTGATTTTAAAAATTCTTTTGGCTACGAGTAACAGAATATCCAACTTAAATGGCTTATCAAAAGTAGTATAATTATTTCATCATAAAAGAAGCCCAAAGGCTGGGTGCTTTCAGGATTGGTTCAACAGCTTAGTAACATTATGAAGGATTCTGGTCTTTCTGTATTTCAGCTCTCCATCCTCAGAGGATTGTCTTGAAGCTCAGGTTTACTTAAACCTCTTGGATGTAAGAGTGTGGCTGTGGTTTAGGGATCACATATAGAGATGACAGCACCTGCCATAAAAAATGCACAGTTGCCTTGCATATATCTTTTTGTAATAGGAGGGAAACTTTTTCCAGACACTCACTAGCAGACTTTCCTTTGGGTCCCTTCTGCTAGGATTGGGTCACATGCCCCTGACCTAGCTGCAAGGAAATTTAAGAAAAGTACGTGTGACTTTTTTTTTTTCATGGAAAGGCATTTTATTTTAAATATAGCAGTGTGTACATGTCAATCCCAAGCTCCCAATTTGAGACTCTGTAGTTGAATGTCATCTGGGCCGGCAGGAAGAAGTGGGGAAAGAGAGAACTATGCCAGTTAGGAATACAATGTCTACCAATAGTTTATATCACATTTTGCCACTGTTTTTGTAAAATTAAGTTACTAAAAATTAAGTGTAATTTAATTTAAACTTTTGGGCTTTTTTTTGCAAATAAACTTGTATCAATACATTACAGATATTTTCCATAAGAGATTTACAGAGTAATTCTAATTAAACCTCTTGAATTTCTTTCAAGTAAATTTTAGAAGTCCCCTTTAAACATACTTGGGAAAAAAAAAGAAACCTTATTGTGATATACTATTCCAAGAAATAAAAAACAATAGGATGTGATGACTTGAGAAACCAAATCACTCTCTTTCAATGGAATGTGGCAAAGACCAACTGACTAGTAAAATAATTAGGGAACGAGACCCTAAGCATGCACAAAGGCATAATGGAAACAATCAGATTAAACAGACATCAGCGCTGTGATTACATTCCACAGCAGACATAGAACTGAAAACACCAGGACACCTGTTTAGTTCAAACTAAAGCTAGATTTTACAATGTTTGAGAGGCAGAGGGCAACATCAAATCATCTTTCTTCATTTGGCTTGATTCACTGGGGAGGCATCTAGATTTGCCAAGGGTGGGACAATTCCATTCAGGAAAAAAGAAACAACTAAAAAGAATCCAACAATGAAAACAAAACACCGAAACAAAAATGTTTCCTTCTTCTGAGTGCCCCTATTCCAAAATATTTCAAAAGCATATTTCTCTTTTCATAGTTTTCTAGTTTCACCCCAAGTGAATACAAAACAAACAAGCTTTAATGCAAAATATTTCTCAAGGACACAGTGTAAGCAAGGATTTATGAATCCTCAAAATGGCTTGCTTTATTGTTTCCCTCTCTTAAGGGAAAAAGAAAGAAAAGAACTCGGAGAGTTGCAAAGGGGGCTTAAAATGACTTGTTCGGTAAGTCCCCAACTAAAGGACCAGAGTCTAAGGTCGCCTATATTTTCACGAAAGACAAAGGGGAGCTTCAAAGTTTCCTCCAAGCGCCAAAATGAATACAATTCTGGCTGCATTTAATTTGGGATTAATAGAGAATACAGAAATTACAGCACATTATTAAGGAACCATTCCACCCCCTGAAAGATAAGGTGCTTTTCTGATGAAAACAAGCACAGTACATTGAAATTTTCTTTAAAAAAAAAACAAAAACAGAAACTCATCCTAATGAAAATCGAGAAATACCATTTTATTAATTTTTCAAGAATAAAGGCTTTTTATATTCTTCATTATTCTAAAAGTCAAAATCTCCATTTGAATAGAGGGTTTTTAAGGGGAGATGGAGGGAAGTTCTAATGAATATTTATGTCTATTTCTATCTGGATTTGCTTCGTGACAGGACACAGAACCTTTTCATATACTTTTAAAAATGTGCATGGAACCTCACATGAAAAACAGGATTGTCATCACACTCATAGTGCTGCGACTGGATGTACTTCAACAGGACATTACAAAGGTCTTAAAAGAATTATGCTTTTTCACAGTAACAAATGGCTTTCCCTCCAAGATACAATACAGCAAAACCAGCAGTCGTTTCATTGCAGCCTAATTGAGCCTAAGATAATAGGTTTAAGTCTGTGGAGTATTTGAATCCGCAGCAGCAATTAAAAACCCTGCATATGATTATTCCTCCTGTCAGTCAATAAGTCAGTAGATAGTTATTGAACACTTAGTGTGCACAGTGATGGATACCGGGGACACAGCAGTGAACGAATCTTAGATTCTGCCCTCAACTTCCAGTCCTTTTTTCCCTCTTTTATCTTTTCCTTTAGGATCTAGGGGAGAATTCTGAAACCTGTTTTTGCAAGATTCTCGAGTGATGCTAAGGGATCCAGAAAAAGATAAACACCCATGTAAATGATATACACACCTTTCAGGTTTCAGCTCAAGCAAAGCTTTATACAGAGAACCTTTCTAGACCCTCCTTCCTTCAAAAAACACACAACTTAATCAAATCAGGTCAGACTTTCATGAACTCCAATAGTATGTAAAAATATTTCCTTCCATTTAATTTAGCTTAAATCAAAGGAGAGACAATGGGGCTTCCCTGGTGGCGCAGTGGTTGAGAGTCCACCTGCCGATGCAGGGGATGCGGGTTCGTGCCAGGGTCTGGGAAGATCCCACATGCCGCGGAGTGGCTAGTCCCATGAACCATGACCGCTGAGCCTGCGCATCCAGAGCCTGTGCTCTGCAACTGGAGAGGCCACAAAAGTGAGAGGCCCGCGTACCGTAAAAAAAAAAAAAAAAAAAAAGGAGAAACAATGACTGGGAAATTAATACAGTTGGAGGTATAGCTGCAGTGGTCAGTAATATAATCTCTGCATGATCTTGATCGTCGTGCTAGTTACCATCAGTTTAGTTCCCGTTGTTTTTACAAGCAGCCAAATGACCGGAAACAAACAGACCTGAAGCTCTGCTGGAATTTTCTTTTCTTAGAATGAAGATACTTCCCTCAGGAACTTTACATAATGGCATGGGTATGGAGACATATTTCTCTGCTGTATGAGAGACGACAATGCAGGCATGACGATAAATTTGGTCACTTTTCTGACAAATACTTATTAGAGTGTCTGCAATATATCAGGTAGTGTTCTAAGTGTTGGGGTACTGTGATCCCTGCTCTTTTGGAACTTTAATTCTAGAGTGGAGGTGGAGTCAGAGAATAAACAAGAAAGCAGGTGGCCGTGTAAGTTTATTTCAGAGAATCATAAGTATCATCAAGAAAAGAGAAGAAGGTGAAATGGGGTAGAGTCACCAGGTCCAGGGAATGGGGGAGCTTTTCAGTATGAATGGTCAGAAAAGGCCTCTTGAAGTATTTGACACTAGCCTCAGAGTCAGAAGAAACTCTGAGATGGAGGCAACTTAACAAACTAGAGAAATGCATGTCTCATCTGAGACCAGCAATGCCACTGAACTTGTGCAGACTATTACTACTTGGCAATGGAGGGATACGGGGCTGGATGGGGGAGACCATGGTGCCAGATATGGCTTTCCAAGAGAAGCCAGAGATTTTGATTTCAAAAGAAAACTGCTTTTCAAAATGTTGGCAAATAATTAAAATTTAAAATATTTTGCCAACTAACTCTATATTATTGGGAACTAAGTATTGATACATGGGAGGGCTGGATCAAGGTAGAGGGCTGCCAGTACTTGGACTCTGCTCTATGTCTTTCTTTTGGTCTAGATTACCTAGGGCTAATCTAATAAAATAATCTGGCAAAAAATGTTAATGGCAGATAAGGACGTATCTTCTAGAGATGATATTTACAGTTTAACTGGGACTTTCCATGAAATGTGAATGGTAAGACATGGTTGGAAGGAGACTGCTGATCCAGAGTGGTCTGGCTCACTCTCCCTCAAGTCACAGCTACATACTTCCACCCATTTTCCCCCTTGTAATGCTCCTACTTGTGGATGCAAAAACAATGGGAACTCAACTGTCGGTAATTAGCATGATGATTAAGATCCTTCAGAGAGTTTTTTTTTAATGGATCACTGTAGGTATATTTCCAACTGTATTAACTTCTCAGTCATCTCCTCCCTTATGGTTTAAATTAAATCAAAGGAAAGAAAATGAAAATTGGACACAGGTTCCTTGATTTAATAAGGAAATAACTATGTTGATATTGTCAGTAATGCATTATAGAACTAAAAACATATGCTTTATAGCAAGAAGCAAATGATATGTAGCAACAGCGTTTTCAGTTTTGCTCCATTTTAGGCTTACTTGGAGCCTTTTTCCATTGTCTCTTTATCTGTCTCCTTCATCGTGTCTCAGCATGTCGGAACTTGGCTATGATTCTTGGAAAAATCGTGCCACATAGTGTCAATGCCTCACCATTTTTAAGCAAAGCCTGTACTCTGCCCATCTTGAAGCACAGAAAGCACTGTAAGCAATTTTCTATTATTTCTTTTTTTTTTAACTTTATCTTTTTAGAGCGGTTTTAGGTTTACAACAAAATTGAGAGGAAGGTACAGAGATTTCTCATATGTTCCCGGCCCCCCAGATATGCATAGCTCCCCTATCAGCAATATCTCTCACCAGAGTGGTAAACATTTTTTTTTTTTTTTTTTTAACCAAGGAAAATCCTACATGGACACATCATAATCACCCAAAGTCCGCACTTTACCTTAGGGTTCACTCTTGGTGTTATACATTCTATGGATTTGAACGAAAGTATAATGACATATATTCATCATTATAATACCACACAGAGTATTTTTATTACCCTAAAAATTCTCTGTGCTCTGCCTACTCATCTCTTCTCCTCTACCCGCCTGGCAACCACTGATTTTTTTTTTTTAACTATCTCCATAGTTTTGCCTTTTCCAGAATGTCAGAGTTGGAATCATACGGCATGTAGCCTTTTTAGATTGGCTTCTTTCATTTAGGAATATGCATTTAAGCTTCCTCTATGTCTTTTCTTAGCTTGATAGCTCATTTCTTTTCAGTGTTGAATATTACTCCATTGTCTGGATGTACCACAGTTCATTTATCCATTCACCTGCAGAAAGACACCTTACTTACAAGTTTTGGCAATTATAAATAAAGCTTCTGTAAACACATGTGCAGGTTTTTTGTGGTCAGAGTTTTCAACTCTTTTGGGTAAATACTGAAGAGCACAGTTGATAGACAGTGTGGTAAAGTATGTTTGGTTTGGTATCTATTTGCTTTGTAAAGAAAAACAAATCTGACAGTCTTCTATGTGTTTATATAAATAAGTGCAGATTTTCTTCCATTATGTTTGGTTTTACAGCCAGATAATGATTTCTGAGACACCTGACCAAGTTTTATTTTTTTCTTTTAATTCTTAAACATTTCAGATCTACAGAAATTGATGACAATTAATTAGATTCTAAAATATATTAAACAATGTGGTCTTTCTTTGAAAAGAACTATTAAAGTAACTGAGTAAAAACTATCCAGGATAAACTCTTTTGGAAAACAGATTATTTAAATTAGAAATATATTTAAAAATTAAAATAATTACCCCATTTAGATTTTAGTTTATGATGACAAACAAAGACAAAAAGGAGGGGGAGGAAAAGGAGAAAAGAAAGAAAAGAAGAAAGGAAAAGAGTATCAAAATTTTTTTCGAGGAAACCTTTCTTTTCCCCAAGGATAGATGGCCTTGGTTAAGGGCAATGGGATCCTCCATCACACTAATGACAGCAATGATAATGGTGAAGATGGGAATAAGGATAAAAATCTCCCCCATGGTTAGAAAGCTACCATGTGAACCAATTCATTTTGAATTAAAAATTGGGACCATCTACTAAGAGACTTAAACACAGGTATGGAAATCACACCCAACTCCAAGGTCTTAGTTGCTTTTAGTTTCTTTATTCTAGTTGATTGTTTTTCACTTTCCTATATTTTCATTGTCATTCTTATGAGCAGGAGAGGAGTTAGCATATTTATACCCTGAATGCAACCACTTCCAAATCAGTATGTTTCTTCTTTTTTCTTTTGAAAGTCTCAGTGAATGTTACGTACTTTGAAGAGGTTAAAACACATTATATTGATCCAGGGAGAAAGTATCCTCTGCATAGACTTTCCTTTCGGAGAAAATTATTTTTGAACAATGCCATTTGACCTCTCTGTTATACTGTCCATTTGGACATATAATAGGCTGCAAACTGTTCTTTCTGCAAAATGAGCTTGTTTTGAAGTTAGACCTTGGTTCAGAGAAGTATTTTGTACCGACTGTTTAGAGAAGCTGGAATCTGGATGGGGAGCTGTGGGTGTGGACTTGCTTGTGGGATGGAGTTGCCAGGCAGGTTTGGATCTCGGCTATGGAAGCAGATATTTGAGGACCTGATCTCTTTCCAGCTCGGCTGCTACAGATGTATTTAATTATTGTTAAGTCACTTCAAGAATGTAAGCAAATAGCTGAGTGAACCCCTTACTCAGCTCCCAGACTTCCTGTGCACAGTTCCTGTAAGCTCTCAGAAAACCCTCCTAAAGTCTCCGTTTTCAAACTACTTACCATTCTATCGCCAAAGAACTACTTATCATTCCATTTCCAGGGCACAACCTTTGGCATAAAATAAAAACTGCTCCAGAACCTGAACTGATGTGCTTCATCCAATGACTAAAACACCCCTTGGGGGCTTCCCTGGTGGCGCAGTGGTTGAGAGTCCGCCTGCCGATGCAGGGGACATGGGTTTGTGCCCCAGTCCAGGAAGATCCCACATGCCGCAGAGAGGCTGGGCCCGTGAGCCATGGCCGCTGAGCTTGTGCGTCCGGAGCCTGTGCTCCGCAATGGGAGAGGCCACAACAGTGAGAGGCCCGCGTAACGCAAAAATAAATAAATAAATAAAATAAAATAAAACACCCCTTGGAAGGAAATTCCATTTCCTTCTTTATCCATACATTCGAGTGTTAATACCCTTTTTCTAAGCAACAAGTTCTTATTTCCCAAGCTCAAGCTTTCTGCTTCATCCCTATCACAGTAAATGAACAATGATGTAATGAGCACAAGACCAGCTAATCATCAGCTATCGAGACATAAATATCTGAAAGTATTTTGTTCATTCAAAATTAGGGTGCATTTGATTAATGGTATTTGGTATAATTAATATTCAAATTACATGATATTTTACTGCCCTCTAAATAAACTGTGTAACCATATAATTTTAAAAAGGTTTGAAATAATTTAATATTTTTACAGTCCTCTCAATAAATGACTATGTAACTATGAACAGTTTTGAGAGTGTAAAGAAGCATTATGAGTGACTAAGCTTGGTTCACAGATGTAAACCAGGACTGTCCTGTGCAAAGCAGGATGCATGTTCTCCCTGCTTCCAAAGCACATTCTCAAGCTAAAGAAGAGTTAAGTTTCCTCAGCCAACTTTCTCCCATTTATAGTTAGAGTTTATATTTGCAAGCAAATGAAATAATCAATTCCCCATTCCTGCAAATAGGGAAACCCTGTCTACTTAAATTTTCAACATCAATAACTTCTCCAATGTGCATGTAACTAAATTACACTACATCACTCCTCCACCGAAACTGAGGAATAATGTAGCGAGAACTTCTTGTTCCACTCTCTCTGCCACTCTCTTCTACTATCTGAAAATATCGCTTTCACTTTTATTTTCCAGTTTCTTTTCTGTCCCCCCCACCTCTCCCCAACCACCATGTGAGCTCCATAGAGGCAAATACTTTTTCTGGTTCATTGCTGTATCCTCACTGCCCAGAACATAGTAGGTGCTCAACAAATATTTACTGAATGAATGAAAGTCCATGTGCAATAAGTATTATTCAATTAAAAGCTGAAAAGGAGATAGATAGGAGGACGATACTCTTGGCAGGGTTTTGTAGGGCCAGAATTTCAAATGTCTCTTAGGACAGGTAAAGGATGAAATGAACACAGCCAGGGGAAACCCTTATGCCTACCATGCGGGGGCAGTGGGGATCGTGCTCCACTGAAACAGGCAGCTACACACCAGCTCCAGCCAGTTGCTGCTGCGTTAAGGTGGAGAGTCCAGTGATGTCAAACCTTACACGTTTTCAAGACCAGAAATTTGAATTTCAAGCCAATACCTAGGATGTAACATGTTGGCTCTTTAATCTTTTCCATAATATTGTGCAGAGTAAGTGAAACATATCTTGTGTAGAATCTGGTTTTTCAACTGCACATTTGTGACCTCTGGTATATTTCTAATTCCATCAACTGAAAATTCATTAGGATAAATTTTTTCTGATATAAATAATGCTTAGAGTATTAATCTTCCCTCTCATTCTCAATTTCAAAACAATGACTTCTGTTACATCAATACATCTGCAGCTATTACCTTCCAGAAATGGGAGATTTGACTGTGGGATGAAAAGGGACTAACCTATCATATCTGACTTTGAGAGAGGATCTTTTTTTTTTTAATCTCTCTTCTCAATATGACAATCATTTATTTTACATCTCCCTTCTCAATATGACAAAATTATTTTTAAAATAATCATCATGAAATAAAACTAATAGTAGCCACAAAAGCAATGAAAACTGTGAAGATTTATCTTTTATTGAATTTCACATATAGTCATGCCAGTAAAAAATAGAAAATTAATAAACTCAGAGAATAAAATAAATATTATGTTAAACAAAGAAAAAAGTAACAGATTGATACTTTTTAATGATCTTAATACATTTTTTGTTAGAAAAGGGAAAAAACATCTTTTTAGTTATTTGTTTCTAAATGAACACAGTTTGTGTGTCAAGCCTTATCTTCTGCAAATTTGTCAATGCCTTTCTCAAAATAGATTTTTGTGTATTTAAGCTCATTAGCAAGTATAGCCAGCCTGTTTAATCTATCTTCGCTCATAACTCAAAGAACACATTAATTTCAAAATAGTTTTCTCACTCAAAGCAACAATTATATAAATAGTCAGGAAAGCCTTAAAAATAAAAGTTTGGTAGAGATTTACAAAAATTTCATTTCACAATAAATTTAGCTACCCCAATACTCGTCACATCTTTATTTCTTTGGGATTGATACTAGCAGCCTTTAAATATCTATGTAGTCAAAAAATTTTGAACAGGGCTTCCCTGGTGGCAGTGGTTAAGAATCCACCTGCCAATGCAGGGGACACAGGTTCGAGCTCTGGTCCGGGAAGATCCCACATGCCGTGCAGCAACTGGGCCCTGGGCCCATGTGATACAACGACTGCGCCTGTGCTCTAGTGCCTGCAAGCCACAACTACTGAAGCCTGCATGACCTAGAGCATACTCTGAAACAAGAGAAGCCACCGCAACGAGAGGCCTGTGCACCGCAACAGAGTAGCCCCCGCTCACCACAACTCGAGGAAGCCCGCACGCAGCAACGAAGACCCAACACAGCCAAAAATAAATAAAATTAATTAAAAAAAATTTTTTGAACATAAATAAAAACTTGAGGAGCCTACACAGAATGACAGAATTGAAGTAACAAGAGCCCTTTCTTCTTTACAATTACAGTGTTATCATTGTTTATTTAAAACCTGTTTAAACGCTGGAAATTATATATTCCATCATTATATTCTTGCAAATTGTCTTATGTTTACCCTCTGGATCTGATTTCCTATATACGCTAAGGTAAGTCATTGTTTTTATTTAAAGAAGGAGTCACTGAGGATGCTAAAGTAACTGAGCTCTGGTACCCCTCAACTCATTGGAAGTCATTTTAGTCCCCTTTGCTCCCCAGGGGCTTAATTCAGGGCCACCACTGCCTGCTGTTCAACTCGAGTTTCAGCAACCTATTGTTGCCAGACACGCCGCGATCCAAATGCTGAAACACCAACGTCCGCAGCAGAGAAGGGGTTTACTCACCAGGCAGATAAGTGAGAGGATGGGAGAACAAATCTCAAATCCGCCCCTCCAAAGGTGAGGGCCTCGGGATACTTACAGGATAAAGCTGAGGCTGGGAAGCACGGGGAAAGGTAACTGGAGAAAAGGAAAAGGTGAAGGAATCATTGCTCTGCACAGGTACAACTAAGGCACAGATTTCTTCACAGGACGCTGGTCCAGAAAATGGCGGCGCGAATGTGCTCTGAGGGTGGACCTCCTAGTCGCCTGACATCAAAAAGTCCAAGCAGACACTCGCGCATGCCCAGTTGGAAGCCCGTGGTCCTAACCAGTCTTAACCGGCTCGGGCCCAAACTAGACACAGTTGAGTTCAAGCTCCTTCGAATCAACTCGGGCAAATATCTTGTTTGTATGTGATGCTTGGAGGTCTTTTGTAGCAACAATTAAAGCCAGCTGGAGCAGCAAGGCAGGTTCCAGGTGTAATGGATTTAACTGATGATTACCCTCGGTTTCACGCTGGCTCTTATTTCAGCTGTTTCTGATCCGTGAGCCTGTTTATCTTGTTTTCGAAACCAGTCCTGGTTTTGTTTTATCTTTTGCATTTTATCTACAGTTATTCTATTTTTGTAGTAAAGGTGGGTGCAGCAGAGCTTGGACTCCGAGCTGGCATCTCTGTATTCCACTGGCATGTACATATGCATGCACGTTTGTAAGGTTAATTAAAACTCTTAAAAAGTTCTTGAGTGAAATGCACTAAATTCATCATGGTGCTTATCTCTGGGGAGGTGAGGAGGACGCTCAAATTGGGAGTGGTGTCAAAATCACTTTAATCTTATCTGTAATATTTTAAGTTTTAAGGGAGTCTGTAGAAATATATTAATTCAGTAATTTAAAATTCACTTAAACATTAATGAAATAAAACCTAATGAGAATGAGGGAAAGTATTTCCTAAATACGTGCTGTTTTATTCTTTGTAGTTTTTAACTTAGAAGCATGATTTTATCTCTATTAAGTCTAAGTCCATCTATTTATGTGATGTTACTTTAATGGAGCTTTAAAAATATTAAAAATATATTGTTGCACTTCATGCTTTTATTAAGATATGTTTAAATTTTAAAAATTGAAAAATTATTCACAAAGAACAATTCGCTGAAATATTGTAATGAACCATTTACTCTTCCAGCGCTAAAATCTACAGAGATAAAAGTATATACCTGGGGCCTCCCTGGTGGTACAGTGGTTGAGAGTCCGCCTGCCGATGCAGGGGACGCGGGTTCGTGCCCCGGTCCGGGAGGATCCCACATTCTGCGGAGCGGCTGGGCCCGTGAGCAGTGGCCACTGAGCCTGTGCATCTGGAGCCTGTGCTCCGCAATGGGAGAGGCCACAACGGTGAGAGGCCCGCGTACCGCCAAAAAAAAAAAAAGTATGCATCTGTGTCTCCATTTTTCTGAAAGTAATTAATTTACTAAGAAAACTCATTTCTCTGTGGTACTTCTTACTCACTGATACGTAACATAATGCCTTAATGCCTTAACTGGATTGTTAGGTAGGATTTAAATGATTCACATGTGATTCTGCAACAAAGCCCATTCTCTAATAACAGCTCAACATGATTCATGCTCTGTGCTATATTTTAAGAAAACAAGAAAGAATAGAGAAACGACTACAAAAGCAGATGGGACAAATACTTCAGAAGCTGTCTTGGTACCTATAAGTGTTGTAGTACCACCTGGCTAAAAAAGCAAAAGAATGTTCATTAGGAAAATTAGCAGAGTTGTTGGGAAGAGATTCTTTTGGAAAGACCCCAAACTCAGGTGTGTCTTCCTCTTGTACGTGGCAGTTGAGTGCATTTACGTTTTTTAAAATGTTCCATTAGTTTTAAAATATAATTAAAAAAAAAAAACTAGGGCATAACTTGATTTTTACATCATTTAAAACCACTATTTGAGGCCTCAAAAGGCTCTTCTTTCCAATTCTGATTTTAGTGACATGATTATAATACAAGTTTTCAAGGGGCATTAGTACCTGGGATCTATAGTACAGCAATACAATTT
Organism: Delphinus delphis; assembly: GCF_949987515.2. Classification (NCBI taxonomy): domain Eukaryota; kingdom Metazoa; phylum Chordata; class Mammalia; order Artiodactyla; family Delphinidae; genus Delphinus; species Delphinus delphis. Next base: position 22,408,503 of record NC_082689.1, on the reverse strand, counting down.
ATAATTCTATCTATGGAACCAAAGACTAATACAAATTTAATAAGACTTTGAGGAGTGATATATCACTTTTGAAGATTTTCAATGATGTCAGTTATCCACAGCAGATAGAACCATGGATCTCAACCTCGGTTGCACATTAGAAACACTTGGAGACCTTTTAAGACTCCCAGTGGCTACACCATACCCTGACCAATTATATCAAAATTTCTAGGAAAGGTGAAATTCTGAAATCAGTATAATTTCCCTGGGTAATTTCCTTTTTTTCTGTAACATTTTTATTAGAGTATAATTGCTTTACAATGTTGTGTTCATTTCTGCTGTATAACAAAGTGAATCAGCTATATGTATACATATATCCCCATACCCCCTCCCTGTTGCGTCTCCCTCCCACCCTCCCTATTTCACCCCTCCAGGTGGTCATAAAACACTGAGCTGATCTCCCCGTGTGATGCAGCTGCTTCCCACTAGCTATCTATTTTACATTTGGTAGTGTATATATGTCAATGCTACTCTCTTACTTCGTCCTAGCTTACCCTTCCCTCATGTCCTCAAGTCCATTTTCTACATCTGCATCTTTATTCCTATCCTGCTGCTAGGTTCATCAGAACAATTTTTTTTTTTTTTTTAGATTCCATATATATGTGTTAGCATATGGTATTTCTTTTTCTCTTTCTGACTATTTCACTCTGTATGACAGACTCTAGGTCCATCCACCTCACTACAAATAACTCAATTTCGTTTCTTTTTATGGCTGAGTAATATTCCATTGTATATATGTGCCACATCTTCTTTATCCATTCATCTGTTGATGGACACTTAGGTTGCTTCCATGTCCTGGCCATTGTAAATAGTGCTGCAGTGAACACTGTGGTACATAACTTTTTTGAATTATGGTTTTCTCAGGGTATATTCCCAGTAGTCGGACTTCTGGGTCATATGGTAGTTCTATTTTTAGTTTTTTAAGGAACCTCTATACTGTTCCCCATAGTGGCTGTATCAATTTACATTCCCACCAGCAGTGCAAGACGGTTCCCTTTTCTCCACACCCTCTCCAGCATTTATTGTTTATAGGTTTTCTGATGATGGCCATTCTGACCAGTGTGAAGTGATACCTCACTGCAGTTTTGATTTGCATTTCTCTAATGATTAGTGATGTTGAGCATCCTTCCATGTGTTTGTTGGCAATCTGTATATCTTCTTTGGAGAAATGTATATTTAGATCTGCCTATTTTTGGATTGGGATGTTTGTTTTTTTGATGTTGAGCTGCATGAGCTGCTTGTATATTTTGGAGATTAATCCTTTGTCAGTTGCTTTGCTTGCAAATATGTTCTCCCATTCTGAGGGTTATGTATTCATTTTGTTTATGGTTTCCTTTGCTGTGCAAAAGCTTTTAAGATTCATTAGGTCTCATTTGTTTATTTTTATTTCCATTACTCTAGGAGGTGGGTCAAAGAGGATCTTGCTGTGATTTATGTCAAAGAGTGTTCTTCCTACGTTTTCCTCTAAGAGTTTTATAGTGTCTGGCCTTGCATTTAGGTCTTTACTCCATTTTGAGTTTATTTTTGTGTATGGTGTTAGGATGTGTTCTAATCTCATTCTTTTGCATGTAGCTGTCCAGTTTTCCTAGCACCAAATATTCAGAGGCTGTCTTTTCTCCATTGTATATTCTTGCCTCCTTTATCAAAGATAAGGTGACCATATATGCGTGGGTTTATCTCTGGGCTTTCTATCCTGTTCCACTGATCTATATTTCTGTTTTTGTGCCAGAACCATACTGTCTTGATGACTGTAGCTTTGTAGTATAGTCTGAAGTCAGGGAGCCTGATTCCTCCAGCTCCATTTTTCTTTCTCAAGATTGCTTTGGTTATTTGAGGTCTTTTGTGTTTCCATACAAATTGTGAATTTTTTTGTTCTATTTCTGTGAAAAGTGCCATTGGTGGTTTGATAGGGATTGCACTGAATTTGTAGATTGCTTTGGGTAATATAGTCATATTCACAATGTTGATTCTTCCAGTCCAAGAACATGGTATATCTCTCCATCTGTTTGTATCATCTTTAATTTCTTTCATCAATGTCTTATAGTTTTCTGCATACAGGTCTTTTGTTTCCCTAGGTAGGTTTATTCCTAGGTATTTTATTCTTTTTGTTGCAAAGGTAAATGGAAGTGTTTCCTTAATTTCTCTTTCAGATTTTTCATCATTAGTGTATTGGAATGCAAGAGATTTCTGTGCATTAATTTTGTACCCTGCTACTTTACCAAATTCATTAATTAGCTCTAGTAGTTTTCTGGTAGCATCTTTAGGATTCTCTATGTATAGTATCATGTCATCCGTAAACAGTGACAGCTTTACTTCTTCTTATCTCATTTGGATTCCTTTTACTTCTTTTTCTTCTATGATTGCTATTGCTAAAACTTCCAAAACTATGTTGAATAATAGTGGTGAGACTGGGCATCCTTGTCTTGTTCCTGATTTTAGAGGAAATGGTTTCAGTTTTTCAACATTGAGAATGATGTTGCCTGTGGGTTTGTCATATATGGCCTTTATTATGCTGAGGTAGGTTCCCTCTATGCCTAATTTCTGGCGAGTTTTTATCATAAACGGGTGTTGAATTTTGTCAAAAGCTTTTTCTGCATCTATTGAGATTATCATATGGTTTTTATCCTTCAGTTTCTTAATAGGTGTATCACATTGATTGATTTGCATATATTGAAGAATCCTTGCATACCTGTGATAAATCCTACTTGATCATGGTGTATGATCCCTTTATTGTGCTGTTGGATTCTGTTTGCTATTATCTTGTTGAGGATTTTTGCATCTATGTTCATCAGTGATATTGGTCTGTAGTTTTCTTTTCTGTGACATCTCTGTCTGGTTTTGGTATCAGGGTGATGGTGGCCTCATAAAATGAGTTTGGGAGTGTTCCTCCTTCTGCTATATTTTGGAAGAGTTTGTGAAGGATAGGCATTAGCTCTTCTCTAAATGTTTGATAGAATTTGCCTGTGAAGCCATCTGGTCCTGGGCTTTTGTTTGTTGGAAGATTTTTTTTTTTTTTTTTTTTTTTTTGCGGTATGTGGGCCTCTCACTGTTGTGGCCTCTCCCTTTGCGGAGCACAGGCTCCGGATGTGCAGGCTCAGTGGCCATGGCTCATGGGCCCAGCCGTTCCACGGCATGTGGGATCTTCCCGGACCGGGGCACGAACCCGTGTCCCTGGATCAGCAGGCTGACTCTCAACAACTGCGCCACCAGGGAAGACCTGTTGGAAGATTTTTAATCACAGTTTCAATTTCAGTGCTTGTGACTGGTCTGTTTACATTTTCTGTTTCTTCCTGGTTCAGTCTCAGAAGGTTGTGCTTTTCTAAGAATTTGTCCATTCCTTCCAGGTTGTCCATTTTATTGGCATATAGTTGCTTGTGGTAATCCCTCGTGATTCTTTGTATTTCTGCAGTGTCAGCTGTTACTTCTCCTTTTTCATTCTAATTCTGTTGATTTGAGTGTTCTCCCTTTTTTTCTTATGAGTGTGGCTAGTGGTTTATCAATTTTTGTTTCTCTTCAAAGAACCAGCTTTTAGTTTTATTGATCTTTGCTATTGTTTCCTTCATTTCTTTTTCATTTATTTCTGATCTGATCTTTAAGATTTCTTTCCTTCTGCTGACTTTGTTTTTTTTTGTTGTTGTTGTTTTCTTCTTCTTCCTGTAACTGCTTTAGGTGTAAGGTTAGGTTGTTTATTTGACATTTTTCTTGTTTCTTGAGGTAGGATTGTACTGCTATAAACTTTCCTCTAAGAACTGCTTTTGCTGCATCCCATAGGTTTTGGATCGTCGTGTTTTCATTGTCATTTGGTTTTAGGTATTTTTTGACTTCTTCTTTGATTTCTTCAGTGACTTTTTGATTATTTAGTAGCATATTGTTTAGCCTCTATGTGTTTGCATTTTTTACAGTTTTTTTTTCCCTGTAATTGATATCTAATCTCATAACGTTGTGGTCGGAAAAGATACTTGATATGATTTCAATTTTCTTAAATTTACCAAGGCTTGATTAGTGACCCAAGATATGATCTATCCTGGAGAATGTTCCGTGCGCACTTCAGAAGTGTAATCTGCTCTTTTTGGATGGAATGTCCTATAAATATGAATTAAATCTATCTAGTCTATTGTGTCATTTAAAGCTTGTGTTTCCTTATTTATTTTCATTTTGGATGATCTGTCCATTGGTGAAAGTGGGGTGTCAAAGTCCCCTGCTATGATTGTGTTACTGTCGATTTCCCCTTTTATGGCTGTTAGCATTTGCCTTATGTATTGAGGTGCTCCTATGTTGGGTCCATAGATATTTACAATTGTTATATCTTCTTCTTGGATTGATCCCTTGATCATTGTGCAGTGTCCTTGTCTCTTGTAATAGTCTTTATTTTAAAGTCTATTTTGTCTGATATGAGAATTTCTACTCCAGCTTTCTTTTGATTTCCATTTGCATGGAGTATCTTTTTCCATCCCCTCACTTTCAGTCTGTATGTGTCCCTAGGTCTGAAGTGGTTGTCTTGTAGACAGCATATATACAGGTCTTGTTTTGGTATCCATTCAGCCAGTCTACGTCTTTTGGTTGGAGCATTTAATCCATTTACAATTAAGGTAATTATTGATATGTGTGTTCCTATTACCATTTTCTTAATTGTTTTGGATTTGTTATTGTAGGTCTTTTCCTTCTGTTGTGTTTCCTTTCTAGAGAAGTTCCTTTAACATTTGTTGTAAAGTGGGTTTGGTGGTGCTGAATTCTCTCTCAAGCCAAGTTTTGCTTGGCTGTAAAGGTTTTAATTTCTCTTTCGAATCTGAATGAGATCCTTGCTGGGTAGAGCAATCTTGGTAGGTTTTTCTCTTTCATCACTTAAAATATGTTCTGCCACTCCCTTCTGGCTTGCTGAGTTTCTGCTGAAAGGTCAGCTGTTAGCCTTATGGGGATTCCCTTGTATGTTATTTGTTGCTTTTCCCTTGCTGCTTTTTTTTTTTTTTTGAATTTTTTTTTTTTTTAAGAAGATGTTGGGGTTAGGAGTTTATTAATTAATTAATTAATTTTTGCTGTGTTGAGGCTTCGTTTCTGTGCGAGGGCTTTCTCTAGTTTGGCAAGCGGCGGCCACTCTTCATTGCGGTGCATGGGCCTCCCACTATCGTGGCCTCTATTGTTGAGGAGCACAGGCTCCAGACGCGCAGGCTCAGCAGTTGTGGCTCACGGGCCCAGTTGCTCCGTGGCATGTGGGATCCTCCCAGACCAGGGCTTGACCCCATGTCCCCTGCATTAGCAGGCAGTTTCTAAACCACTGCGCCACCAGGGAAGCCCTCCCTTGCTGCTTTTAATATTTTTTCTTTGTATTTAATTTTTGATAGTTTGGTTAATATGTGTCTTGGTATATTTCTCCTTGGATTTATCCTGTATGGGAGTCTCTGTGCTTCCTGGACTTGAGTGACTATTCCCTTTCCCATGTTAGGGAAGTTTTCAACTATAATCTCTTCAAATATTTTCTCAGACCCTTTCTTTTTCTCTTCTTCTGGGACCCCTATAATTCGAATGTTGTTGCGTTTAATATTGTTCCAGAGCTCTCTAAGAGTGTCCTCAATTCTTTTCATTCTTTTTTCTTTATTCTGCTCTGTGATAGTTATTTCCACTATTTTATCTTCCAGGTCACTTATCTGTTCTTGTGCATCAGTTATCCTATTGATTTCTTCTAGAGCAATTTTAATTTCATTTATCATGTTGTTCATCATTGTTTGTTTGCCCTTTAGTTCTTCTAGGTCCTTGTTAAACGTTTCTTGTATTTTCTCCTTTCTATTTCCAAGATTTTGGAATCATCTTTACTATCATTACTCTGAATTCTTTTTCAGGTAGACTGCGTATTTCCTCTTCATTTGTTTGGTCTGGTGGGTTTTTACCTTACTCCTTCATCTGCTGTGTATTTCTGTCTTCCCATTTTGCTTAACTTACTGTGTTTGGGGTCTTCTCTTTGCAGGCTGCAGGTTCATAGTTCCCATTGATTTTGGTGTCTGCCCCTAGTGGCTAAGGTTGGTTCAGTGGTTTGTGTAGGCTTCCTGGTGGAGGGGACTGGTGCCTGTGTTCTGGTGGGTGGGGCTGGATCTTGTCTTTCTGGTGGGCAGGGCTGTGTCCAGTGGTGTGTTTTGGGGTGTCTGTGAACTTAGTATGATTTTAGGCAGCCTCTCTGCTAATGGGTGGTGGTGTTTTCCTGTCTTGCTAGTTGTTTTGCATGGGGCGTCCAGCACTGGAGCTTGCTGGCTATTGGGTGGAGCTGGGTCTTAGCACTGAGATGGAGATCTCTGGAAGAGCTCTCGCCGATTGATATTACTTAGGGCCTGGAGGTCTCTGGTGGTCCAATGTCCTGGAACTCACCAAAAAAGATACCCAACCTCCAAAGACAAAGGAGAAGCCACAGTGAGATGGTGGGAGGGGCACAAACACAGTAAAATCAAATCCCATAACTGCTGGGTGGGTGACTCACAGACTGGCGAACACTTATACTACAGAAGTCCACCCACTGGAGTGAAGGTTGTGAGCCCCCCGCCAGGCTTCCCAACCTGGGGGTCCAGCAACGGGAGGAGGAATTCCTAGATAATCAGACTTTGAAGCCTAGGGGGAGTTGATTGCAGGACTTCGACAGGACTGCGGGAAACAGAGACTCCACTCTTGGAGGGCACACACAAAGTAGTGTGTGCATCGGGACCCAGGGGAAGGGGCAGTGACCCCGGGGGAGACTGAACCAGACCTACCTGCTGGTGTTGGAGGGTCTCCTGCAGAGGCGGGGGGTGGCTCTGTTTCACTGTGGGGACAAGGACATTGGCAGCAGAAGTTCTGGGAAGTACTCCCTGGCATGAGCCCTCCCAGAGACTGTCATCAGCCCTACCAAGGAGCCCAGGTAGGCTCCAGTGTTGGGTTGCCCCAGGCCAAAAAACCAACAGGGAGGGAACCCAGCCCAACCCATCAGCAGTCAAGTGGATTAAAATTTTACCGTGCTCTGCCCACCAGAGCGACAGTCAACTCTACCCACCACAAGTCCCTTCCAACAGGAAACTTGCACAAGCCTCTTAGGTAGCCTCATCCACCAGAGGGCAGACAGCAGAAGCAAGAAGAACTACACTCCTGCAGCCTGTGGAATAAAAACCACATTCACAGGAAGACAGACAAGGTGAAAGGCTATGAACCAGATGAAGGAACAAGATAAAACCCCAGAAAGACAAATAAATGAAGTGAAGATAGGCAACCTTCCAGAAAAAGAATTCAGAATAATGATAGTGAAGATGATCCAGGACCTCGGAAAAAGAATGGAGGCAAAAATCGAGAAGATGCAAGATAAGTTTAACAAAGACCTAGAAGAATTAAAGAACAAACAAACAGAGATGAACAATACAATAACTGAAATGAAAACTACACTAGAAGCAATCAATAGCAGAAAAACTGAGGGAGAAGAATGGATAAGTGACCTGGAAGACAGAATGGTGGAATTCACTGCTGTGGAACAGAATAAAGAAAAAAGAATGAAAAGAAATGAAGACAGCCTAAGAGACCTCTGGGACAACATTAAATGCACCAACATTCACATTATATGGGTGGCAGAAGTAGAAGAGAGAAAGGACCCGAGAAAATATTTGAAGAGATTATAGTCAAAATTACCCCAACATGGGAAAGGAAATAGCCACTCAAGTCCAGGAAGTGCAGTGAGTCCCATACAGGATAAACCCAAGGAGAAACATGCCAAGACACATAGTAATCAAACTGGCAAAAATTAAAGACAAAGAAAAATTATTGAAAGCAGCAAGGGAAAAATGACAACATACAAGGGAACAGCAGAAGCTCTACACGCCAGAAGGGAGAGGCATGATATACTTAAAGTGATGAAAGGGAAGAACCTACAATCAAGATTACTCTACCGGCAAGGATCTCATTCGGATTTCATGGAGAAATCAAAAGCTTTACAGACAAGCAAAAGCTAAAAGAATTCAGCACCACCAAACCAGCTCTACAACAAATGCTAAAGGAACTTCTCTATGTGGGAAACACAAGAGAAGAAAAGGACCTACAAAAACAAACCCAAAACAATTAAGAAAATGGTCATAGGAACATACATATCGATAATTACCTTAAACGTGAATGGATTAAATGCTCTAACCGAAAAACACAGGCTTGCTGAATGGATACAAAAACAAGACCCATATATATGCTGTCTACAAGAGACCCACTTCAGACCTAGGGACACATACAAACTGAAAGTGAGGGGATGGAAAAAGATATTCCATGCAAATGGAAATCAAAAGAAAGCTGGAGTAGCAATACTCACATCAGATAAAATAGACTTTAAAATAATGTTACAAGAGACAAGGAAGGATTCTACATAATCATCAAGGGATCAATCCAAGGAGAAGATATAACAATTATAAATATATATGCACCCAGTATAGGAGCACCTCAATACATAAGGCAACTGCTAACAGGTATAAAAGAGGAAATTGACAGTAACACAGTAATAGTGGGATCTTTAACACCTCACTTACACCAATGGACAGATCATCCAAAATGAAAATAAATAAGGAAGCAGAAATTTTAATTGACACAATAGACTAGATAGATTTAATTACGTTTATAGGACATTCCATCCAAAAAGAACAGATTACACTTTCTTCTCAAGTGCGCACAGAACATTCTCCAGGATAGATCACATCTTGGGTCACAAATCAAGCCTCAGTAAATTTAAGAAAATTGAAATCATATCAACCAACTTTTCTGACCACAACGCTATGAGATTAGAAACGAATTACAGGGGAAAAAACGTAAAAAACACAAACACATGGAGGCTAAACAATACGTTACTAAATAACCAAGAGATCACTGAGCAAATCAAAGAGGAAATGAAAAAATACCTAGAGACAAATGACAATGAAAACACGACGATCCAAAACCTATGGGATGCAGCAAAAGCAGTTCTAAGAGGGAAGCTTATAGCTATACAAGCCTACCTCAAGAAACAAGAAAAACCTCAAATAAGCAATCTAACCTTACACCTAAAGCAATGAGAGAAAGAAGAACAAACAAAACCCAAAGGTAGCAGAAGGAAAGTAATCATAAAGATCAGAGCAGAAATAAATGAAATAGAAACAAAGAAAACAATAGCAAAGATCAATAAAACTAAAAGTTGGTTCTTTGAGAAGATAAACAAAATTGATAAACCATTAGCCAGACTCATCAAGAAAAAGAGAGAGAGGACTCAAATCAATAAAATTAGAAATGAAAAAGAAGTTACAACAGACACCACAGAAATACAAAGCATCTTAAGAGACTACAAGCAACTACAAGCAACTCTATGCCAATAAAATGGACAACCTGGAAGAAATGGACAAATTCTTAGAAAGGTATAACCTTCCAAGACTGAACCAGGAAGAAATAGAAAATATGAACAGACCAATCACAAGTAATGAAATTGAAACTGTGATTAAAAATCTTCCAACAAACAAAAGTCCAGGACCAGATGGCTTCACAGGTGAATTCTATCAAACATTTAGAGAAGAGCTAACACCCATCCTTCTCAAACTCTTCCAAAAAATTGCAGAGGAAGGAACACTCCCAAACTCATTCTATGAGGCCAGCGTCACCCTGATACCGAAACCAGACAAAGATACTACAAAAAAAGAAAATTACAGACCAATATCACTGATGAATATAGATGCAAGAAACCTCAACAAAATACTAGCAAAGAGAATCCAACAACACATTAAAAGAATCATACACCATGATCAAGTGGGATTTATCCCAGGAATGCAAGGATTCTTCAATATACACAAATCAATCAATGTCATACACCATATTAACAAATTGAAGAATACAAACCATATGATCATCTCAATAGACGCAGAAAAAGGTTTTGAAAAAATTCAACACCCGTTTATGATAAAAACTCTCCAGAAGGTGGGCATAGAGGGAACCTACCTCAACATAATAAAGTCCGTATACGACAAACCCACAGCAAACATCATTCTCAATGGTGAAAAACTGAAAGCATTTCCTCTAAGATCAGGAACAAGACAAGGATGTCCACTCTCACCACTATTATTCAACATAATTTTGGAAGTCCTAGCCACAGCAATCAGAGGAGAAAAAGAAATAAAAGGAATAGAAATTGGAAAAGAAGAAGTAAAACTGTCACTGTTTGCAGATGACATGATACTATACATAAAGAATCCTAAAGAATGCCAGCAGAAAACTACTAGAGCTAATCAGTGAAGTTGGTAAAGTTGCAGGATACAAAATTAATGCACAGAAATCTCTTGCATTCCTGTACACTAATGATGAAAAATCTGAAAGAGAAATTAAGGAAACCCTCCCATTTACCACTGCAACAAAACGAATAAAACACCTAGGAATAAACCTACCTAGGGAAACAAAAGACCTGTATGCAGAAAACTTTAAGACACTGATGAAAGAAAGTAAAGATGATAGCAACAGATGGAGAGATATACTATGTTTTTGGATTGGAAAAATCAATATTTTGAAAATGAGTATACAACCCAAAGCATTCTACAGGTTCAGTGCAAGTCGTATCAAATTACAAATGGCGTCTTTTACGGAACTAGAAAAAGAAATCTTAAAATTTCTATGGAGACAAAGAAGACCCCGAATAGCCAAAGCAGTCTTCAGGGAAAAAAACGGAGCTGGAGGAATCAGGCTCCCTGACTTCAGACTATACTACAAAGCTACAGTAATCAAGACAATATGGCACTGGCACAAAAACAGAAACATAGATCAATGGAACAAGATAGAAAAGCCCAGAGATAAACCCACGCACCTATGGTCAACTAATCTATGACAAAGGAGGCAAGGATATACAATGGAGAAAAGACAGTCTCTTCAATAAGTGGTGCTGGGAAAACTGGACAGCTACATGTAAAAGAATGAAATTAGAACACTCCCTAACACGATACACAAAAATAAATGCAAAATGGATTCAAGACCTAAATGTAAGACTGGACACTATAAAACTCTTAGAGGAAAACATAGGAAGAACACTCTTTGACATAAATCACAGCAAGATCTTTTTTGATCCACCTCCTAGAGTAATGGAAATAAAAACAAAAATAAACAAATGGGGGCTTCCCTGGTGGCGCAGTGGTTGAGAATTTGCCAATGCAGGGGACACGGGTTCGAGCCCTGGTCTGGGAAGATCCCACATGCCACAGAGCAACTGGGCCCGTGAGCCACAACTACTGAGCCTGTGTGTCTGGAGCCTGTGCCCCGCAACAAGAGAGGCTGCGACAGTGACAGGCCCGCGCACCGCGATGAAGAGTGGCCCCCGCTCACCGCAACTAGAGAAAGCCCTCACGCAGAAACGAGGACCCATCACAGCCAAAAATAAAAATAAATAAATAAATAGCTCTCTTAGCAATACCGACTCCATTTAAAAAATAAATAAATAAATAAACAAATGGGACCTAATGAAACTTCAAAGCTTTTGCACAGCAAAGGAAACCATAAACAAGACGAAAGACAACCCTCAGAATGGGAGAAAATATTTGCAAACGAATCAACGGACAAAGGATTAATCTCCAAAATATATAAACAGCTCATGCATCTCAGTATTATAAAAAACAACTGAATCCAAAAATGGGCAGAAGACCTAAATAGACATTTCTCCAAAGAAGACATCAGATGGCCAAGAAGCACATGAAAAGCTGCTCAGCGTCACTAATTATTAGAGAAATGCAAAGCAAAACTACAGTGAGGTATCACCTCACACCAGTTAGAATGGGCATCATCAGAAAATCTACAAACAACAAATGCTGGAGAGGGTGTGGAGAAAAGGAAACCCTCTTGCACTGTTGGTGGGAATGTAAATTGATACAGCCACTATGGAGGACAGTATGGAGGTTCCTTAAAAAACTAAAAATAGAATAACCATATGATCCAGCAATCCCACTACTGGGCATATACCCAGAGAAAACCATAATTCAAAAAGACACATGCACCCCAATGTTCATTGCAGCACTGTTTACAATAGCCAGGTCATGGAAGCAACCTAAATGCCCACTGACAGACGAATGCATAAAGAAGATGTGGTACATATATACAATGGAATATTACTCAGCCATAAGATGGAACAAAATTGGGTCATTTGTTGAGACGTGGATGGACCTAGAGACTGTCATACAGAGTGAAGTAAGTCAGAAAGAGAAAAACAAATATCGTATGTTAACACATGTATGTGGAACCTAGAAAAATGGTACAGATGAACCGGTTTGTGGGGCAGAAATTTAGACACAGATGTAGAGAACAAACGTATGGACACCAAGGGGGGACAGCTGCAGGGGGTGGGGGTGGTGGTCTGATGAACTGGGCGATTGGGATTGACATGTATACACTGATGTGTGTAAAACTGATGACTAATAAGGACCTGCTATATAAAAAAATAAATAAAATAAAATTCAAAAATTAAAATAAAAATAAAACAAAGAAACAGAAAAGATTAATTCAAGGATGATTGATTAATTTTACTGGAGTCATATGTCAATCTCTAAAGTAATCAAAGTGGTCGCGAGAAATTAGGTACTCTGGTCATCCTGGGTCATCTGCCCACCCTAACTGCTCAGCATCTGTGCTTTATGCAGAAACAACATTTCAATGTAAAATGGCTGGTTATCTGAACATTTTTCCCTAGCAGTTAACATTAAATTATAATAGCTAGTCTTCTAAAGCTAAAACAAACATAACTGCAAAAAATTCAGAGCAAAATTATGAAAATATTTCTACATTGAAACAGACGTTTTGGTGTCTCAATGATTTATTGAGCAAGAATAGTTGGTACTCTGCTGGGTATGGCAGATACAACGATGAAGGAATAACAGGTCACTACTCTTGATCAACTTAGAGTGTAATGGGAAGAGAAAGACGGTATAGAGATGATTATAATCTAGCAGGGAAACACTGCTGCAGAGGCCTGCACGGAATGCTTTTGTAATGAGGATAGAACAATGAACTCTGCCTGAGGCTTTCTGGGAAGATTTCCTTAAAGAAAACGTGAAGAAGAAGAGGAGTTTCTACATAAAAGCTGAGTGGGAACAGGGAGAAGGTCTTTCAAGAGAAAGGAGTGGCACAAGCGCAAAGTGGCACAAGGGTGCGAAAAGATCTGTCATAATAGGAAATAGCAAGCAATTCATTGAAGTTGGGTGTAGAGTACATGAGGAAGAGAGGTGGACGTGGTGGGGTGTATTATGAAATATTGATTCTTTGAGGGTCAGTTAAGGAGTCTGCATTTCGTTCTACAGATTATGGAAAACCGGTCTGGGTTGATAAGTAAGGGAGGGATAAGATTAAGTGTCACAAATGATGCCAAAGGAAATAATATCATTCCCTTTTAGCTTGCTGTTATTACACTTAAAATCTTATGTTGATAAGTGTACTTTAATGAAGCAAGCAGGCTCCCAGGCTCCTGTCGAGGTAAGAGCATGCAAGCCTGCTGCATCACCCTCACCCTCACCCAGGAGGGCATTTGCTATTGTCTAGGGAATTATCATCTCTGAGGAGAAGAATGAATCATTCGGGCAGAGAGCATATTTGGAGAAGGTAGTTGTACATATCATTTTTCCAAATGTTTTAATATTATGAAAATCAGGTTTTATACGTGAGGTGAAGATTGCCACAATCCTCAGAGGTAATTTAGGTAACTCATATGAAAAAGCGGAATCTGTACGGGTTATCCAGAGTGGAGGCAGTCCTCCAAGAACTGGGAATTCTCAAAACATTTTCTCTACTGTAGAGAAGCCCCAACGGATGTGGGTTCAAATAGTTTTTTATGTACGTTCCTTACTTATATGTAAAAATGCACTGTAAAACTCAAACAGTACATCCTCACAGACAAAAAGACAAAGAAGAAATAAATGTGCAGGAATGTACAGAAGCAAAGCATTAGAATTCCATTCCCAAAGAAGGTACCCAAATCCTCCTATTCCAGTGGATACACTGTAATATCTGTATTATGGAACAAAGCGTCATCTTTCCTTTTTCTTCTCCATGAATAAACTACCTCATGGGACACTTCACTGAATTTCATAGATTTAAACAGAATAAAGATGCCTGGTTTCCATACCAACCATGCCTGCTTCTCTTTTGTTTCTCATTCATTTATTTATTCATCTATTTAACCAACAAATCTTTATTGAGTACCACAAATATTTATCGTGTGTGTAGGTACTGATGGGAAAACTAGGAAGATCAAAGTAGGTCTCCTGTCCTCATAGAGCTTCATGTCTAGTGAGGGAGAGAAATACTAAATAAACACTCAAAAGTGCCATCCATGTCATTCAGAGGGCAGCTTGGACTTCCCTGCCTACTGAGAGGTAGATGAGATTGGCTGGAACCTCCCAGATCCACATCCTGGGGGGTCAGAAGCTCCGCTCAGCACATATCCGGACCCCTCCGACTCATGGTCTCGCCTCCCACCAGGCTTCTCCTGCTCTGTGGTGAAGCAGGCATTGTTCTGTGCCTCTTTCAAAGAAGACAACTCATCCTTTCCTCAATTTCCACTAGACACTCATTCACATAAAGCATTAGTAAGTATGACTGACTTTAACCAAGATTTAGGGGTAGGAGGACAGTCCACAGCATGGCTGCACAGCAAACGAATGTGAAAACATTTGGAAATTCATGGTTTTAAAAGTCCATTCAACCACTCAGTTTCTCAATACTCAGTTTCTCTTCAATACTCAGCCTTCTACCATCTCACTGGTTCCTCCTTTCTCCACTTCCTTTCTCTCCTCCCCCTGTGTTTCTCTTCCTACAACTGCTCAGAAGCAAGCAACCAACCACCACAATAACAAACACAATGAACAATAAACAAATCCCTCTATTCTCTCATGGAGCCTGACCATTTTTTTGCTTGTTTGGACCGCTGAAGACACTCATCCTCTCAGAATTACACTGTCTACTCCAAAAAGCTTATCTATGTATTATATTCAACAAGGATATTTTCTATCTTAAGAGAAATTTTGTTGCCATCTGTTAAGATATATATCATTAATCTAGATATATTACAAATTAGGATGCGTGCTCTCACAGAAAATTAGGAAGTACAATAGAGTACAGTTTTAGGACTGGGGGATTGGATTTAAACTGAAGAATTAGGGAAAGAAAGCTTCTTTGAGAAAGAAAAACATTTCTGAAGACTTAGCTAGGCACACACTGTGGGGGAAGGGCATTTCACACAGGGAGACGTATGAAAATACATGCAGAGGTGTGGAGGGAGGAAGGAGTTTGGTGCACTGGCAAAACCAAAAAGAGGCCAGCATGGCTACACCCTAAAGAGGAAGAGGAGAAAGAAAGTGGTGAAGGTGCAGAAGTAAGCAGGGGCCAGGTCTCATGGGAGCTTGTCATCCATGTGACTCCAAGTTTTAAATTCCTGGCTCTTCCCTAACAAATGAAATGACTTCATGAACTGTTTTTACTAAATGTTGATTTTATTGATTTTCAAAACAGATGTGCCAAAGCAAACTCATATAGACACATAGACACACACACACACACACACACACACGTTATGTAAAGCACCTCCCCCAAGGGCCATATAATTTGGCATTATTATGAAGTCTATTCTATAGCCATATATATGATTCTGGGTCAGCCGGGTAATTAGCTGAAAATTATCTTCATATTCATTTTCCTTCCACAGGAATGTTTCCTTCAGAGAGACCCAGAATATGAACCTTTCTGTTAACAGCTTTAAAAAATGTTGTCTGCCAGCAGCACATGAATTCTCTATCATCTTTCAGGATTTGTATCTGCCCAGCTGACACACCTATTTCCGCCGAAAAGCAAGTAGCTTCTTGCTCTGCTCTGTGCCTTACTATTGGCAAGGCACTGCAGGAATAGATTTAAGCTCTATTTACCACCAGGGTAAACTGCCCTTCTATAGCATTCTTGTAGAAAGGCATTTCGGGGGGGTCAGTATGTCCCCATGTATTTACAGGTACTGAAGATGACATACACAAACACTCTAGACATTGTGCCCACTCATTACTGCCAATGTTAATCTGGCCCTTGGCACTTTACACATCACAATAGATTCATGTATTCATGATGATGTTCATTCTATTATTTTCTGAAAATAAATTATTTTGTTTGCTCTCCCAATTCTACCTACCCCAAACTACCTTACTTTTCTTCTCCACTCTTTCCTTTCAACTGCTAATAGCCATGCTTTTAAGCTGTCTTTTTATTGAAAGTAACAAATTAAGGCATTCATCTTCAGAGGTTTCACCTTTGCATAAGAGTCAGCAGCTTACACACTAGCATGCTCACAGTGCTGAGTAGACAGAAATTCATTTCAGTAGTAAAAACATTCACTGACCTTAGAAAGAAAACTTTCCATTTATAGTTACTGGCTAGTCTTGCACAATTGTAACTTTCCAATACAGAATAATACTTTAAAATTAAGATATTTTGAGGAATTTGTATCTTCTGCGGCTCCTCAAAATGAAGCCATTGGCATTTGTTGAGACTGAGTTTGCTGGAGGTACTAAGACTACAGCTGGTCATCTTGTGAGTCAGTGCTTACGGTGGAAACTTGGCTACTGGTATCGGCAGTCTCATAGCACTTTTGGTCTTTGGCAAAGTTGATGAAAACCTGATTTTTCAAGGGAAATAAAGCCATTAGTACTTGGTAAACCAAAGGAAGAAATAAGGTGTGTGTGTATGCACAATGGGAGAGCTAATAAGAAGAAAACTAGATGTCATAGGGGCACGCCCAAACACAGAAACAAACTCTCACTAGGAGTCCTTCCTTTAGGTACTGAAATTTATCTGGGGTTTGAAAATAATATCTATATCTACAACTATAAATACATTTATAATCATAATATAAATCTAAAGCTATAATTAAATATCTATAGCCACATATTTGTATCTATTTGATCTGTATCAGTATCTTTCAAGTATCTTTTAACAAGGAGCCCAAACCAAGCCCTTGTCAAATGTTTGTATGATGATGTTGAGAGAAATTTCACTAGTTTCAAGAGGTTCGCTAGTTTCAACAGTTAATGCACTAAAATAAAATTTGTATACAAAGCTCACATTAACATTATGTTCAGTAAGCTTATTATTTAACAGGCAGAACTTTATGACTTTGTTTAAAATTCTATTAGTCATAGATTCATCCAGAAAATATTGAGAGTCTACTTTGTGCCAGACATGATACTGGTAATTGGTTACAAGTCAAAGGATAAATCTTCTGTGTTGGTAAGGCCATAATTGCTTAACTTCCCATAAAAAATTGTCCATGAGATGCAGCATGATTCAGAGGCCTCTGTAGCCTCACTTTCAGACCCATTCCAGTGATAGGTCCAATCAAATGTTCTATATATCAGGTTGGTTGAACTGTATAAAACTAAAACAGTGCAAAGGTGATGAAGGATGTTCCATGATGCCTCGAGTTATCGAATATAAATGTAATTAAGACAGATGATGTGAATGAAACAAAAGAATCCTGCATTTACCACTTTGGTTGCCTGAATCTAGCAGATCTAAAGCTTTGGCACCAAATTCTCACTAGATAACTCCATCCTCCCCTAATCTAGGAAGCCAATCAATAGAAATGTTATTTAAGAAACCTACCAAGGAAAAAGTAAGGAAAGTGTTAACAGCTATTTGTTTTAGAGATGAAAATAACTGTTGCTTTACATATACAGATAACTGATAGGTACAGATGTCTTATAGAAGGAAAAAAACATTTTCTCCATTAAAAATAGTTAACTCTTTTCATATTTTTTCCTAACATCCTCAAATGCACTTAGAAATAAATTAAGCTAACTTTTTCAGGTGCAAGTTTAGATACTGCTTCAATCAAAAACAAATTCAATGTCATTAAAAAGCAATAATCAGAATGTATAATAATTTATGTGACATTGTGCACATGGATCATGGTATCCAGCTTACCTCTTCCAGAGTAGTCTGACTCACTAAGAAATTTGTGATATTTAAAGCAGTCTTGTTGGTTTCCAGCAGATCAAAAATGTTTGCTACTCCTCCTGCGGTGACCGGCACATGATACTCTAGCATGCTGAGGTGCTGATCCTGTGGGAACCAAAGGGAAAAAATGTATTTCTCAATGTCAGGTAATATTGACTTGACTAGACATAACTTGACCAAGAGCTAAGAAACGTACTGAAATTCATTCCTCTGAAAATGATGTTACATTGTAAATAATGGGTATGTTTTGAGATTAACAGCTTTCAAAGATGAGATAAAAAGTTTTATGAATGTCCAAGAGAAAACAAATTAAAAAGCTAATGAAAATTCCAAAATATTCTACATTCATGTGCACTTATAAAGACATTATAGTCTTGCCTAGGAGAAAATATTGTGGAATGGTATTGCCTATGTCAGATTACGCTTAGCTCACATAAGCGTTTTCAGAGATAACTTTTAGAAATTTCATTTTTTTTTAAATGTTAAAATTGTTCTAAAAGGCTAAGGATTAGCTGTTCAATTTATATTGGCTATAGTTGCCAGATTTCAAAAGCATTGTCTATGAGAAACCTCATTCAAATAATGCTACATTCTTTCTTAACTCACTCTAAAATACTTTTCAGTTTATTTAGTCTGTAGTATCACCATCAATTTAGTAATCTATTCTTATTTCCTTGGAGTATCTTCAACATTTTGCTTTTCTGCATATTTCATCAATTATCATATCTTATTTATTTTTCCTCTAAAATAACTCTCAAATGTAACCTTTCCTCTCTATCTGCACCATCAATTTTACTAACTTGCTGCTCATCACTCCACATCTGAGTTATTGCAACAGCCTCTTCAGAAGCTTAGAAACCATATACACTCATATGTTCTGGCACAAAGTAGCTAGGATAATCTTTCCTAAACACTAGTTTGGTCAGGATGTTTTTTTTACTCCATAAACAATCCCTGTAACCTATATTGATCAGATCAAGATTGTATATTGCAGCCTGGTATTCCAGACCTGCGTTACTGGAAACCCCTCTTCTCACTCCTTTGCTCGCTGTCTAGCCCCTCTCATTGATTTGTGTTTACATCATACCTGTCAGTGCAATCAGGCTATCATATCGATACTTATTTTTACTCCCAAATTGTTGTTTGGTTATTTCCCTTTTAGAGATCTAGAAACCATCACATACTTGTAGAGAATGGTCTGCTTAGGAAGTAATCAAACTTTTATCATCACTGCACTTGTCTTGTATAGCGCTAGTCCCCTGAAGAACAGACCAGGGCAAATGTAATCTCATCACTCAGTGAATAAACACAGATTTCAACCCAGAAGTTCACTGAAAGAAGAAGTACTATGACCAACGTGGTTTGTGCAAAAAAAAAAAAAAAAGAAAAAAAAAGTGTCCTTTAATTTTTAAATTTGATTTTAATTTAGATGATAGAAAATGGACTTTGATAAGAATCAGAGGTTGAGGCAAAGGTATTTTGTAGAGATAAAAGAATTGTTTTTAAAAAGGAACTCTATTTTGCTCTCCAAAATCACTTCACGTTAATATGGTGCCTGACAGTTTATGAAGCATCTTTGTGGACATTTTATCATTTAGTTCTCACACCAGTCTTGTGAAGTAGATATCAACAGTATTTGTAAAATAGGAATACGAGGCTCAGAGACTTTAAATGTCTTGCTGGAAATCACATAGGCAGAGCTGGACCTCAGCCCAAGTCTTCCAATTTCTGTTCATCATTCCACACCTGACTTCCGTTTAAAAACAATCACTTGCTATAATCATCTTATATCAATTACCTGCACATCAAAGATGTTACAATGATAATTTTTTTGTCAAGTGCATTTAAATATGTACTATGTGAGATTTATATGTATATATCTGTGTGTGTCCATCCTGTTGATATGTATATGTAAGATGAAATTAATTGAGCAATGTTTCAAGTAGTGTGTGATTTAAGAACTTGATTTCCAAGCAATTCTGCTCAAAACTTTGTGGGCTTATCTTTCAAGTGAGGAAAGCAAAGGAGATAATCTCTTCTAGCTGCGACATTCTGGAAATTTGTAATTTTTTTTTTCTTAGAAGAAATGCCCTTGGTCATATGTATCTGTCATTCCTCAATTCCCTAACATATGTAACTAATAATCTAGTTAAGCATACAACCTGAAAAGTAATACAATACGGTCATAAAGCCTTTGTGAGGAAGAAATAAAGGTATGTAAAAGGACTATGTTACTCTTAAGTAGCTACAAAAATATATAACTAATTTGAAGATTTTATCTGTTAATACTAAGTGTGCTTCAGAGTATCTTAAGCATCTTGAACTAATAAATATATATTGATGAATAACAAGGCTATGGTCAGCTTGAAAATGACAAACATCCACTACGATATTAGATTATAGCTATCAAAACCAGTCAATCTCTTACTTTTAAGTATGTTTTTGGAAAGTGAAGTTGCATGAACCTTGTGAGGGGCTCCATGCTCACTTTGACATTCTTCACGTGAACCTTGACGGTAAATCCTCGTCCAAACCTAGAAAGAAGTGCAAAATACAGTATGAGTTATGTTTTGCTGAAATAGCTCCTTTGGAATTCTAGATAGTGAAACAGGACCCAAGCTGACCATGATAGCCCCTTTTCCTATATAAAGACTACCATTTTGCTATAAAAGTTCAGGGCCTGTTGCAAACTGGAAATAGTACACTGCTATTACTTTTTATTTATTTCTACCACTATACAAAGTCAGATCCTTTGGACAAAAGTTGCATTAGAAAGAAAATACAAAATCCTGGCTTTCTTTGGCATCCATGAATTGGTAATTGATGTAAATTCCTGGAGCTACATACTTTCTAATTTAAAGCAAAGAGAATCTTTAAAGGCAAGTTATTGGAGATTTGATGTGAATAGTAAAGATTAAAATCACTGGGGTTTTAAAAATAAATAATAAATCAATATACTAGCTAACAGTTTGCACCAAAAATAGAGTTTGTAAACAAGTCACAACAGACTCTCTGGGAACAATATATAAGGCCTTTTTCATCCTTTTTTCTTATCTTGGTTAATATTGTCTTATAAGAAAGCCAAGCTGTTGTACAGACAAAGGTATAAAGTAATGTCATGATGTTGGAAGATTAACATGGACATGTATAAATGCATATGCACTATGATAAACATAAAAATATTAATTTAATTTTAATTTGATAGTATGATATTTATGCACATCTCCCCAATGTATTTTTGGTGAAAAGGTTTTGAATGTAGTAAAAATGTTAAATAGCTTGCTGAAAGCCTGTTCAAATGGCAAATGAACATTCTAGATAAAAATCGATGCCTTCATGTACTTGTCAAGGTCTAATTTGTTACCAAGATAACGTTTTTGTGTGTGTGTGTGTGGGGGGGGGCTTCTCATTGCGGTGGCTTTTCTTGTTGCGGAGCTCGGGCTCTAGGAGCACAGGCTTCAGTATGTGTGGCTCACTGGCTCCAGAGCACAGGCTCAGTAGTTGTGACGCACAGGCTTAGTTGCTCCGCGGCATGTGGGATCTTCCCGGACCAGGGCTCGAACCCGTGTCCCCTGCATTGGCAGGCAGATTCTTAACCACTGCGCCACCAGGGAAGTCCTGTCATTTACTTTTTTTCTTTGAATTTTTGAATTATATTTTATTTATTTTTGTATACAGCAGATTTTTATTAGTCATCAATTTTATACACATCAGTGTATACATGTCAATCCCAATCGCCCAATTCAGCACACCACCATCCCTGCCCCCATGCGGCTTTCCCCGCTTGGTGTCCATACATTTGTTCTCTACATCTGTGTCTCAACTTTTGCCCTGCAAACTGGTTCATCTGTACCATTTTTCTAGGTTCCACATACATGCGTTAATATACGATATTTGTTTTTCTCTTTCTGACTTATTTCACTCTGTATGACAGTCTCTAGATCCATCCACATCTAAACAAATGACTCAAATTTGTTCCGTTTTATGGCTGAGTAATATTCCATTGTATATATGTACCACATCTTCTTTATGCGTTCGTCTGTCAATGGGCATTTAGGTTGCTTCCGTGACCTGGCTATTGTAAATAGTGCTGCAATGAACACTGGGGTGCCATGTCTTTTTGAATTATGGTTTTCTCTGGGTATATGCCCAGTAGTGGGATTGCTGGATCATATGGTAAGTCTATTTTTAGTTTTCTAAGGAACCTCCACACTGTTCTCCATAGAGGCTGTATCAATTTACATTCCCACCAATAGAGCAAGAGGGTTCCCTTTTCTCCACACCCTCTCCAGCATTTGTTGTTTGTAGATTTTCTGATGATGCCCATTCTAACTGGTGTGAGGTGATACCTCACTGTAGTTTTGCTTTGCATTTCTCTAATAATTAGTGACGCTGAGCAGCTTTTCACGTGCTTCTTGACCATCTGTATGTCTTCTTTGGAGAAATGTCTATTTAGGTTTTCTGCCCAGTTTTGGATTGGGTTGTTTGTTTCTTTAATATTGAGCTGCATGAGCTGTTTATATACTTTGGAGATTAATCCTTTGTCCGTTGATTCGTTTGCAAATATTTTCTCCCATTCTGGGGGTTGTTTTTTTGTCTTGTTTATGGTTTCCTTTGCTGTGCAAAGGCTTTGAAGTTTCATTAGGTCCCATTTGTTTATTTTTGTTTTTATTTCCATTACTCTAGGAGGTGGATCAAAAAAGATCTTGCTGTGATTTATGTCAAAGAGTGTTCTTTCTATGTTTTCCTCTAAGAGTTTTATAGCGGCCTGTCTTACATTTAGGTCTCGAATCCATTTTGAGTTTATTTTTGTGTATGGTGTTAGGAAGTGTTCTAGTTTCACTCTTTTACATGTAGCTGTCCAGTTTTCCCAGCAACACTTACTGAAGAGACTGTCTTTTCTCCATTGTATATCCTTGCCTACTTTGTCATAGATTAGTTGACCATAGGTGCATGGGTTTATCTCTGGGCTTTCTATCTTGTTCCATTGATCTATGTTTCTGTTTTTGTGCCAGTGCCATATTGTCTTGATTACTGTAGCTTTGTAGTATAGTCTGAAGTCGGGGAGTCTGATTCCTCCAGCTCTGTCTTTTTTCCCTCAAGACTGCTTTGGCTATTCAGGGTCTTTTGTGTCTCCATACAAATTTTAAGATTTTTTTGTTCTAGTTCCTTAAAAATGCCATTGGTAATTAGATAGGGATTGCATTGAATCTGTAGATTGCTTTGGGTAGTATAGGCATTTTCACAATATTGATTCTTCCAATCCAAGAACATGGTATATCTCTCCATCTGTTGGTATAATCTTTAATTTCTTTCATCAGTGTCTTATAGTTTTCTGCATACAGGTCTTTTGTCTCCCTAGGTAGGTTTATTCCTAGGTATTTTATTCATTTTGTTGCAATGGTAAATGGGAGGGTTTCCTTAATTTCTCTTTCAGATTTTTCATCGTTAGTGTACAGGAATGCAAGAGATTTCTGTACATTAATTTTGTATCCTGCAACTTTACCAAATTCATTGATTAGCTCTGGTAGTTTTCTTCTGGCATCTTTAGGATTCTCTATGTATAGTATCATATCATCTGCAAACAGTGACAGTTTTACTTCTTCTTTTCCAATTTCTATTCCTTTTCTTTTTCTCCTCTGATTGCTGTGGCTAGGACTTCCAAAATTATGTTGAATAATAGTGGTGAGAGTGGACATCCTTGTCTTGTTCCTGATCTTAGAGGAAATGCTTTCAGTTTTTCACCATTGAGAATGATGTTTGCTGTGGGTTTGTCGTATACGGACTTTATTATGTTGAGGTAGGTTCCCTCTATGCCCACCTTCTGGAGAGTTTTTATCATAAACGGGTGTTGAATTTTGTCAAAAGCTTTTTCTGCATCTATTGAGATGATCATATGGTTTGTATCCTTCACTTTGTTAATATGGTGTATCACATTGATTGATTTGCGTATATTAAAGAATCCCTGCATCCCTGGGATAAATCCCACTTGATTATGGTGTATGATCCTTTTAATGTGTTGTTGGATTCTGTTTGCTAGTATTTTGTTGAGGATTTTTGCATCTATATTCATCAGTGATATTGGTCTGTAATTTTCTTTTTTTGTAGTATCTTTGTCTGGTTTTGGTATCAGGGTGATGGTGGCCTTGTAGAATGAGTTTGGGAGTGTTCCTTCCTCTGCAATTTTTTGGAGGCGTTTGAGAAGAATGGGTGTTAGCTTTTCTCTAAATGTTTGATAGAAGTCACCTGTGAAGAGCTTTTCTCTAAATGTTTGATAGAATTCACCTGTGAAGCCATCTGGTCCTGGACTTTTGTTTGTTGGAAGAGTTTTAATCACAGTTTCAATTTCATTACTTGTGACTGGTCTGTTCATATTTTCTATTTCTTCCTTTTCCAGTCTTGGAAGGTTATGCCTTTCTAAGAATTTGTCCATTTCTTTCAGGTTATCCATTTTATTGGATAGAGTTGCTTGTAGTATTCCCTTAGGATGCTTTGGATTTCCATGGTGTCTGTTGTAACTTCTCCTTTTTCATTTCTAAATTTATTGATTTGAATCCACTCCCTCTTTTTCTTGATGAGTCTGGCTAATAGTTCATCAATTTTGTTTATCTTCTCAAAGAACCAGCGTTTAGTTTTATTGATCTTTTCTATTGCTTTTCTTTGTTTCTATTTCATTTATTTCTGCTCTGGTCTTTATTTCTTTCCTTCTGCTAACTTTGGATTTTGTTTGTTCTTCTTTCTCTAGTTCCGTTAGGTGTCAGGTTAGATTGTTTATTTGATATTGTTCTTGTTTCTTGAGGTAGGCTTGTATAGCTATAAACTTCCCTCTTAGAACTGCTTTTGCTGCATCCCATAGGTTTTGGATCGTCGTGTTTTCATTGTCATTTGTCACTAAGATAACTGTTGAAACTGCTTTCTGAGAGTATTTTGGTTGGGGAATAATAATAATAATAATGATATTATTAGCTTTTAGGCCTTCCAGCTTTTGGGGTTATTAATTAAAAAAAAATTCAATCCTCAGTACTATAATTTAACTTCAAGGTAAATTAATGATTAACTTCTCCATTCCAGTTTCACTACTCATTGTAGGATGGGCTGCTGTGATAATCCTTGAAGGTGAGTATAGCACTGGTAGATATGATTACCCTTTACCATGTGTTAAAGAATACATTTGTTCCTCACCTGCTCTTAATATGCTGCAATGATCCAATACATTGGAACCTTCCATTCACCATAATGGCCAACCTGGTACAGAGAGCTTCACATTCCTCCATGCTGGAAGACAGAATCATGTCAGTATTCTGGGCACAGAAAATTGGTTTAAGATCATGAGCATAAGCTTAACTTTTTTCATTATGGCACCTTAGAAATACTGTTTGAGTATTTGAGTTCCTTAAAATGTCCTTTCCCTTGAAGAACAAAAATATCTTTTAACATATAAATTAAATGTCTTCATATAGGGTTTATTACTGTTTCTTCTCAAACTTGAGGTCATCTCTCTCACCTGGATAGCCCACTCTATCAAACACAGTATTTCTTTTAAGCTCTTTCAAACTTTGACTCAAGACCTACATTTCGTAAGAAATGTTCCCAAAATACTACTAAGCTGTTTTCATTACGCCTTATACTCCGTATTCAGTTGGCTTCTATGCTTCTGTGTTTATAACTAGTTAACCTGTACTTGATTATATAATTCTAATTTCATGTATGATGATAACTGGAGGAGATCTTAGGTATCACCCTGTCCACTTAATACAAAAGTTAATGGAGGGCTTCCCTGGTGGCTCAGTGGTTGAGAGTCTGCCTGCCGATGCAGGGGACACGGGTTCGTGCCCCGGTCCGGGAAGATCCCACATGCCGCGGAGCGGCTGGGCCCGTGAGCCATGGCCGCTGAGCCTGCACGTCCGGAGCCTGTGCTCCGCAACGGGAGAGGCCACAGCGGTGAGAGGCCCGCGTACCGCAAAAAAAAAAAAAAAAAGTTAATGGAAATCAGGGGAGAATGGATACATGTATATGTATGGTTGAGCCCCTTTGCTGTGCACCTGAATCTATCACAATGTTGTTAATCGGCTATACTCCAACATAAAATAAAAAGTTAAAAAAAAGTTAATAGAAATTATATGATTGGCTTCAGAACGTATACTGTGCCAGGGCAAGGCTAGTATATAGGATATAAACAAGTCTCTTGATTCTAAACATACCTAGTTCTTTTTCTACTATATGATCATTATAACGAAAGGATGAACTTAATATAAGGCCGACCTTATAAGAAAGGCACAGAGAAAATTCTTTAGTAGCTTTTTTACCTAATTGATTGGAAGGGTCTACTTCATGGAGAAGGCTTGTGAACGAGCTCTTAAAGGACTAGTAAGATTAGAATCTGGAGAGATTTTGTGAAAAGATCAATTCCAGTAGAAGGCACAGCCAAAGAAAGTGCATGTGATAGGAAAGAGCAGTGAGTGTACACGGAACCACGAGTCATTCAGATTGACAGATAGGAGAGAGTGTCATAGGAAAAAAAGACTAGAAGTTTAGACGAGGCCAGATAATAAAAGGCCTTGCATACTAAGCCGAAAAATGCTGAATTTTATGTGATAGGCAATAGGGAGGCATAGTTGAATTAAGAGGGCCGCAAGTTATGGGAAATTTGTTTCTTAAAAGATTTCTTAGGCCCTGTCCCACCACAGGAGCTGGAGTCTCACCATGAAACCTTCCGGACTTGCTCCTTTGACTATGAACAGAAAATACTTTAATCCAATTGCGGAATTCACTATCAGTATATATTACACGGGATTACCTTTCCCGTCTCTCATCCTAACATCGTGTCATCTCTCAGCTTACCTGTGAGAAGTGAGGATGACGGCACATTTATTCTGTACTTCTTCTGAAATGATCTTCCAGAGGTGCCGTTTTGATTTAGGATCCATCCCAGAGCTTGGCTCATCCTTAATAGAAAGTTACAAGAAGAATTTATCAAATTAATTAAATTTTGATGAGGTTCTTTACATGAATCATTGCATCTCACTTGCCTAGAACAGAAATCACTTTTCCAGGTCATGTGACTAACTTGTTTTATACTTAATAGGCTTCTTTCTGCTGCTGTCAGAAAGCTCAAAATTAATCATTTAAAATTGTCAATGTGTTTTAAAAAGTATCTCAGTGAAGTTGTACTCTTACTTTACACTTGTCTCTCATATTTCTTTGGAAAATATTCTGCTTCAATTACTGACAAAGCAAGAATTTTTACATTTAATACTATATTGTCACATATATATTTGAAGCTACATCAGCAAGACTGCTACCTTGCTCCTGATGGCAGAATTGTGGCTGTGAGTGATAGATAATATGTTATGTGAAGCACAGAGAATTCAATTTGATTTGTTTTTGTTAATATGATTGAGGTGTACTTTCAGTTTTATGTTATTAATTGAAATTTAATACTCCTTGGGGAAATAAAAGTAAGATTTGCAGAAATTGCCAAATAGAAAGATATAAATTACATTTTAAAGTAAACGATGTTTAGAAAAATTATTCAGACATAAAATTAGAAATGCAGCAATGGAAAACCTAAACAAGCAATAATAAATCCTGACAGATGATTAAAAAACCAAATTGTAGGTCAAGGTTAGGTAAAAATTAAAAACATATGTCTGAAATGGAAAGTATATACATAGGATCATCAGAGGTTTATTTTTACAGTAAGGGGTTAAATTTAAATTTAAAGAAGGAAATGAGTGTTAATTTGGGGAAACAGTAAAGGTTATATTGTCACTGTTCCTATTTTTGAAGACAATGGCATTACAGTAAATATATATAAGAGAAAATACGGTATCTTTCTCTCATAGCCTGATTTTAGTTCAGCTCATTAATACATAATATTTGCATAGAGCTTTTAACAACATTTTAAAGTACTTTACATCTATTATCTCACAGGGGTGCCTAAGGATTGTTTTCTTCAATTTAAGGTACACTTATACAATAGAATTCCATTATGAGCATCGATTGGCGGGGATATAATGCATTATAAGCTTCCGGTATTATAGAGAGATAGGTTGTGCATTACTCTACTCAGTTTAAATGATTTGATCCTCTATATTACTTAATCTCTGGAATAATGTGATGATTTATAACTGGTGATTTTATTGCATATAGTTAAGCCTCTTCTGGAGTTTGGAAGTCCTTGAATGAAGGGGATCTTCCAAAATAAGGGCAAGCTTATTTCTCTGAAATAAATACTTTTCACAGTGTTTGGCCTGGGGAGCAGAATGCTATGTCACTCCTAGTGTAATTTATATTTCCAGGTGATCAACTTAATTTTTCAGCTCTTAATCAAAATATAAACGTGACACGTATTTCTTGCCTCCAAAAAATTCAGATAAAGTAGAATGGCATATTGTCAAGATTGCATCTCAAGCTAGGTAACTCATATTTTTAAGCAACAAGGAAATAACATTTTAGCACAGCATGTTGTCCTCAAATGTGTATTTCCTTTTTGGTAGAAGTTGGAAAATATGTTAGTTCACCTGATCAGTTACTAATAGAACTGATTTCTTCAATAACTGGGAATCAAATTCTGTCATAATTTTACTTACTCATTTGAATATCCTGACTTCGTTTCAGCTACTTCCTATTCCCATGTTTCCTCTGAAACCGACTGAGCCATAGCTTCAGACAAAAACATTTTTGACGGCATATTTTTGTGGCAACAAATTATCTGATATAAATTCCTTAGTGAGACAATATATGTAAAGTGTTTTACAAAATAACTAGCATATAGTGAGACCCCAGTAAATGTTTATTGCAATAATGATAATGAACTGTTACACACACTGTTGGATATGTGGTTCTAATTAGGTAGTAGCCTTTTTCACAATGATTCTCTTACCAGCAACAGTATGGAAGGTTTCCCTATCAAGGCCAGTGCAGTGGATAATTTTCTTTTTGTGCCGTAACTACACATAGAGGTAGTTTTGTCCTTGTAGGGCTCCAGGTAAAGCCTCCTAAGGAGTTTATGAACAGCCTGTGGGTGGAAAAGAGGACTTAAGTTGATTTTTCCCTTGCCAAAACCCTTAAAGCATTAAACAGAAAAAGAGCTACTTGTGAAAAGAAAGTTTTATAATGAAGAAATACATTCCCGAAAAAATTAAAACATTTAAATTCAACATAAATTTTAGTTTATTTTCAAAGGTCCACTTAAACATTAATAGTTCAGGGACTTCCCTGGTGGCACAGTGGTTAAGAATCCTCCTGCCAATGCAGGGGACACGGGTTCGAGCCCTGGTCTGGGAAGATCCCACATGCCGCGGAGCAACTAAGTCTGTGCGCCACAACTACTGAGCCTGTGCTCTAGGGGCCCGCGCACCACAACTACTGATCCCAGGTGCTGCAACTACTGAAGCCCGCGTGCCAAGAGCCCATGTTCCACAACAAGAGGAGCCACCGCAATGAGAAGCCCGCGCACCACAACGAAGAATAGCCCCTGCTCACCGCAACTAGAGAAAACCTGCATGCAGCAAAGAAGACTCAATGCAGCCAAAAAAAAAAAAAAATTAAAAAAAAGAAATATAAAAAATCAAATTGGAAGCTATTCTATTTTACTTGGGCATTTTGTAGGTAATTCCATGTTTCAGTACTTATCTGAACACTAAAGGATATACAGGCATCACCAAACATGGCTCAGTCCAGAGCCTAAGGCAAATGTCATTCTTTATTTGATAGTTTTTAAAAGACAACTGAACAAACATGGGCCAAGATGTTTCTAAAGTCGAGTGCATAGGTTCATTTATGATATACACAATCAAGCTAATACTGCCTCAATTATCACTGTCAGGAGAGAAATGTCATAATTTTCCAGATGTCAACTTGGTCTTGAGGGTGGGTGTGTGAGAAGCAGAAATAATAATGGTTTTCAAATGAACTAGTTTTTCACACTTATACTCACTTCTTTAATATCTTTTTCTGGAATTCCATGTATCCTAGCATAGAAATACAAGTGTTCTTCCACGGTTACCAGGTCATCCAAAGCATCTTCCTGAGGACAGTAGCCAATTAATGAGCTGTCAGAGTCAGCGTGAGCCAGAGACCTGAATTGAAAGAATCAAAAACACAAATGACTTTCAGAAGATGTTTCCCTCTTAGCCCTCAGATGTTGGGAAGGTAGCTCTATTTGGGTCATCGTGATTGGTGAGTCTGGAAAAAAGAGGTAAAAACAATCCCACCATCATAGTCATACTTAAAGGTTTAAAAATTTCCACTCGAGTAGCTGTTTCTCCTCTAAGGATTTAATAATATAACCACAAAATAACAGAAAGAGTTCATTGTAATTATTTTTCTCATTTAATTATATTGTGTTCAGTAATTTGAAGCATTTGTTTTCATACCCAATCTTATTTCTGATCAGAATGTTTCCGCCTGTAGGAATTATGTCTCCAGTCAGCATCTTGAAGATGGTGGTCTTTCCTGCTCCATTCACCCCAAGAAGGCCAAAGCACTGGTTTGAGGGAGAAAAAAAAAAGATGTAAACTTTAATTCAAACCAAAGACATGGTACTATTATATCTCTTTTCTTCTCCTTGGGTGAAATAAATTACCAAGAAAAATAAATCACTCGAATTACTCATGGATATTGCAGTGCTTTGCTGGCACTGGATAAAACTTTTTCTTTTAAAACAATTAGGTACTTAAGTATCTTTTTTTCCTTTAATCATCTGAACATTTTACATATACATAGGACTTGTTTTACATACTATATTATAGCACACCTCTGTGTGACATGATAGGATACCCAAGTCAGATATGCTAACCTGACAAAGTAATTATATTTATAGATTTCAAATTATTCACACAAAACCACAACTTTACTGAATAAGCTACTGAAGCGATAATCTCTTTATGTGGTAGAATAAACCTGATGCATTTAGTTTGCAGTCAGGCTCGGCAAAAAGGGAAATGTCCGCATTCTTCTCCTCCTTTCAAAGCTGCCTTACTATTGCTTCTGTGAAAACAGCAAGAATGTGAATATGAATGTGAATATGAATATGAAATCACTTCCGACAACTGATTTCTTTATGCTGTCTTTTGAAGAGGCCTGGAAACTAAGAGTTGAAAAGAGCACCCTGCCTGGACTTCTTGACTGAAAGTCCACTCAGGGAGGATAGTAACTTGGGAGGGGGCTCAGGATTTGGTGTGTGGTGAGTCCTCCCTGCCAAAACGAAGACTTACAGGGTAAGTAACACATAGACACATGTAAATTACATATATAGAATCCATCAAAATATTCAGGGGTTGGCTTTCAGATTTCTAGAAAAAAATTAAGGAAAGATAAAGATTTTTGTCACTTAACCATGTCAATACAAAGGATAGCTAGAAACAAAACACTGTTCCTTACCTCCCCAGCAGGTATCCCAACACTGATGTTGTTTACAGCTATAATCTTTTTGTGGATAAGGTGGTAGGTCTTTGTAAGATGATGGAGTTGAACCAGGTCACATTCATTTGCACCATTCTCAACTCTAAACCTCTCAGTCCACACATCTTCATCTTCAACTATTGTCTCAATAACAGGTGGAGAACGAAATTTTTTGAAGAAGCGTCTAAAAAATGGGCCCAATGATTCTGCATCAATGACTCTGAAATGGTACCACTCAGTTTTGACATATTTTAATAAGTTCTTACTTCATTAAAAGTGTGCTATCACATACTAGGTTTCTTTTAAATTTTTTATGCATTATGGTACTCAAACAACTTAAAAATTAGTACGGATGCTCTTTACAATATTTGTTATAATATTTGGGAAAACAGCTTTTGCTTTCCATGACTTAAATGCTTACAGATCCACTATTAAAAGTGAGAATCTTAATTTCAGTAACAAGGAAATTAGTTTGGGTTTGAAAGTTACTGCCTAACAGAGAGACTAGAGTCATTAGTAAGACTCAACATTTTACAAGCCCATGATCAATGATCACCTTTTTTAAATCCTCTCTATTTCTTCTTTTGTCATCACAATATGAATGTTATTCTACAGTCTTTTTACTGTGAATGTCTTATCTAGGATCTAGCCAATATATTAAGGTTATCAGTCCTGAAAACTCACGAAATCTCAAACCCACTTCAGTATCTTGCCTAATGAATACCAAAGCAAAACAAACCAACAAATCAATTCAGGTCTTCCTCCCAATGTCCCGTTTCTTTTAATGATACCCCCAGAGATTCCAATTGTGATGTTTTCTTTGAAAACATCCCCATTCCAAAATCCACTCACGCAGTCAGACTCCTAGCACTGGAAATGCCTTATAACAGCCAGTCATCTATCATTTTCTGTCTTTTTCTATTACCATCACAGGCTTTCATTTTTTTTTCACACAGATTTATCCAAGAACCTCAAACTGGTCCAGCGTCTCTGACTCTTCCCTTACAGTATGCACTGTCTCCACAAAAATCACAGCTCCTAAAGCACCATTTGATCCTGTTGGTGTCTGTTCAAAAACCTTTAATGTGCTACTATTTGTTTCTTGAATAAAGTCCAAGCTATCGCTTTTTAACCAATCAGTAGACTCCATAATTTTCCAACCCCATGCTTTAGCTCCTACTCTTTCGTTACATTTAGTCTATGCTCTAGTCAAATTGTATTACTCACTTCTCAAATATGCCTCAAGATTTTTCTATCTTTGCTCTTATCTTTCCTTTCATTATTATTAACTTAAATCTTATTTTTCAATAGGTGATACATGCCGTTCATGTATTAAAATTAAAATGGTACTGAAGAATATTTAGTGAAAAGTAAGTCTCCTTCAACCATATACAGTTTTTTAACAGAGGCACTCATAATTAGAAATAATCTATGCATATGTATGCATAAGTAATATATATTCCTTTTTTTAAACTCAAATTGTAATATACTTCATTTATAGTTCTGAACTTGCATTTCTCACTTAATAAATATTAGAAGTAATCCCAAACATTACATAGTGAACTGCATCATTCTTTCTAATGGCTGCATAGTGTTTCATTGATAAATTATACATATAATTCATTTAACCAGCTCCCAAATGAAGAACATTTAGGTTGTTTTCATTCTTTTGCTATTAGGAATTCTTTTGCTATGATGAATAACTTTATACATACACAATTCTGCATATGTGTTAGCATATCTATTGGAAAAATTCCTAGAATTGTTGGGTCAGTGGTATGTGTATTTTTATTGATGATTTTGTCCTCACTTTACTCAATCTTCTTTTCCCAAATCCATTGCTAATATTCTACATACTCAATTCTCTTTCCCCACTTCTACTTTCTATCCTTCCAAACACAACTCAAAGACTACATCTTTTGTTTATGTATATATTTTCTCTCTACCACTGAATCTTGATCTCTTGGAGGCTAACAATTGTGCTTATTTAATTTTACTCCCTCACTTTACAATACTTGCAGAGCCACAGTAAGGTTTGATAACTATTTACTGAATTAAGTAGATTGTGAATTATGCTACAATTTTTAAAAGTTTTTTGAGCAAAACATTTCCATATTACTAATTGAAAAGCTTAGACTACTGACCCCTCTCTGAATATTTTGAATTGAGTTTTGTCATGGATGTCAAACACTGTTTTCATTGTATTTACCTGAGTTTATTTATTAGCCACTCATTGATTAGAAGTCGCAAGAAAAAGAACACGGTTCCTTGACAAACCAAAGCCACAAACATTGCACCTAGTTTATCCATCTCAAAGGTTTCACTTGGATACTCCACTCCATATGCTTTTAAGAAGTCTAGGACAGACTGTTGTTGAGAAAGTTCAATCAAACCATAGCCAAAACAGAACTGCGGGAAAATCAGGAAAATGCGCTTGAGGGTTTCAGAAATAAGTTCTAAAGTCTGAAATAAAAGAAATAAAAATAAAGCTCAGTGTTAGCCTTCCAACAAATTGACAAAAAATTGAAACTAGATGTAGATAAATATTGAAACCTGAGAAGCTTATCTAGATTGGCAATTGTTTCACATGCCTACTGAATTTACATATAAACATTTACTATAGCCAAATGGTGGAGATGTATTACTAAAACACAAGCCAAAAAGGATTATATATATATATATATATATATATATATATATATATATATATATATATATATATTTATATTTAAGATGGTCTAAGGTGTCAGGCCAAACCCTGGGGGCAGAATCACTTCTAGACCTGCCTTAGGTCCTAGGAATGTAGTAACAGCCAGGGTGCTAGGGTCTGATAGAGTATCTATGGGTAGGTGCCTGAGTAAAGGAGGGATTTAGTACAGTAAAGTTTCAGAACCTAAGGTAATTCCTACTAGAAGAGGGACTAAAATGGTAAAATGATACAGAAGGAGAGACAACATATCTCAACGAGGAGCATATGGCTCATTTTCACGTTATTCACACTTGGGACCAACCACCTGCACCTCATGGATTTTCTTCTTCCTCCTGGAGTGTGCTTGTCTAGTCCTCACTTCATACTCTTTCTATTCTTTTCCATTCAGTTGTCCAGCACTGAGTGTGCCTGTCTATTCCTCACTTCATTTTCTTTCTATTCTTTTCCATTCAATTTCCCAGCACTGGTAGGGCTTCCCTTGTCACCAATCATGACCGTTAGCTCTGAACGGAAAGTGATGCTTACAATGAAGTAGACTCCAATACATGACTGAAAGGGAATGAATCAGGTTTTTTCTCTATGGGTGCTCAAATGAATCTTAATCCATAGTCATATAACTAAGCCACTGTCCTTGTCCCTACCATACCATAACAATTTGTTAATGAGTAAAACGTTTAGCTGACCGATTGGTTGCATGATTTTTGTAGTGCCATACAAGGTATCTGACTGAATGTATCTCCATTTACCTACTCAAGCCCTATCAAATGTCAATAGTTTTGACACTGCGTAAATATAATCATAGACATTAACCTAGATGGAACCTAAAAAGAATTTTAAAACGCCATAGTTTCCCCTCTACTATATTTAATAGAATCAAATGAAATGCCCCTATTCTATTTAGAGAATGCAAAATACAGAAAATCTTTCCACCTTGGAACATGTTGAAGCATTTGATCCAATAACTGAAGTTTAGCAGACTAATAAAGGACCTTACCGTATCATTAGGCTTTTCCTTGGAAAGGAAGTACACCACCGACAGGGAAACAATGGAATTGATGCCAAGAAAAAGGTTGATGCAGACGTAAGTGATGAAAGCCACTCCTGTTTCATGGAAGAGCCCAGCCAGCAGGTACATCCAAGAAAATGAGGCATACCTTTATGGTAATAACACTAAGAATTAAAATCATGCCGTAATTATTCTTTTACTAAATAAATAACTTCGATAGTGTTCCAAAGTGAAAATAAACATTAGAGATCAGTTGTCAAGCCTTGTAGTTAGATCTCTCTTTTATCCCTCTTTTTAACAACAGCCAAAAAAAAAAAAAGTGAAGCACACTTTTTAAATGACAGTAAAGGTCTTTTAAGGAATCTTGAGTAGTCATTACAATTACAAATTAATTTTTCCTAGAGATGGTGTTACCCCACCCAGGCAAGACATTTTTTTTGGCTCAGAAATGTGAGTTTAATAGATATATCTTACAATTTAAAGTTGAGAAAAAACCACATTGTCAGCTAGCTAAGCAGAGAGAGTATGCTTAGAAGCTGCATGTCCTGTTTTGAGCAAATACTTGAGCGACCTTTGGGGTAATGAAGTACAACTAGAGACAGAGAGATCCTTCATCAGCTGCAATTGTTAACTAAATGGATACTACCCATTCATTCAGGGCAGAAAGAACTGCTATGATAAGTATTGGTTGTATCAAACTGTATTAATTACCCTAATTCAGAAACAATATTATGTGTGTTCTTAGGCATCGATAAAAATAAAAATAAATATACATGAATATATTTACTTTTTAATGCCTTATATATTTATATATACTCACAACTTGTTAATATATAAATTCATACATGTATACACATTTTTCTGATCATTCTAAGGCCTCCATTTTTACGTAAATTAAATTACATATGTAAATTGTTAAGTGTGACAGCACCCAGTAAGTGCTCATTAATGACAGGTATTCTATTAACAACAACAACATTAATTTTCACAAGTATTACACTTTACAAACTATGGACTAGCAGGTATAATGTATTGTTAATCATTACTCATGGCTAATGAAACCCCAAGACAATTGTAAATTAGCTAATGAGATTTAGGTCCTGTTTGTATCTAGGAGCATTTAATTCTGTTAATTCTTTCACTGCAGCTTACCCAAACAACAGAAGTAGGAGAGATACAGCGCTTAGGTTGTTTTCACTGTAGAAGGCAGGTAACTTGAAAATTGCAATGACACCAACTGAAAATGCTACAGGCACCAAATAGAAGGCCTATGGGAATATGTAAAACTATGTTTAATACATGGCAAATATTTTTTAAAAAAATCAATAGCCCATCTAGTTTAAAACTGTAACAAACTGAACTAGAAACACTTGAAGAAATGAAGTTTTATCTATGCTCTTGTTGCTTGTAACATTCAGTTCATTTTACATTGATTTCACTCTAGAATTTGTCTCCTGAAATAGGAGGTCAAGCCAGTCTCCATCTTTATAGAGATTCTCAGAGTCCCTGGTGCTCCTCCCTCCAGGCTTTGAGACTTGGGATCATTTGGTGACAAAGGTTAAGTGAGAAAGATAAGACAGCCAGGTATCTTTGTATTCGATTCAGCCCTCCAAGTATTGATTTTATTTTGAGTGCTGGAACTCTCTCAGATGGTTGATTTCTAAGGCTTGGTTATCAGTGTGAGCCACTCTGTGCAAAACAGCAGGGCAGTGGGTACCACACATTCTTAGAATCACAAGGATATGAACAAAGAATTCAGTGTTTCATCGGCAAGCAGATAGAGTAAATGCTGAGGGTTTGCAGCAAGATGTACACAATGAAAGAGATGGGAATTTAATTAGGGAGGAAAATCTCCTAAAATTGGAATGAGAACCAGAATCTAAGTAGTAAGTAGCCCTTCACAGAAGTGTGTACTTTAAGCTTTCTTGACATATTAAAGCTCCTATTAGGTCCAGAGGAATCATCACCATTGTTTTTTAGATCTGACTTCTACAACAATCGCATTTCAGACCTCACTGGATACATTAACCAAACGGAGAGGCAGTTAATTACTCTGCAACCCTGCAAGCCAATGACAATTTCACCATAATCTCCAGGCAAATACATACCCATCCTGGGCTTTTGGCCATACTGACACATTTGGAGTCAAGAAAAACCATCTGAATTTGGAACCATTTTAGGCAAATAAGAGAGTTATCAATTAAATTCACCCTTTATTTTCCCTACTAATCTCTAATGTGTTATTCAGCAGAGGCTACTACTTCGAATTTTTCACTATTAGTTGATGAGATTTTTATAAGCTTGCTTATGTGGTACCACTGGGCAAGGCTATTCTGCTCCTAAGCTTCCATTTCTCCACAGTAGTGGTTCTCAAACTTCGATGTGCTTAAAATAACTTGGGGGAGCGGTTGTTAAAAATGCATATTCTCCATGCTCCACTCCCAAGATAGGGACCTCTTAAGTCTGGAGTGAGGACCAGCAATCTGGATTCTAATAAATGTCCTGGGGAATCTGATATAGAAGGTCCTCAGACCACAGAGATAAGGGCAAGGCAGGTGGATTTCTCTTTCTTCTGACCGCTGGACGAATATAAGCCTGATGCAATTTTTTTCTTCATTTATTGTCTTTGTGGCAATAATCGGAGCAAACCAGGGCAAATAAATCTCAAATATAAAACTGTCTTCTACCCAAATCGGTCCTGTCTTTCTTGCAAAGACACAAGTTACTCACCATGTCGTAAATGAAGTTTGTCACCCAGTAGCATATGACACCAATGCCTGAAATGTGCTGCAGCTGCTTGGCTTTGTTCTGATGCTCCCGCACAACATAGGTGACAAAGCTGGCAGTGGTGACAGAGTAGCCCAGCAGGATGGAGAGCGCCACTAAAATATCGATTAAGCTGCTCATTCTACATTGAGCAATAGGGAGAGGAGAGCACACATAAGTTTTGGGAACTCTTTTCTTTTCAGAAAGATTCACGGCTAAAGCCATCAACAAAACAGTGCAAGAGTTGGCTGTGACACAAATAAGTCTTCTTGCAAGGCAGCCAGATAATATCTTCTACATGACTTGGCTGTGACCCTGGGATAAATGTAGCTTGAGTGCATCTGAATTGACTAGGGATATTTGATGGAAAAACCTCAGTCAACAAGGGCTACAGGGTGTATGCAAGAGATATAGTTCTTGAGCATAGAAATCGTACTTAAATGCTATGCAGGGAAGTTGAAATGATGAAACACTTATGCACTTGACTTACAAAAGCAGGAGATTCTGTGAATCTACAGTCAACAAGCTCTACTTGGCAACCTCACTCTACACACTTTCAGAAACCTCCTTTTATCCCAGTGAGTGACTTGTATTACCAGCTCTTCTAGATTGACATTCATTCAGATACAACTGTGATTTCCAATTATAGCACTTTATACAAAGGCTCAATAAGCCAAGGAGAAAAGAGTCATGCCATATATGTCTGCTTACGTGGCTTGTTCTTGGTCTTGCACTCCTGGATAAGGATGGCTATACAAGATGATACCTTAAAGAAGAAATGGTTCTTTTCATTAGTAGGTATTCAGTTAATCAGGAATACCAATTTTTATGCACACTACTATGTATAAAATAGACAACTAATAAGAAGCTGCTGTACAGCACAGGGAACTCTACTCAATACTCTGTAATGGCCTATATGGGAAAAGGATCTAAAAAAAAATGAGAGAGTGGATATATGTATATGTATAACTGATTCACTGTGCTGTACCACTGAAACTAACACAACAAAATCAACTATACTCCAATAAAAATTTTAGGGGGCTTCCTTGGTGGCGCAGTGGTCGAGAATCTGCCTGCCAATGCAGGGGACACGGGTTCGAGCCCTGGTCTGGGAAGATCCCACATGCTGCGGAGCAACTGGGCCCGTGAGCCACAACTACTGAGCCTGCGCGTCTGTAGCCTGTCCTCTGCAACAAGAGAGGCTGCGACAGTGAGAGGCCCGTGCACCGCGATGAAGAGTGGCCCCTGCTCGCCGCAACTAGAGAAAGCCCTCGCACAGAAACGAAGACCCAACACAGCCAAAAATAAATAAATAAATTTATTAAAAAAATTTTTTAAAAAAAAGTATCAATTTTTATTTATTTATTTATTTATTAAACATCTTTATTGGAGTATAATTGCTTTACAGTGGTGTGTTAGTTTCTGCTGTATAACAAAGTGAGTCAGCTATACGTATACATATATCTCCATATCTCCTCCCTCTTGCGTCTCCCTCCCACCCTCCCTATCCCACCCCTCTAGGTGGTCACAAAGCACAGAGCTGATCTCCCTGTGCTGTGTGGCTGCTTCCCACTTAAAGAATTTTACTTTGGGGATACTCTTTTAAAGGAAAATGATGCCCCCACCCCCTGCCAGTCTCATCAATGCCATACAATTGATGGTACTCACACACACACAAAAAGCCCAAAACAGTTTTTCACACTGTGCATGGAATTTTGGGGGAAGGGGCAAGAATTTACACTTCTTATATAGCATGTTTCCCGTCTACTACATTTAAGTCATTGTTTTACAGTTTCTTCTCTCCATCTGGTAATAAGGATGTTTGTATTCAGTAGCACTTTAGAAATGCATGACATTTAAAGAAGCACCTCAAAGGGAGACCAATTATATGAGGATCTCCTGAAGAACAGACATTTTCCACCCCCATCCGTCTTCATTGTGCTATTGGCTGTCGTAGGGAAATACTGTAGCCTGAGAGGATCCCCTCTCCTCCTTTACTGCTTCTGAGATGCCCATTGTTCTAGAACTCTACCAAGAGTAGAGCTTGGGAACTTCAGCCACTCTGGAGGGATTTTCACTGAGACATAAAGATCCAAAATGATTCAGAGAAACTAGCTGGCTCCAGAAAAGTAGTCACTTAACTCCAATGCAGTCCTAAATTATCTGTATCTCCAAGCGTTGGTTATACTTTCTGCGTATAAGTGTAAGCAAGGTTCTTTCCTCCCTTTCCTTACAGGACGCTGGTTAGACAGAGTCAAAATGGGCTGACAAGTTTCGCAAAGGGCCACAGTGTGAAGGCAAACCCTATACTGTCTGAGTAACTTTGGAAAAGAACTAGGAGTGAGGATATCCCTTAAGTACTTTTTCCTATAAAGTCATAAGCTGAACAAGAACTTTCTCACTACTGCTCACATAGTATATGTTCATTATATTAGGATATTAAGGCCCTTTGATAGCACCCAAATATTATTCATTATTCTAAAGTTATATTATTTCCATTAACTTAAATTTATAACTTTTATCAAGTAGAGTGTGACATATTTTGAGGTTGAAATCTGCAATTGTTATTTATTGAAGAAAAAATACAATATATAGTTAAATCAAAACAAAGAAACTACCAGCAACAATAATCAATCTGACTGATAATTTTAATCACATCATTGAGGGAATGCACTTCTCTTATCTTTTGTGTAAATTAATGGGCTCTCTTTTTACTGAGATTCAATTTTCTTTGGGCCCTACTTAAACCTTGTTGCTGGATTATAACATAGGCAAGGAGAAAACATTTCTCTTAGTCCTGATCTGTATTTCAGAATCAAGAAATACTCTATTTCACCAGAGGAATCTTTACAAATACATTTACTCCAATATGAAAAATGCTGCTAAACCAATTTTTTTTTCTACAGATCTTTAGCGGAAACATCAAGTACATATATTAGGGTTTGGAATCTATATCACAATCTTTTCTGTGGGTTCTACAGCATCCAGCATAATGTCTTAAGTACAGCGATTAGTCAATGAATGCTTATTGACTCGAATAAAATCTTACAATTTCAATTATTTCCCCCATATACAATACACATTAAAAAGAACACATTTTCTGTTATTTCTACATGTGTAAACCTAAAATGAGTAACTTCCCATTGACCACTGCTAGTAATGTAATAAGAATAAACATTAGGGTGGAGGGAACAATGTGTCAATATTTTTGGAAAAGAGCCTGGTTGTGTAGCATTTGTTAGTGAACACAAGTAAATCTGTATTCTAGGGGAAGAAAGAACAGAACTTTCATGTTAAATTAACCACTAGAGGGAACCACATGAATATAACAGATACTGACATTGCAAAGGAAAGCTAATTAAAAGATTTTTATTAGCATGTTAAAATTCAAAGAGAATCAATTTTACAGCTAAAGCAAAATCTCAATTCATGTAGAATCCAACAAAGGTGGCTTAAAACAGGTAGTGTAGTAGGGAGAGGTGGCAGGAGAATAATTGAGCTGATTTTTAAAGACAACATTATCATGGCAGATCCCATACATGCATTACAAAACAATAAAAGCATTTTAAGGTGACATGGATTTCTTTTCTGAAAGAGAACAAACTCCTTCCAGAGAAGGTGGAAAGCTACCACTTTCATAATAAGCCTATATGAGAAAAGTTAATAAAAAACAGAAGGCACACTAGTACTAATCTCTATATAACTCAAGCTAAGCCTTATTTTTAAATTAAAAACATTTCCTTTTAGGGTCAATATGAAGCTTATGTTCCAGAATTCTTAATTCTTTAGACTATGTAACTTAAAAATACACTTGTAGGGGCCACAACAAGCCTGCTGGGATCCAGAGTGATTCAGACTGCTTTCATCTTGGTAAAGAACACTAATAATAAATGAAACCTCAATATAGGTTTCAAAAGCTGATCCTTCAAAAGTGGCATTGTCTCTTTTTCTTACCTACATACCTTTGCAACATTTCCTCCTAGTCATTTCTATGGTTCTTATACTTTCATTATCCGTCATGGCAACAAATGTCCTTTGCTCTCAATAAGACATCCTACTGAAAGTCAAGTGTTCAGTAGTGTTTCAAACCAGGCTATAGCAGACCCACCTGGCTTTAGTCATCATTTAACTTAATTTACCACTTTTGACTCCACACTTTATTGATGCTCTAGGTCTAAGGACTATCTATCAATCTTGTTATTTTCTTCAGGGCTCCTGCTGCTAGGAAAATGCGAAAGCAGTTGGGGAAAAATACTGTTTTCTCTTAAACGAAGACTCTGAAAGATTCTGTTCTTAGAATAAGTATGTGACTCTACAGTTTACTTCTACAATCACCAGAACGTGCAGCACATGCTATTATGCCCAACAGTAGGGAAATGAAAGAAAAGTAGACAACGGCATTTCTTTGTTTTTAATAGTCTGTTAACCTATTTATTAGGGTAGAAACTGTTGGCCAGCAGATACTTTACTCTATTTTCTCCATCTTTATTATTATTATTTTGGGGGATCAGTATGGGAAAATAATTTAAGCAAGGCTTAAGAAGATAGAATGGTCTGATGAAGAGTAATTGAATTAGAAAACAAATAAGTCTCTTTCAAATTCCAAACCCTTTTTAAAAACTATGTGGAAGCTTCTTGGGAAACCCCACTAAAGTAGACCTTGCTGAGTATAGAGAAGTATTAGGAAAATGAAGAGGCAGGAGCCAGGCACTTCTGATTCCCAGAGAAATAGCAGTAGGAAACAATACTACTCATCCTGAGAGGG
This sequence comes from Delphinus delphis, assembly GCF_949987515.2. Classification (NCBI taxonomy): domain Eukaryota; kingdom Metazoa; phylum Chordata; class Mammalia; order Artiodactyla; family Delphinidae; genus Delphinus; species Delphinus delphis. Next base: position 22,365,849 of record NC_082689.1, on the reverse strand, counting down.
AGCTAAGGATTAGCAATGTTTTATACAAAGCAAGTGTCAGTACGGTAAGTACTCAGTTAATGGTAGCACTTCTTTCCTGTTAGAACTTCTTAGCTTAAAAGTTTTGTTTTCACATTTAGATTTGTGTACAATATTTATTGACATTGTTATTTTAATTTTTAGCCTATGTACAAGTAAATAGTTATAAAATATTTTCCTATGAGATATAACTACTAGGTGTGAGAGCACAAATAAGTGGGAAGTCAGCATTATTATCCTGACTTGATAAATGAGGAAACTAAGTTAACCTGAAGTTAAGGGGCTTATCCAGAATGTTCTATCTGGTGGTAGTTACTACTTCCAAACTCCTTTTAAAGATCTGTGATCTAAATACCATAAAATAGCTGCCACTGGGAGGAAATGGCATCTAGTGCACATTTTCATGTGGACAGTAGCAGAAGCTGCAATACAAGAAACTTCTAAGTAAGTAACTTTACCATGTCGGGCAGCATCGTCTTTTGACATGTTAACTCGCAGGAGGAAATTATTCAGGCTGTTGAGGTACGCTGGAAGGGAGTGATAGCCTTCCGGATCATACCATACCTGTTAAGATTCCGAAAGAAGGCAAGATCAGTGTGGTGTTCAAATAAATCAGGCAGTCTTTACATCTTACAGCCTATAGAATTTATATTTAAAATAAGGGCACCAATTTCCCAGTAACTTATTTCATCTTGGCAGATTATGAACCATCCACCAGTGTTGACCACAGAACTCTAAGTTTCCAACCTAGAGATGGGCAGAGATTGGGAAAACGTTTTTTTTTTCCCTGCGTGAGAGCACCAAGTTACTAGTTATTCTAGCTAGACCTTCTCTAAAGTGAAAGCTTGAAATAAACAGAAGCCTTCATTATTATCTTCATTTCTGTGACTGGACTGTAGTGATTCTGGAACTAGAGCTAGGGCATTCTGTCTCTCAGTAATAATGATAATAATAATAATTAAAAAGCAACTGGCATATAGCCCAGGCTGTAGAAAGAAATTAAATACATATATAAGCATTGTGCCCTTAGCAACATGATTGATAATCTTGAAATATCCCCACTTACTTTCTATTCCTAGTTGTAACCCACAAGAAAGTGAGTTAGTTCATCTGCTATGTCAAAAGCAGAGGGATTTAAAATACTGGTATACCTCAATTCAAGAAAGCCAGTTGGTAATTCAAAATTACAAATCTGATTTAGAGAGAAATTATTTAATATTAGAACTCCCTTACTCTATGTGTCGAGAGAGGGAGAAAAGGAACCAAGCGTGGCTGGGGGTGGGGGTGGACATTCAAGTCCCTAGCACTACTATTTAGTTTCTATATGACCTTATAAAACCCAGCTAAAATAGACTCAATAATATCTGTCTCTTAGGGATGTCGTGAGGATGTGTACATAGTTTGTATAAAAGGTGATACTAGTTCTTGGTTTATAACAGTCACTAAATGAATATTATTTTCTTCACTTCCCCCAAGGTTGTATACATCTCTTACTACCAAATGAGAAATATGTGAAGAACAATTTAAAATTTAAAGACTACTTGTGATCATATGTGTAATCATATGTGTCTGATTCTGTGACTCTAGCTTGTTTCAAATTCAAAGCATAGGTACAATCTAGAAGAAAAAAAGTCAACAGGATTATTTATATCCACCAAATTCTAAGTTTCCATGTTCTTTGGAAAGCAAAGCTAAACACATATGACACATGTACAAGGAAAAATGCATAAAACATTAATGTATAGTTTAACAAAGAATTATAAAGGGAGTATACCCATCACTCAGGTTGAGAAACAAAATCGCCAGCATCCAGAACGTCTCCCTGACACTCTGTGTCCTTCCAAACCACAATGTGCTCTCTCTCTCCCCTAGACAATATGGTTGTTTTGCCTACTCTCAAAGTTTATGATACATGCAATTATAGTTGTGTATTCCTTTTCGTTTTTTCTTTTGCTTACTAATAATGTTTGGAAGAGTTAGTCTGCTTGTTGTATGGAAATGAGTTCATTCATTTCCATGGCTGAAAGTTCTGTTAAATGAGTATATAACAATTTGTTTATTTATTCTACTGTGTATGGACATTTGGGGTTGTTTTTTCGGCTAATATGAGAAATATTACCACGCACATTTTTGTATATGTATCTGGGTACTTGTGTGTACACGTTTCCCTAGGATAAATACACAGGACTGGAACCACTGTAGTATGGAGTATGCATTATTCCAAAGTGCTTTTCAAATCTACTGACCCATGTCTTGTTTTTACCTCATGAAAATGCTTGAACATTTCAAGTTCACATTCTCATTTGTATGACATCCCAAAAGAAAGATCACAATTTACCTTGGCAAGTGTTCTATTAGCAGGAACTGCTGTTATATCAAAACGAAGGTCTTTAGTCAAAGGCAGCCCAAAACTCCAACCTCCATATCTATATAGAAAAATTGTTTTAATGGAGAAAATATTCATAAATAGATCTAAAATGTTTAACTAAGAGCTCATTTTTTTTCTTTCCATCAGGAACACATTTACAGTATGAAATAAATACTGTCTGACAAATGTTTTACAGTTTTATCGATTTCTTTTATCATATTTTAGTCTAAAGCATACATTATAGCTAGAAGTTCATGGACTCTTAAAAATAAAAAGTGGATTAAAAAAATTCAAATAGTAATTTTAAGGATAGATTAGTTAAAATATCCACCAAATTAAGACTGGGTTAAATAAATAATGGTGTAGTTACACTAAAATAATTTTCTTGTAACTGTTATCCTAAATGTGATGCTATACAGCTATATTTTTGACATGGAAAGAACACTATAGCACATTCTTCACTTAAGAAGTAGGTTTTGGAATGGTTTATTTATAATAAACCTCATTTTGTTGAAAATATTTACATGCGTATTCATGTGTACTTACCAACTATCCCCCGCAGCTTTATTAAGACATAATTGACAAATAAAAAGTGTATATACTTAAGGCATACGAATGCTTTGATATATGTACATCTTGTGAAATCATCCCCACCATCAAGCTAATTAACACAGCCAGTATCTCACATAGTTACCATTTTCTTGTACGTATGTGTTGAGAATTCTTCAGGTCTACCCTCTTAACAAATTTCAAGTAACAATACAGTATTCTTAACTATAGTCACATTGCTGGACTTAGACCTCCAGAACGCATTCACCTTGCATTACGGACACCTTGTACCCCTTGACCAACATCTCCCCATTTCGCCCTTCCCCCCAGACCCTAGAACCCACAACTCTACTCTCTGCTTCTATGAATCTGACTATTTTGGATTTCATATATAAGTGAAACCATGCCATGTTTGTCTATTATTTCACTTGGCATAGTGTCTTCCAGGTCCATCCATGTCATTGCAAATGTAAGCCTGCCACACTTACCTCTGTGGCAAATGTTCAGGTGGCTTAGGAACATGCCTGTGGCTTTGCTATACAAAAAGACATTTTATTCACATGCAGATATCATACTCCAAGTTTTGAGATATTCATATTGGAACTAAGGACAACTGTCACCAAAAGCCACACCTTAAAATTCTGCAAGCTGGCACAATCTAGTCAACAACTCCACTTTTGCCTCGAGAAAAAAATATGTACACGTTTAACAATACATTTTTGAGGCCTAAAACAATGCTTTTCAATGTGCTCAAATAAATCTTAATTCAGAGTCATTAAATTAATTTACTTAAATTTTAATATATAAGGCTGTTTAGATAAAACAGAATTTACCCATATAAATAATCAATAGAAACTTGCATTTATTGTCACAAATTCAAAAGACAGTTACAATTAAAATTAGAAAGCATGATATTCTAAATTAAACATGTTATAAACAGAGTATTTTTACCTTTTTTGCATAAACTTATTGGCAGTTGATATAAGATAGTTTTCCAAGTGGTGGTCAGTGAGGTTATAAATTAGATGGGAAGAATAAGTTCTTCTATGAGGTGGAGAATAGTTAAATTTAGGACATTCCTGAAAAATAAGGTTAAAAAAAGTTCTCTTTGGACAATTCTGTACAAATTAAATAGACAATGTCAAGGAGCTTCAGTTTTATGATCTGTCTATTAGTGCAACTGGTAGAGTGTGAAAAGAGTGTCCTCTGCCTCTAAAGAGCTTTGAAAAGGAAGTCATCTTGCCTATGCCAAAAAATCGGAACAAACATTTATTATTTATACAGAGAATATACATGTGTTTAGGACTTGCTTAAAGCCAAAAAAGAACACAAGTTAATTAATGTTCAATATTTCTTTCACTGTACTGACAAGCTTGATATGTTTGGAGAATAACATTAAACGTTAAGATGACTCAAAATTCCCTCAATAATTCACAGGGAAGAGAAAAATGTTTGCCCCAAATTGAAAAGATAACATTAACAGACATAGGTTCTCAGGGATGAACAGCAGTGGATAAAAAGTTTGTGTTATATTAGTTTTAAGGTACCAACCTAGGTGTCAGAACCCAATTTTTCCCATATCCAAATCCAATCTTTATATATATATGTCTTATATATATGTATATATGTGTCACTTATACATATACAAGTTGCAAAGACAGTACAGAGAGTCCCTGCATGCCTTTCACCCAGATTTCCCCACTGTTAGCATCTTACATTACCATCATACATTTGTCAAAATTAAGTGCCTTGGTACATTACTATTAACCAATCTCAGAGCTTACTTTAAACCACTTATTTATGTGTTCGTAGCTTTCTGCACTTCCTGACTACTAACTTTTCATTGAAATGTCCCATGCTTCACTGCCATGAACTTTAGTTTGGGAAAAGCCTAGCACTTTGCCAGTTTTTCCTTCCATCTTTCACATGGTGTTCCAGAGCCTGAGGCTAGCACCACATGTGTATCAAGAGCATAATGTTGCAGGTTGCTCTAAAAAATGAAGGCTGAATTTCACCTTGCATCAAGTTGTATCAACTTGAAGATCACATTCTATAATGCCACTGGTTTCATAAACAGAGATATCCTTATGTATGCAACTTAATTTTTAGCTTTAACTTTTTATTGACTTATACATACAGAAAAGCACACATATTATAAGGATACTGCTTGATGAGTTTTGACAAACTGAACACACCCTTGAACCAGCAACTGGAACAGAACAATGCTATTACCCCAGAAGCCCCCTCATCACGCTTCCTTCCAATCCTACCACTCCCATAGTAACCAGCACAGAAGAGTTTTTCCCGTTTTTGTATTTTATATAAATGGAATTGTATCATATGTACTCTCTCGTATTTGGCTTTTTTCACTCATCATTTGTTTCTGAGAATATGATGTGTGTAGTGTAGATTATTCTCATCTTGCTGTATATAGAATTTCATTGTGGAAATAGATTACATTTGATTTATCTACTCTACTGTTGCTGGGAATTTGGGTGGCTATTACAAATGGTATTGCTATGAATATTCCAGTATATATCTCTTGGTGAATTTATTCACATTTCTGATGGGTATATAACAGGAGTGGAATTGCTGAGTCCATAGGGTATGTATAACTTCAGCATTAGTAGACACTGTCAATTCTTTTAAAAGCTATTTACACAAATCTGGATTCCCATCAACGGAATATAAGGTTGAAAAAATTTTAATCTACTGGGTTTTTTTAATTAATAAAATTTATCTAAGTTAGTTAGTTAAAATTTATCTAAGTTAGTTAGTTACTAAGTTAGTAGACTTTTACTGTGAACTAAAGAAAATACATGAAGGATTTCAGAAACTAGCTAGGTTAGGTAAGGGATTAGAAAATGCTTTGAGTACTGGGCAAGAATAATATTTATATGTGCAAGGATTTCAAAAAATGCTTGCTTGATCCCAGCTTTTATTGTTAGTAACCGTCTTACGTGAGACCACAAAAATAGGCTGCATTTACTGAAAACATCTTTATTTTAAAATACTGTACCAAGACAGTTTAGGACGTAATCATATGTCACTTTGAAGAAAATATTGCTAGATTCCTCCCCTATTGAGAGGTAAGTTGACAATACAGTGACTCTCAGAAACTAATAGTTACCTCTTTTCTTCAACAATCTTTAATTTCCCCAGTGAATTTGTTTTCCTTAAAGTTTATTGAATTGATAGGCCTAGAAAACTAAGGTGTGTATTTATAGAATACAGACAGGGTGTTGGCTGGAGAATCTTTAATGTTTCTTTCAGGACATGGATTTTTCTTGCATCCTGGAAGTGCTGCTTGGAGACATACAGAGTTCTGTTCTGGACTTACACATTACTAACTTCCCAGATGACCACTATAGTAGCAGTCTCACTGTGTTTTCAAATATGACAGTTATGTGAAACACAGAGCTTTCTGGTTACAACTGAACTGAGACCAAAAACTCATTTTCTGTCAGTTTCCACAAAGACTGTCATAGAATTACCTACCTCGGGAAGTTTGTCCTGAGATGGATTAACAGTGACCTGAAGTTCAGTGTTTTTCAGCTGCCCAGGTCGACATCGCTGAGCTACTAGCCTCCATACAATGAAATGATACCAACTCTTTGATAACCTAGATAGATCTTTCAAGCTTTGATATTTATTCCTTTCTTTTTTCTACTTCACTGAAAGCGAATTCCATCTTACCTGGATATTTTCTGAGCAGGAACAAACACCAAAATTAGTAATAGGATCTTCACTGCTGTTCCATTTTCCCAGACTGTCTTTCTTTAAACACCTTCTGCAAGTAAAAATGATATTGAAGTGAGGTATGTGTACGTTCGCATGTTTATGTATGAGCACATAAGCGAGTATTTGGTATTAAATTCAGGTGTATAGTCCTAAGTTCAGTTTACTGACTTTTCATAACTTGAATATACATGGCACAACCATTTCCAAGTGATCTGACATTTTATGGGAGATTGAGGGAGAGCACTTCAAGATTAAACAGTGAAGAGACCAAAGCTCATTGAATTGTCTTCATGTGGCAGGATGGAACTTTTTGGACCCCTTTATTTTCTTTGCTCTCTCATCCTCTCCTCTGAAGGGAAGGGGATACTTTAGCAAAATAATGCACAGATGTCAGGTTTCCACGTGTCATGTACTATCCTGGAAGTTTCAATAAGCAACACTATGTAGTGCAAAAGCATGGGGACGGAGCTCGGAAGATGTGGGTCTCAGCTTTAGCTACACAACCTACTTTCTAGATTTCTTTAGACAAGTATCTTAGTCCACATGAGCCTCAGTTTCTTCATCTTAAAAATGAGATTAATAATTCACAGGGTGGTTGTGACTGTTTAATGAAAACATGTACACAAACGAACCTTACAAGTTATAAAGCACCTCTTTATTACTACAGTATAGCATAACCACGGGATGAACTAAAGGAAGTAGATAAAATCTGTTAAAGATAGAGTTCAATCAGGGTGCTGACCTCCTCCAGCCAAATCACACACACTCACTTAACCACACTCCCCCACACACATACACACATGCATACACATGCACACACACAACTGGAATGTTGAAAAAAAAAAAACAACAAGAACCACTTACGGATCACTGATATTCAAACACATGTTGTCAATGCCAGGGAAGCTCCACATTGCTGAGACCAGTTCTTTTGTGCTTGGGTGAGAATTTCTGTAATATTAAAGGATAGAAACAAATTCACGATTCCTCCACTAGTCTCCCATATTAAACTCATGCTCATAAATAATTTGAAGAAATGAAATATGCTGTCTATAGGACTGCTTTCTTAAAAATCTAAGAAAGACTCAGACTCAGAAAGAAAAATGGTCACCAAAAAAATAAGCACATGTCTCTATTTGGCTGCCTTATTATTTGTCACATGCATTTAGTGATCACCTACTGTATATATAACATTATATTATACAGAATTCTGACGCTGCTAGTCAATATTCAATAAAAAGCTATTTGCTATATATTACAACAGATTGGGAAGCCATACCTAACCTGGCTTTCCTGATTAAAGTCTCATAATTAAAAATAAAGATGTACTATAACTTTATTTTTAGACAAACACAAAAAGGAGTATCACGTTGCAATAAATCAAACTGTGTATTCCTTTGGCAGGATCAGGTACTGCGGCTACTAGGTTCTTTAGCACTACATGGCATTCACAGGTACAATGTACCTCTGGAGGTATGTGGAAATGTTGTTTTAGTTAAAGGGAAGAAACTTACGCATAGAAGGTTGTCTGTTCAGAGGTACCGTAAAGAGATGGGGAGATCTGGATCTCTGGATAGCTGTCGCTGGAACTTCTTAGCGTACCAAAGCCCATGGCAGTGGTTACAAAGATGATGGGGAGAATAACCTGAGCTATGAAACCTTTCCAGTTCCTGCGGGTGTGGTGGAACCTCTGAATGAGTATAGCCATTACTTTCTTCAGTAACAGTCCAAAACCATCCAATCTCTCTCCTCTGGTCAGGATTTTGTCTGATTAAAAAAAAAAAAAAAAAATTTAATACGGTTCTGGGAAATCCTGCTAAATCCAGAACTAAAGTAACTTCAGAACCTATAGATGAATGGTATAATGTGGCATGGTAGGAAAAGCTTATATTTTAAAGATTTGCATTTGAAGTTCAGCTCTTCATTGATCAGCTTTGGGCCCGAGCCCCTCCATCTCATACAGCTTCTGTGAAAGTGCTTTGAAAATTATAAATTACTATATGCAAAATATTCTCTGTCATATACATAGTACTTTTACATGTCAAAGTGAGATATCTAGAATTTTATAAATGAATATTGTTCCCAATCTCTTAAAGTCTCAATGCAGAATCAGTATTATTACTAATTACTAATATTCAAGAGGTAGCTTCTATCAAAAGACTGAATTCAAATAAAATAAATAGAAACCAGAACAGCAGCCTAGTCTAACTCATTCCTATTGTGGGCAACTTAGTGATGGTAAGTGTAATTGGCTCTCATTGTAATGTGAGGTCCAGTGAAGTCACCTCAAACATAGGAAAAGGAAAGTGCTCTCCTCCAAAGTATAATTCTCGTTCAAATACTTATTCATTACATTCCTTTTAGAAATCTGGACTGATTATATGGCGTTTCAAAACTCTATTTTTATCACGTGAGTCACAAAAAAGAACTCATTGGAAAAAAATGTCTACCCTCTTTCCTCCCAAACCCACCCCACACTGCCCTGAAATGCTCTTCAGGTGCTGAGAAGATATCCGATGGCTTCTGAGAGTGAGAGCAGCTGTGGAGGCCATAAACTGTTGCTTCCCCAACACTGCTCGTACAACTAATAATTTCAGCAGCCCCTCTAAAAATAGTTTCAAGTATAACATTCCCTCCGAAGGCCTGCCACCAAGCGCTCCTTTACATGTGATAAGATGACAGTATTTGTCAACTCTGTGGATATTTTTAATTCTCCATCACAAATTATGCAGCACAAAAATCATGATCTTCATTTAGCTGATAAGGAAAAATACAAAGCTGCTTAATTTAAAATGAATTCCAATTAAATAGAGTGAACAAGTTTAAATGCAAACTCATATCTCTGCAAAGGGGAACTGCAGAAGGAGCTGAATATTTTAAGTTAATTAGTATGCTTTTCTGTTTCTTGAGAAATTACATGTCGATGACTTACAGGTGTATCAAATGGAGCAAATGTGCTTTCTAAATGATAATGTCAATGAGGGGAACATTCTGACTGAAGAATAGTTTCAAATTATGAGACAAATGCAGAGGCAAATACATAACATTTACTTCCTGAAGCAGATGACCACTCTCTAATCAAAGTCTTCCATTCCACAGTCTCGACAATTATATTCCCAAAAGATGATACCTGAGGAATCTAGCAGAGGACAAATGAGACTCCCAAGTTCCAGAATTACACAAACATTAGAGATTATCTTTTCTGAGTTTTAGAGCCAAGCAAATGTTTAATCAAAAGTTCTATTCCTAGAAATTTTTCCCAATTTAAGCAAACTGTTGAAATGACTACTCCATCGTTTATACATGATTTTACTATATGCTTCCTTAAGTAAATAGTGTTTCCAAAGGTATAAATCAACTGTCAGAAAGATAATAAGACAGGATAAAAGTTATTTTCAAAAGAACCCAATCCCTCAAAGTCATGTCAAGAAACATGATTTTCCAAACATATCTTATGTGAAGAACTGTGGGGAAACCTATTATTATAGATTCTTAACCATCAAGTCCAACTTTACCAATTCAGAGACCCTCTCCCAAAAGCATCTTCTCAGAGCCTGAATTTTCTCAGCATATGAATCACTCAGAGGTGGGGGAAGGTTAGACATGTTTTCCAATGAGGTCCCATAAAGAGGGATGACTCTTTTTTACAAAAAAACTTTTTTTGACTATGACCACCACTTGAACATGTGTAATAGCAATGAGTGAGCTACCTTAGAAGGTAACTTGGCTCACTGTTGGACACCACCAATTACAAGAAGGATTTTAACTCGTTGAACACAACTCTGGAGTTGTAGTAAGTCACATCCTGAAAATGACTTCTGGTGGCTAGAAGAAAAACTAATCACCACCCTAACAAGGAAGTTCTTTCACATTCTTCAAAATGTTTATGAAACAGAGAATTCAATTGGGTTTAATAAATATTTTGTATATAAAAAAGAAAGCTTATATTTCTTTAGTCTTTTTAAATTTAGAAAGAAAATTTAAAGTTGAATTAAAAAAAAAATCTGTCCTGTGATTTTTCTCCCTTAGGTCATTTATTGGAATTAAGCAAAATGTGCACATTAGATTTATTATACCATCTCTGTCTGTGAAATTGCTGCTGCTCACAGATAAATCATCATGAGTTGAGATGACACTGGTACTGGAGTTTCCAATTTTCTTTTGTGTTAAGTGCTCAAAACTCATATCATTATTTTTCTGTGACCCTTTAGTCAAGTTCAGAAAGACCTAGAAAGAGAAGCCAGAACACTTCATTAGTGTAAAACATGCATGTGTTTTCTAGTTTCTTTTTTTTTTTTAACATCTTTATTGGAGTCTAATTCCTTTACAATGGTGTGTTAGTTTCTGCTTTATAACAAAGTGAATCAGTTATACATATACATATATCCCCATATCTCTTCCCTCTTGCGTCTCCCTCCCACCATCCCTATCCCAACCCTCTAGGTGGTCACAAAGCACCGAGCTGATCTCCCTGTGCTATGTGGCTGCTTCTCACTAGCTATCTATTTTACATTTGGTAGTGTATATATAAGTCCATGCCACTCTCTCACTTTGTCCCAGCTTACCCTTCCCCTCCCTCGTGTCATCAAGTCCATTCTCTACGTCTGCGTCTTTATTCCTGTCCTGCCCCTAGGTTCTTCATGACCATTTATCTTTTTTCTTTTAAGATTCCATATATATGTGTTAGCATACGGTATTTGTTTTTCTCTTTCTGACTTACTTCACTCTGTATGACAGACTCTAGGTCCATCCACCTCACTACAAATAACTCAATTTTGTTTCTTCTTATGGCTGAGTAATATTCCATTGTATGTATGTGCCACATCTTCTTTATTTGATGGACATTTAGGTTGCTTCCATGTCCTGCCTATTGTAAATAGAGCTGCAATGAACATTGCGGTACATGACTCTTTTTGAATTATGGTTTTCTCAGGGTATATGCCCAGTAGTGGGATCGCTGGGTCGTATGGTAGTTCTATTTTTAGTTTTTTAAGAAACCTCCATACTGTTCTCCATAGTGGCTGTATCAATTTACATTCCCACCAACAGTGCAAGAGGGTTCCCTTTTCTCTACACCCTCTCCAGCATTTACTGTTTGTAGATTTTTTTGATGGTGGCCTGTTTTCTAGTTTCTAAGCTCAATTTTGATTTTAAATTTTTACCATATTTATTGAGACAAATAAGTACGACTTTAAGTGAACATTTTTGAGAGGGACTTTAAGTGAACATACTTGTATGTAAAAGATATGTGTTCTCTAAGTGAAGCAACATGTTTGTTCTCAGAAGTCAGTCTTACATAACAATGGTATTGAGATAATTTTAAGATTTTGATTTTGTAAAATGTTTTTTTTTAATTTTTAAATTTTTTGTAATCAAAAGCATCTTTATTTTTGGTTCCCTTCTTGAAATGTTTATTTATTTATGTTTTAAAATTTATTGATTGATTTTTGGTTGCATTGGGTCTTCGTTGCTGCATGTGGCTTTCTCTAGTTGCGGGGAGTGGGGGCTACTCTTGGTTGTGGTGCACAGGCTTCTCATTGCGGTGGCTTCTCTTGTTGTGGAGCATGGGCTCTAGGCACGTGGGCTTCAGTAGTTGCGGCCTGTGGGCTCTAGAGCATAGGCTCAGTAGTTGTGGTGCACGGGCTTAGTTGCTCTGTGGCATGTGGGATCTTCCCGGACCAGGGCTCAAACCTGTGTCCCCTGCATTGCCAGGCAGATTCTTAACCACTGCACCACCAGGGAAGCCCTGAAATGTTTACTTTTAAATATTTCTTTTCTTTCTAAAAAGAACTGTTCACATTTATTCTAAAGGAACAGCAAGTTAACCAGTTTTAAGCAAAAAGGAAATGTCCAGGTGTACCTCTTCCATGGTGGTATCTGAAATGCCATAACACCCGATGTTGAGGTCACTCAGGCCATTGTCCAGTGTTCTCAGGAGTGAAAGATAGGCCCCTGAGACGTTGGTGCTAAACGGAGGAAGCACATAGACAAGCTCTCCCCCGATGTCCTCCTTGAGGTAGGCTTCAGGGAGATGTGATTGGATCACTGCTGTCACAGCTGTCGTGTCACATACTGCACTTGCATTTACATTTGGACTCTAGAGACGAAAAGAGAAGTTAAAAACTCCCTTGTCTTTACACTGTAGTGCCCAAGGGCCCCAGTCAGAGGGTGGCAAGTTCTTTTAGGCCAGTTCAGACCTATGCCACATAGTGATAACACATGACTCCTCTTGTGGCTTCGTGTCCCACTTGGGACCCCTCTACTTGCCTATAAGTCACTTTCTACTGGCTCCCCTCTCTCACCTCACCCTGTCCCTTCTCCAGCCTCCTTGCTCACCATCCTCTTTTCCCTCTTATGTATGTGCCCCACCCTAGTGACAACAGACTCCTTCTGTCATCCGACGCTTCAGGCTCAGGCATGCTTCCTCCTTAGGGCCTTTGCAATTGTTCCTTTGCCCCAGATAGTGGCGTGGCTCACTCTCTGCCTGGCCTCAACTCTTGGCTCAACTGTCACCTTCTCAGAGACCCCTTCTCTTACTGCCCTACTTAAAATGGCACCACGCAGCACTCCCCATGCCCCTTCCTCTGCTTTATTCTACCCACAGCCTTTATCACCTGCTAATATTCTAAATAATATATTTATCAATTTTACCACCTGAATTCCCCACACCCCATCAGAATATAAACTCCATGAGGGCAGAGATCTTAATATCATCAGTTCACTGCTGTATCCCCAGCACCTAGAACACTGTCTTGGGCACATATTAAGACATCGTATGCACCTAATACATAAGTTTTTGAATGAATTAATGAATATAACAATGAACTACTCTTTTATATTTTGGAAGTCACATCCGGACGATCAGATATGAAATAAATGATAGTGGTCAAAACCTTCCTAATAGCATATACCTCTGGCACAGTGTTGATACCTATGCTATTTTAGGTGGTCCAGGGAGCCTTAGTAAGCACTTTTGTTCTTCCAAGATGTGAAAGCACCACTGGCCTGTCTGAATTAATCTCCACATTGCCATTCAAGGAATACTGATCAGAAAGTGATTACATGACTGCATGTTCTCTTCATTTGCTTTTTATAGAGCGGAAAACCTAATTTTTAGCCTTATAGGCTGAAACGCTAGGGAAACTAACAGGCTGATCCTCCATCAGTAACCTTAGTACAGACCTTTCCTTCATCGAGCACACTGGTTCTCAGTGTGCAATCCCAGACCAGTAGGAGCAGCAGCACATGGGCTGATGTGGACCTTGGCAGAAATGCAGCAAATTCTGGAGCCTCATACCAGATTTACCGAATCAGAGACTCTTGGGGATGGAGCCAGAAATTTGGGTTTAACAAAAGACCTTCAGTGGTTCTGATACTCGCTCAGTTTGAGAAACATGATACTAACAGATTAATTTTAGCAATGAATAAAGTTGGACACATTCTGCTTCTGTTTCATACAAAACTTAATTTACGGTCCCATAATGAGGTATGTTTTCTCTCCTACAAACCTTTTTCTTGGTGAGTGTGAGGTGATACCCGTCCCCAAAGGCTTCCTTGAGATAAAATGGTGACCCGCAGCAGCGCAGCCCACCCTCCTCCAGGAAGGCGATGCGGTCACTCAGCACTTCAGCCTCGTCCAAGTGGTGTGTCGACAGAATGATTGTTCTGGCTTGAAAATACAGAGGAGAACAACCAAGAATGAAAAGTGAAGCTGCAGTTCCCAGGATGTACGGAGTTAGCACAAGTAAATCCTGTGATTTATGAGGAGGAGAGTCACGTCTTATGGGCTAACTGAAAAACTGATCAGAATGAGCTTTCAAACTGAGAAATGCGGACGGGGTATTCCTAAATGTTTTTCTTATAAATTGGCAGCAAATACACATCGCTTATGCTGTAAGGCTGAGTGTCCACCCTCTGCAGGGGGGGCAACTCTTCTTAATCCCTTAGTCTGTCCCCTTGGCTTCACTTCCATTCTCTCTCTTTCTTTCTGTCACTTCCCTTCTCTCTCTTTCTTTCTGTCTCTCTCTCTCCCTCCCTCCCTTCACTATGAAAAAGCAGTAATTTTAAAGACTTTTTGAATATTCTTCTCTGATTAAGCCACTCCACTCTGATTGCTCCTTTGCTTCACATCCTGTTAGCACTTACTTAGTCTGTTTTCAGTTTATTTTCATTTGTGTATGTTTGGTATCTCTAATTAGATTCTAAGCTCCTCTAGGCAGAATTTGGAACTTCTATTGGATTTGCATACTCTCAAAAGGGCCAGTTAAGTGCTCAATTCACAGTGGGCACTACATAGACATTAACTAATTGATCCAGGAATTTAGCTGGGAGAAGAGAAGACCTCACAAAAGGAAGAGCACACCTTAGATCTTTAATGGAGATTATAAACAGAAAAGGCTTTAACTTCTTTGCGTGCATCCCAGAGGGCAAAATTATGACTGTTGCTTGGCGAAGTTGTAAGAAGATACTCATACCAGTTTTGTTCTTGGATATAACATCCCATATACTTCGGCGAGAGCATGGGTCAACTCCAGTGGATGGTTCATCTAAAATGACCACCCTTGATCCTCCAATAAGAGCTATGGATATGGATAACTTCCTCTTCATTCCTCCTGACAATGTTCCAACTCTCTTATGACGATGACTATACAGTCCAGTATCTTTTAAAGTCCTTAAAAAATGATATATAGTGGTTATTTTTTTACAGACAGAAAATGTGAACAATGGAAAAAATACGAAAAGCACCCTAAATGAGAGGTATTCACTAAGCAACTATTATGTGCTCAGCAAGGTAAACTATTGAAGATTCATGATACAGTTTTCTGTTACTTATCATCTAGCTGGCGGTATAAAACTAATACTCAGAAAACAACATAAGGAATACATGGCTCATTATTTTATTCATTCGTTTGACAAATACTTATAGAGTACCTGCCTGTTTTCTGCCAGACTGTGTTTTAGGTGCCGTGGAAAAGCACTGAGCCGATAACGTTCCTAACCCATTAGGAGATTATGTTCTAGTAGGTGTGTATATCAGGAGGAACGCTGGGGAAATTCAGTAGGTAAACATATTCCCAAGTAAGTTTATAATATGCTATTTCATGATAAGTGTGATTAAAAAAAAATACAGGGTATATGAGATGAGTGCCTGGGATATGCTATTTCAGGCATCTATTCTACACATGGTAGTCCCCTCAGAGAAGCTGACATTTGAGCAGAGACCAGTAAGGTGGAGGAGTAAGTCAAAGGGCTGTCTGGGGAAGGCTGCTCTAAGTAGAGGGTACATGGGAAGCTCTGAGGCTGGAGCAGGCCTAGCATAACTAAGTGTGCACCTGGGTGAGCGTGCTTAGAGCAGAGTGAATGGGGAAAAAGCAGAAGGAAATAAGATCAAAAGGATTGGAAGCAGGTCAGGAAGTGCCTCATAGGCCTTGGTAAGAACATTCCTGAGTTTCACAGAGTGTGGTGAGAAGCCATAAGAGGGTTTTGACAAAGGAGTGACCTGGTCTGATCTGCAGTTTAAAAAGGTCACCTTGTCTGCTCTTTGAATAGACTGTACAAGGGAAAGTAGAAGCCAGGAGTCCAGTTAAGACCCGTATGGTAGGGACTTCCCTAGTGGTCCAGTGGTAAAGAATCCACCTTCCAATGCAGGGGATGCAGGTTCGATCCCTGGTCGGGGAACTAAGATCTCACATGCCGCAGGGCAACGAAGCCCATGTGCCACAACTACTGAGCTTGCGTGCCTCAACGAGAGAGCCTGCATGCTGCAAACTACAGAGCCCACATGCCCGGGAGCCCACGTGCCACAACTAGAGAGAGAAAACCTACACGCCACAACTAGAGAGAAGCCCGTGTGCCACAACTAAGACCCGAGGCAGGCAAGAAAAAAAAAGACCAGTATGGTAGCCTCGGAGGTTAGAAACAGAGGATTGGGGGTAATATGGGAGTCAGAGATGAAGACAGTTAAACAATTCCAGTATAATAACTGGCCAGTGAGGATAATGCCCTTAAATGTATACGATACTAGAAAAGTAGAAAAACTAAAAACAATTGTTTCCTGAGAAACTGTCTCCTACTGGTATTATTACTAGACCTTGACCTCTTTTTGAGAGGAGTTACCCACGCATGTTCTCATTGCTGTCATATCTGACCTTTTTACTTCCTCGTGCAGCTGCTTTTTAGTCCAGTGAGGAGCTTTGATGGAGCCGTATAAGAGGAGGTGCTCCTTGGTAGTGAGGTAACTGAACAGGACATCATGTTGCATGCAGACCCCCAGGTTCTTCCTCACGGTGTGGAGATCTGTTTTGATATCTTTTCCATAAACCAAGATGGTACCTGCTGAGGCCTCAAACAGCCCAGTCAGCAGTGAGCTGGGAATGAAGAAACCATAAATTAGGTGTGAACCAAAACTCTGAGTTAGATTTTAGGACTAAATGTATCTCAGTTGTTAGCAAAAAATGTTACAGTGTATCTTCCCAAGCCAGGTCAAGCTATGAAGTAAAATGGGATTAATTGGGAATAAAAATTAAAATTACTTTTACGCCTCCAATAATTTAGAGTGTGATAGAAATACTATGTGATGATGATGATGATAGTGGTGGGGTGATGGTGGTAGCAATGACAGAAATGGTTGCGCTTTTTAACTGCAAATGCACTCCCTCCTTGAGCAAACTCCTGCACTTCCCTGGCATCAGGTAGTACCCACAGGCAATTAAGCCTCAAATTTCTGTTTTCCACATGAACTTTGGTCATCTTAAGTCCCTTACTCTACCCTGTGACGAGAATATTCTCACCTACAAACTCCTCATATTTCAGATGGTCCGTAAACTGGGAAGTTATTTAATATCCATCTTCTCCACTAAAATGTAAGCTCCATGAGGTCAGGGAAAGGACTTGTTATCTCACCACCCTCAGTACCTAACTAGTGTCTTGCACGTAATAGATCTTAAATGACTATTGTGGATTAAATAGGGAATCAATATAATATGTAATTCTTCCCATAAATACACATTAAAATCAAATAACATATTTCTTTATATTCAGAAAACTGAAATGGGGACTTTCTCAGCTAAAATTATAGCCTCTTCAAAATCCTTATCCATCACTTTTCTTCATTGTCCTCTTGTTACCTGTTAGAAATCTTACATTTTAAGCATTGTATTCTTACTAGAAAGCCAACTCTGAATTGAAACAGGTCATATAAATGAGAGTAGCTGCATGTTCACTCATTTCATAACTTTCCTTTGTCC